>NC_133357.1:7090997-7425997 GCF_030506205.2 Paramisgurnus dabryanus
TCATCATCTGAGTGTTTCGGTGAGATGTTGTACCTGCTGATGGTGTGAAGATACACCAGGAGTTTATAAAGATCCTGACTAGAGATCAGTGCTGAACCCCAGATCGGATGATCTCCATACATCTCCAGAACGGTTCTACCTGACCGGTCCTGACCACCTGGTAAACAGATTAGATGTTAGGTTATGATACAGACCTATTTGATGGCTTCATTATTGCTGTCTAGAATAACTCAGAGTTATAACAAATGCATTTTCATTTGTGTGTCAGTGCAGAAGTATTTTTTATTGGGTTTTTACAGTTTATACTTTATGCTTTATATTAGGAATGCACCGACATATTGACCTATAATCGGTATTGGCAGATAAAAGCATTTTCTCATGCTATCAGACATTGTTTAAAATGGCTGATGATGATCAGAACAGATTGTATCCTTGCAATCAAAATGGGCAAAACATTTCAGTTTGTACGCTCTGCATTTCTGTGATTTTATAACATAATCATTTGAAACAAGAAATAAAAAGCAAAACTATCTGTATTATAATGCTAGATGTCATTATAAGTAATTGAATATCGGTGTCAGCACAGAAATTTTGTATCTGTGCATGCATCCTTACTTTAGACCTACAGCGTATCACCAAATAATATTTACAGTGTTGATCTATAGCACATTTAAAGGAAAACACCACAGTTTTTCAATATTTTACTATGTTCTTACCTCAACTTAGACAAATGTATACATCCCTATCTTTTTCAATGCATGCACTTAATCTTTGCACAGCGTGTTGTAAATGTGTTAGCATTTAGCCTAGCCCCATTCATTCCTCAGGATCCAAACAGGGATGAATTTTATAAGCCACCAAACACTTCCATGTTTTCCTTATTTAAAGGTTGCCAAGGTTGAAGTGCTGTAAGCTAAGTGCTCTTCTGCCATACAGTTTAGTTCTCATTTTTTATCTGCTTAACAATTCGCCATGTTTTATTTTGTGCCACCATACTTACTTGTGTAACTAACTCATTTAAATAGGGAAAGCATGGAAGTGTGTGATGGCTTCTAAATTCATCCCTGTTTGGATCCTAAGGAATGAATGGGGCTAGGCTAAATGCTAACACATTCACGATGCGCTGTACAAAGATTAAATGCACGCATTGAAAAAAGATAGGCATGTATTAATTTGTCTAAGTTAAGGTAAGAACATAGTAAAATATTGAAAAACTGTGGTGTTTTCCTTTAATCTTGTATTATAGATATGTATATTTTCCCATAAACGTAGTTCTTTAGATGTTCTGTCATTTAGTAAATGTGGCTTTATTGTATGAACAGTTAGTTTAGTTTTAGTTTTTCCTTACCTGTAAGACACACAACTCCTGAGTAAAGAAGAGTGTCTGCTTTAAAAGACAAAGACGCGGATGCTAAAGTCTCTTTGTCATTCTGTGATTGGATGTCAGGGAAATGCATCTGTGGTCCACTAACAGGAGGGGAGAGAGTTTCTGAGTCCTTTGTCTCATCTACAAACAGACAAACATGTTCAAAAACAACATTTGACATTGTAATGCAATTATTATTATTTATATTACACAAGTTAATTATAAATATTGCACATATGTGACCCCACCTGTGAAAGTTGCGAAATTTAATTTTGAGCGTCAAAGTGGTCATGACCATAAAAATTACAAAACTATGTAGGCTAATTTGTGATTATTGCTGAATATTATCATTGCTATAAATACCTTCAATATACAATATTTAAACTTTTATTTATAACATGAATAATCCTACAAATGAATTATTGACTCTTTATTATTCTGCGCAAAAATAAGAGAACTTGGCTTGCTAAAACATTTACTTTGATTGTCTCAGTGTTTACTTTAGGAACAGAAACACATGAAGATTCTTATATCATTCATTTCAGGAACCTCTTCTCTATCATTAGAAAATTAAAACTGACCATAACATTAAATCACACAAGCGCTTTAGCACGGTTCCTATTTCGGTGCAGATATTTTTCATGTCATCTCCAAAACTTCAAGAACAGAATCTGTTTTGTAGCTCAACTTTTGTCAAGATAACCACCCTATATTTTAAACACATTTTAAAGCTGATACGTGTTGACAAACATTCAGTTTTTGACTTTCTTACTTAGTATTTTTGTCTTGTTTTTAGTACAAAAATCTAAAAATTCTTAAATCAAGATCCATTTTCTTGATGAGCTAAATTACCTAAAAAAAGTCTAGTTTTTAGACAAAAAAGTATAAAATGTAAGTAAATTTTTGCATAAACAAGCAAAAAAAAAATCTGCGAATGGGGTAAGAAAAAATATATACTTTTTCTTTTACAATTAATTCAAGAAAAATTGGCAGAATGTTTTGCTTGTTTTACACTGCAAAAAAAAATGATTTTCAAGAAAAAATATTCTCAATATTTTTGTCTTTTTTTCAGTAAAAATATCTAAAAATTCTTAAATTAAGATGCTTTCTCTTGATGAGCGAAACGACTCAAGAAAATACATTTTCTTAAAAACCATTTTTTGCAGTGGAGTCACCTAAATGTGATATTTTTTGTCTAAACACTAGACTTATTTTCTTAGGTCATTTTGCTTATTAAGAAAATGCATCTTTGTTTCTCAATTTGCATCTTTAAAAGCCACCGGCTCAGGTGACACAAACGTCATCCAGACCTTGCTTTAGCATTCGTCTTCTGTTGATCTTTGGAGACACAAGTCCAAACACTGTGGCTTTCTTCCCCGGCACCACATGCAGTCGTGGAATCATTTCTAAGTAGCTGTCTCTGTTCACATCGTTTGGTTGTCCTCGGATAACAATGTGACATTTCTCTGAAGTCCCGACCACAGGTGGAGTAAAACTGACTGTGTCTTTACTGTTGTCTGTTGTGTCTGGAGATATGTTCAGAGTCCAGTCTCTCTGTCCATCGATGGAGAAATGACTACTGTTACTCTGCTGGCACATTTCTGGAGTTTCCCGAGCAGATTTATGAAGGCTTCTGTGATCGCTCACAGGTTCGTTTGGAAGCTCTGGTCTTTTCGGTGGGTTAATGGGTTTCTCCTGTGCCTCAATGTATGACTTTCTATATCGACAATCTTTGGTCCCTTTTCCATGCTTCCTCTGCATGCAGGGAGTACAGGGCTCTTCTGCGAACCTCACGGTACGTACGCAAGCCGTGCGGTCGCGGCCGGTGCCATTAGAGGGATCTGCTAGGTTTGATCTTAGCTGAGACGTTTGAGGTTGAGATGAAGTCCCTTGGGGTTCTCTGTTGAGGTTCCTTAGATCATCATGATTGCCAACCACACTTCTGCTATCCCACGTGCTTGGTGACACCCATCCCACCGGTCTCATCCCAAGCTGATCCATTTCGCTTTCTCTAGAACTAATGCTGTTGTCCACCAATCGTAAGGACACGGCTATACCATCTCTCGCAGGACGAATCCTGGTCTCAACAGAGTATTTTAAAGGGGCTGTGGCTGGACACAAACTCAATGAATCCTGTTGCTTTGAAGGAGCAGAGGAGGCCATACTCCGACACCTTTCCTTAAATTCAGGGTTGGCCACCTCCTCCCAGGAACCTTGACTATACCCAGCTGGGTTTGGAGAAGAGTTCCCCGTGTCCCATCGTTGAGTTATCTAAGCCAGTTTTATGTGAAGATGTTAGGATATAAGGTTGCGTATATTGGTGTCTCCTCTATTTCATCTTCCTCCTCCTCCTCCTCCAGGAGGCTCTTTAGCACAATACAGGCTGCCTGCTTCCAGGTAAAGGACTGAGCAGTAATGGATAAATGGGAGCAAGCTGGATCACAATCCACGGAAAATCCTCTAGGAATGCAGAGCCTGTTGAGAAAAGACAAGACCACATATTGATTAACAAACAGTTTAATTATCAGTGTCCAAACTTCAAAGCGATGCCATAAGAACCACTAAAGACTAATTAATAATTAGTTACATTTTATATAGCGCTTTTCCAGTGCTCAAAGCGCTTTACATATGAACGGGGGAATCTCCTCAACCACCACCAAGATGGTCTTTGGGGAACTATAAATTGTATTACGTGATGAACACTTTGCAGCATCTTGTATGTAAGATTGTATTTTTTTAAAGTATGGACTGATCAAAACTGCATGATTATTAATTTGACTATACACTGTATACACATTGTGTGAAGACTGATGTAAATTGTGTGTTATTTATTTTGATTATTTTCTCCTCTGATACTCACACAGGCCGTCTGTCTCATAGACTCCAGCAGATGTCTGGCAGGGATCAGGAAGTCAGTCAGACACCGGAGGGCATTGCCATGGTAACGCCCATCAATGACCTGGAAGATCTGAGGGAGGACAGTTGGCGGCGTGACATCAAATGGTGAGTGTCCCTTAAAGCTGACCATAAAAGTTTACCATTATTTAATATTTATCAAAAAAAAAAAGGAATTGTCACATAAGAAAGTTGTCTACCTGTACTATACACTACCGTATGTCAGACGCTAAAGGTTTTGAGTCCAGCACTAATTTATTTGGGAATTTTTCAAATAAGGGAATTTTTCAAATATGAAAAATTCATAAGGGATTTTTTTTTAATTGATATTTACAAATTATGAAAGTTGAATAAATACATTTTCCATTGATGTATGGTTTGTTAGGACAGTGGTTTTCAAACTGGGGGCCGCGAGATGGTGCCAGGGGGGCCCCAGTTTTATGACACTTTATGAAATACATTAATTTATCATGAATTCTGTGTAATTAAACCTAAAAAAATAAGGCTACTAACCAAAAGCACTACTTTTTTGAATAATTTAATGTTTTTTTTATTAAAATGTTGAATTTCAGAACAGTTTTTTGTCACAAATTTTCTTTGGGGGGCCGCAAAGGAATGCACCGTACACAAGGGGGGGCCACATGCTGAAAAAGTTTGGGAACCACTGTGTTAGGATAGTACAATATTTGGCCAACAACTATTTGAAAATCTGAAACCTGCCAAACATATTAATAATGATAAATAAAGTTTTGATATATTTATTGTAAGAAATTTACAAAATATCTTCATGGACCATGATCTTTACTTAATATCCTAATAATTTTTTGTACAATCAAAAAATTGTTTGTTCAATCAACATAATTGAATTAAGGAAAACTTTTCCACGAAATTAGATTTGGCTTGTACAACAAGAATACAATTTAAACAAGTTAATTTAAACAAATAATCTTTTGTTGCACCAACTTAATAAATATATTTATATTGGTCATAAAAATATCTTGTTCAATAAACTAAATTCAGTTAAGGGAAACTTTTCCGCAATTATTTCTGGTCTGTTCAACAAAAACAAAACAAGTTAATTCAAGCAAAAAAGTCTAGTTACACCAATTGTCAGTTTCTATATAATACTAATTAGCATAAGCACACGTTAGCATGCTAATGACACATTGGATGAACATGTGAAAAGAGACTGATCTTCAAACAGTCATTAACACAGTTAGTGCTTTTTAAAATCAGTACGTATGTCACATCCACAACTTAACCACAAGCGCCACTCTTCTGTACGATGGTAACCAAACAATTTGTAAAAATATAACACAAAATCTTCTAAATCAATAAGATAAACCAACATTACACACTATAAAGTGTTTCTCTTTACCTAAAAATGCATAAAATAACACTTAATTAAAAAATTACTCTCCAAAGGCAGTTGCATGCAAAGCATGCTGGGAAATACAGATTCACAGCCCAGTAAGTAATAGCAACAAAAATCTTTAATGTGGTCCCAATATAAAATTATTGAGTTCATGTAATTTTTTTACATTTAAGCAGATTGAACATTATAAAAATAGGTTGAGACAAAAAAATGAAAAAATGTGTTGTATTAACTTGTTTCATTTAAGTAAATTAGACAAGGTGCAAAAACACTTTTTTTTGAGTGAAAAATTTATAATTTTGACCCTTACATTGTATCGTTGGCTATTGCTACAAATAAACCTGTATAACTTATGACTGGTTTAATGGTCCAGGGTCACATATTTTAACAAGGTAACATGCTTTTAAAGACATAGCTCAAAACTGTCATGACTTGAGATAATTTTAGCTTTAGAATAAATTCTTGCTGTCCTTGAAACAGTCGTGGGCTTGATCTCTGAGCTGTGAGCATTTGAGCATTTAGGTCTGTCATTGTTATTTAGGAGATTTAGGATTTGATGTGGATAAGCATTCAGCATTTAAAGAGAAGTGCAAAGCTGTACCAATTTAAAACATGGCTTTAAAGACAAACTTGACAGTAAAACAAAACAAAGAGGTTGTGTGCCATAAATCATGGGATTTAGCAGGTTAAAACTGACACGGACAAATGAATTTAGTTTGAAAGCTGTGATATTCTAACCAAATAAATGTAAGTTTACATACATTATCGGTGGTGTATAAAGACCTTGCATAATAAACTGTGTTGTTTTTATTGCGTTTTTATCTTCATACACCATACATCTACTGTAGCCCTAAATGAACAAACTGCTCTACAAAACGTGTTTCATCCCTATGTTGTCTCAGACGGTGATATTTTTGTCCTGTGGCGGCTACTGTAGCTTCTCTATGCATTTCAAAAGGGAGGGGCGAGCTGTGGACTGAGCCGTTAGTTGCTTCTATCTCATCACTAGATGCTGATAAAAATCGACAAAGTGGACCTAACATTCACAAAAGTATTACGGTGCCCATAGATGAAATAAATAATACTATCACATCCATTGAAAAACATTCAGTCTACTTATAACTTTACACATAATAACACTCATTTAATGACCAAATCAAGTTTATGTCACTTAAAAAAGAAATGGTTAGCTGTTATTATTAACTAGTCACTATCTAAACTTGCAACCAAAACACACAAATCTTCTTTTTCCAAAACCTGGGAATGCAGGAATGAGATAAGACCAGGAATCCTGTCAAAGTTACAGATGATCTCTCCTGAACACACATATAAAACTAAAACAGACAGACAGACAGCTGGTCAGTCAGGTCTGAGACGGCCTGTAGGGATCTGAGGCTTTTAGTTTCACTTCTCTGACCTTCAGACTCTTAAACCTTCTCATTGACATTCATCTGGATTTAGCTGCTCAGAGTTAATACACACATATATACTACACAGGCTTTAAAGACATTTAAATTGATCGAGATAACAATAATATGTCACGAGAGGCAGAGGAGGACAGTTTCTTTAGTTTTACTCTTGTTTTTAATTTATCATATAGCAATTCATGTCCAGATGAATATAGGCTGAATTATTATGATGCACATCAGCACCATTATTTTTCTCCTCTTATCGTCTTAATATACATTTTTACTGTGGGTTCACACCAGATGCGTTTGAGGCGTCAAATTCGGGTCTACTGCATGTGTTTAAACGCTTAAACATTTTGAGTGTACTCGCTTCATTTGCGCATGAAAGCCGCGTGTGAAATTTTACTCATCGAGACATTCACGCGGAAATTCGCGTCATGGGAGGGGCTTCTGGGACTCCGCTCGCTTCATGTAATCATGTCACTACTAGAGGAAGCTCCTGATTGGTTAACGCGGCACGTGTTTCCGCCAAAGTTCCGATTTTTCAACTCACGCCTTTCTCCCGGCAACGCTCAATTCACGCCATTCGTGCAAACTAGACAAGCAATTGAGACAGAATCACGTCTACAGCGCCGCGCTAAATGCCTCATTCGCGCTGCAAGACCTCCAGATGCGCGTCAACACGTTTTTTCATTGACTTAACATTGAAATCACTACCGCTTGACGCCTCTACCGTGGCTGGTGTGAATGCAGCATTAGTCTGTTTTCCCAGAATACCCATATGGCAAAAAATATATTTAAAAATATAATGTTTACAAAATATATTTTTGGCCATTTTTTATATTTTATAAAGAATTAAAAAATATATTTAGCCCTCCATATATTTCAATCTAAGGAAATATATTTACGTTGCATTGGAAGAAAAACTTTGTCTACGAACCTGTAAACATAACAAGGTTTTAAAAAGGTTCAAATTAAATATATTTTCAACTTCAAAAATATACTTCATAAAATTAACTTGTATTAAAGGGGACATATTGGAAATTTGACTTTTTCCATGTTTAAGTGCTATAATTGGGTCCTTTTACTGTGTAAATGTTCAAAATGTGTAATGTGCTTCTTTTAAAAGTGTGAAAAAGATCAACCCTTAGTTTTGGTAAACCATTCTCTGCAAGCATGTGAAAAAAACGGGTCTTTGAAATTTGGCTCCCCTTGTGATGTAAGAAGGGGAAAATACCGCCCCTTTATTTGCACTACATTTAGTGCAGATATCAGCTCATCTGCATTTTAAAGGACACCCAAAAATGACATATTTTTGCTCACACCTACAAAGTGTCAATTTTAACATGTTATAATAAATTATCTGTAAGATATTTTGAGCAATTTAACATCTTAAAAACCCATTTTAATTTTAAAATAATTTTATAACCAAGCTGATACAGAAATCAAATGTTGGGCATGTTTTATAAACAAAAATAATTGTCAGGTAAACGAATGTTTCTAAAGTGATTTACAGAAACACTTCATACGTGTTCGTCGTGTTTCTTCTCTGATATCAGACGTACACCTGCTTCAGTCTTTCTGACTGATCCTCATACTGTATATATCCTGTCAGAAGCAAACCTGCTGATATATACCAATGACCTCTGACCCCAATGACCATCCATCAAATCACATGATTGCCTAAAGCTGTCCTGTCTGTGTACTATAAGTGTGAATGTGTTGACCTACATGTGTGTGTGTGTGGGTGCGCATGTTTTTGGTCAAATTTACACATAACATGACTGCTGTTTAATAATTTTTAAAAGCATTTTAAGCATGTGTTCTTAAAGCAGGACATCTTACATATAAAACACACACACACGAGATGAACTGGGATTTTAATCGCTGAATTATTTGGCAAAGCATTTAAGAGCGTTTCCTGTGAACAGTGAGAGGAAATCACAGTTTCCTTTGTTTATGACTGTAAAACACAACATAATGGTCTGAGAGATGTGTGCAGATAAGCGCAATAAATGTTATAGTCTGCACAATGACTTCAGTCACATTTGGGAAGGGCAAAGCATACTAAAATTAATTTTAAAACAATGACAACTTTTCTGAAGCGACAACAGTTCATATGATACTCAAAAAGTCAAGATGCCATAAAATTAAACATATGTGAAGTGAAGTAAAATATGAACATATTTACTTTGAAAACATTTTTTGTTCTCATCGCAAATGATTCATGAGTTGATATGCATTGATGCATAAAAATAAGGATGACTTTCCTCATGGGAATGTCATTGAAATATTAGGAATCACATATAGTACAGTACTGCAGTTTACTGCATCACAATTTTATGCAGAAAACACACACATTGAGGATAATGAATCTCAGGAAGTGATTCAAAGTTTGTGTTGCATCTGAAGTAGCCATGTTGATTTGTTAAACAAACGTTTTGTTCATATATTTACAGATCAGATAAATTATTATTATCATAAACAGGGTTAATAATCAGAAGAAGAATTACTATACCATTACTGTACCATTTCAGCCAATGCACGTGAAACTTCAGTGTCACCCAAGTCCATTTCACAGGAACATCTCTGAAAATAAATCATCCATTCTGTCCAAATAATAACCAGAAGATCCTGTTTACTCTATCTGTGTATCTCTCTCACTGTCTGTCTGTCTGTCTGTAAGCATGTCTGCTCTGACTTTGAAAGGGGGCTGTCCACAGAGAGAGAGAGAGAGAGAGAGAGAGAGAGAGAGAGAGAGAGAGAGAGAGAGAGAGAGAGAGAGAGAGAGAGAGAGAGAGAGAGAGAGAGAGAGAGAGAGAGAGAGAGAGAAATGTATGAAATTAAGGAACGTGCTTATTTAATGTTTCTATGCTTGGCAATATAAAGATCCTTTTTTACCATGCTAATAAAGCCATTTTGAATCTAAAGGATTTAAATGAGTTTAACAATGATGTTTATTTTTTTTTTTGCACAGATTAATCACTCACAAAAAAAATGTGTAAATCAGGTCAATATTGATTTCATCTCGACTTTTTGTCTATTTATTTGTGCAATAACAGGCAGTTTTAAAATAAACATAAAATGAACTCCTTATTAGAAATATCCACCACTAGCAGTATTTACTATTTATTTAAAGGGCACCTAATAAATCCTTGTTACAAGGTGTAATATAAGTCTCAGGTGTGCCCAGAATGTATATGTGAAGTTTCAGCTCAAAATACCCCACAGATCATTTATTATTTGGGTGGGAGCAGAAACGCGCTGTTTTAAAGTCTGTACCTTTAAATGCAAATGAGCTACAGCTCCTCCCTTCCTTACAAACAGACAGACACTGAGTGCTTTCAGTTCAAATAGAATTACTTAATACAGTCTGAGATGCTAGTATCTAGTGGACAAAGTACAACTCGCTGCGGGTGGAAACTATGGTAATGCAGGACTGTAAGTGGGCGGGGCTTTTGTCATTGTGACATCACATTGATAAGAGACTTTAATCTAATCTAATTTCGGTAAAAATGTGTTTTCTATACCAAGAAAGTGACAAGATAAAAACACAATTTTCTGTTATAAACTTTCACAGAGCATCTTTAGGTTATAATAACATAAAAAATTCAAATCCATAATTTGATTTTCAAAGATTTATTATAAAAATTGATAATTTTTATCAATATTTTTTTTTTTCAAAATGCTATAAATCTATTGAATCAATATATAAATGTGCATTCATCTTTGCCATGTTATATTCATTTATTGACTAGTGATATACACTGATTAAAAAATAAACAATAATGACATTAATCAAAATACTTACTTTGTCATATTAAGAACACTGTCATTGCTGCGGTTATACTTGGGACATCGCCGCTTAACATTTTTTACAGCGATCAGCTGTAAAAAAAATTTGGTCCTGCTCGATTTTTGTTGACTTCGCGTAAAATAATGTAACGTTTTCCATAAGATCCCTTGGGGTCAATGTGTTAACATGACAGAAGCTTGATGTTGTCGGGGAACAAGCAACAGCTAGCATTTTTTTTCTTCGCCCGAGTGCCTCTCGTGTAAATTATTAGATTTTGATAGCTTACGTTTCTTTCAGAAAACCATCAGGTTTATCAATGCCATCAAAATGATTATTTTGTTTTTGTTTGTTTGTTGATCACGAAGTAAAAAGGTAAATGTGGAAAAAGTAGGACTCTGTGTGCATTCAAAGCGCCGCCATTATTGTTTACAATGCGTGGAATGGTGTGCTGTGATTGGTTGGAGGAGGACTGTTGTTTATAGTGTTTGGGGAAAAAAGGGAGAAAAGATGACAGAAAAATAGAATATTGGATTTTGCGTAAAATTAATAATTTCCTTTTTAATACTGACCTGATACAGTGATTTTGGCCGTAACTAATAAAAAAATGCAGTTTATCAGATTTTGGAACCAAACTCTTCATATATGTTTTAAATGATGTGTTTACATCATCTACAATATTAACTTAGGACAAACCTCATAAAGTCTTTGCAAGCAGTCTTGTTTACGAGTACAGAACAAATGGCCGATCCTTCAGATAACAGCTGACCACAGATGTCTGTATAGACTAAACCACAATAGATGACCACAGAGATACATCACAACCACATTACATATCTAACAATTGCACGGCAAAAAAAATTAAACAGAAACACAAATAAATAATTTACAAAATCAAGTCTACCACAAAAACCACATGTACAGTACAGTAGTTACTGTAGGGATTAGTTTTAACTCGAGACGTTTGTCTTGTTATTTCTCTACGTGCACAGTAAGAAATTGTCGCTCTCCAGAGAGCCATTAGATAAATAGCAGTCAAAGATAGCAGCTATTAAATGGGCCTGGCCTGTTCAGTGTGGTACAAAGACGGCCCATCGGGTTCATTCGCTCGGTTTAAACACACACACACAAGAAACCACTGTTAATCCTTCCAAGGTTAAATTTTACATAACCTTCTATACATTTAATGTAGAAAACAGATCACAAATAAATGACAGGGTTTTTACAGGCAGGGTCACATTTTATCATTAGCATGTGTGTTCTGTGGGAATCAAACCCATGACTTTTGCCGTTAAGCTACAGTAAGTCTGACATGAACACACATGACCTTACCAGAGATAACACACTGACTCGCTCGCCCTAGTGTGCACACAATCACAGTCACCTCAGGGGATGCAGAAATGCCACCGCTCATCTCTGGAACCTGATCCACAGTCACAGCAGACTCCAGCGAGAGCTACGCGGCCCGAGGCGGCTGGTCGTGGTGGTTTGTCAGCGCTGAGCTGTCCTTGGCCTTGCGACAAATTTACTTTATATAACAATGTCAACTGAAAGAGAACTGGCAACCGCTCTAAAGTTAGCTGAAGTTCCTGTAACTGAGGAGTCTTATCCGGTAAAACGCATCTATTACTACAGTAAAGTATCATATACCACGGGTCTGTTGAATGCTTTTTTCTGATTGGTTCCTTTGGTATGCATTATTTTTCGATAACCACACACCTGACCTGTCAAATGTCTTAAAATAACCACCAGAGAGATGTCTGTCGTAACCATGATATAATAAATGAATCCAGTCCTTTAAATTATTTGAATAAAAATGTCCTGCCACGTTACCATCTTGGGTGTGCATTATTTTCTAATAATTCAACAGCCGGTCATCAATTATTCCTTACTTATTTAATCCTGTTTCACAATATTCAGTGCAAGCTGTGATCTTTCTAACAGGTCTCGTAAACATTCTTTGTAGACATACCGACATTCAGCGTTTCATCTCAGTTTCTCTCCAACTTAACCTAAAATCCACATGCAAAGATTTTACCCAAAGTTACTTTATTGCTTTGAAGACTGGAAATATAATGCACAAGTTGCATAAAGTATACATTTATGGCCGCAATGACAATTCAATGCCCAGAGAAAGAGCAACTTTTATGTTTTTATTTTTTGTGAAGATAAAAGTTATTTACCCAAAGTTATTTTTAGGGATGCACTAATATATTGGCCTGTAATCGGTATTGGCAGATAAAAGCATTTTTCTCTGATTGTTTAAAAATAGCAGATGATCAGGGCAGATTAACAATCAAAAGGAGCAGGAAAAAACTCATCAGAAGTTAAATTCATGCTGTGTGATTATTTTGCGCCACAATGATTTGCACTTTGTAAGCTTTGCAATTCTAGGATTTCATAATAATTTAAGCACAGAAATTTTTATCGGTGCATCCTTATTCATTTTATTGCTTTAGAAGGTTGTAAATAAAATGCATAAGTTTCATGGAGTATACATTTATGGTTGCAATGACAATTCAATGCCTAAAAATAGATAATTTTATCTTCTCGTGTTGTGAAGAAAAATGAAATTGAAAAAAAGAAACCATATAGCCATTAAATATCATCAGAGGTAAAGCAATGGGTTTTGTAAGGAAACATTTCTATTTCAAACTTCATAAACTACGGCTTCAGTTCCTCCAGAAAAACGCGATTATGCGATCGCATTATTCAATGCATAATAAGCCAAAGTTCACATATTTATGCCGGGGCCGCATTTTTCTAATAATATAAGCACAGAAATGTTTTTATCAGTGCATGCTTATTTATTTTGTTGCTTTAGAAGGTTGTAAATAAAATGCATAAGTTGCATGGAGTATACATTTATGGTTGCAATAACAGTTCAATGCCCGAAAAAGAGCAACTTTTATCTTTTCTTGTGTTGTAAAGAAAGAGAATTAGAAAACAAAGTTCTTCAATGTCATGATGTCTGAGGTAAAGCGATGGGTTTTGTAAGGAAACATTTATATTTCAAACTTTATAAACTACAGCTGTACAAATCAGTCCCTCCAGAAAAACGTGATTATGAGATTGCATGATTCAATGCAGCAACCAAAGTCTGCATATTTATGCGGGGGCCGCATTTTTTAAATACGCCGCACTTTCGCCGCAAAAATTGCAGATTTCTGATCGCAAAATATGCAAGGCTTGCATGATTTCATAATCCCCGCATTTTCGTTGCAAAAAGTCATATATATCTTAGCAGAAAGTTGACAAAATGTTGCATTTACCTCACACAAGCGCAGCCATGTCCCCTGTTGTCATGGAAATGTTAGGAAGTGACGTAATTACAGTATGTGACATGAACATCAATGAAAAGCTGCAAACAGTTTTTGCAAGTTCCCGCAATTTCAGTGCATAAAATTGTATAAATATCCCACATATTACATCGCATTTTTTAAGAAAAAAAAAAACGTGCTGCAAGATCAAGGATTTTTGCCCGCAACAATCACAAAAAAACTTTTTGACTTTTGGAGATTTGGGGCACTATCCATTGCCATTATAAAGCTGAAAAGAGGCAGAATATTATATAACTCAGACTGGGTTTGGCTGAAAGAAGAAAGTCATATACATCTGGGATGTCTCTTCAGGTTGATTAAATATGGGCTTATTTTTATTTTGGGGTGAACAATTCCTTTAAACCGACTCAGTCCTGTTTCATTTAAATCAGATGTTGACAGCTACAGTCATTCAGCAGGTGTTTTCTAACGTGTGCAACAAAATGATAAACGGTCTGATTGGCCATTAAGATCTGATTGTGTTTCCTCCGGCTATCTGTGAAATCATAATCCTCAGGGATGTTAATATTACACACAGTAACATAACACATGGAGGGAATGTAACAGTTATGCATCTGCATCTGGCAGCACTGATTCCTGTACAGTCAGTAAATATACCCGCAGAGAGATGAGAGCTATTTTGAAACATGGTGAGAAGTCCTGAACACATCTATCAGAGACAACTTCAGCTGTTTAACATGGACCGTATCTTTTATACTGGTCAGGCTGGTCAGGTTTGATGCTTGACTGAGATCTTCGCCAGATGTTAACCGCTCTGTATAACTCATATCAGGATAAATGATAGACATGTTTATAAATTTTCAAAAGTTATACCATGTCTGTGAAATTTCAGTCTAAAGTCTCATAATCTAATGATGAGGTGAGGAGCATCAGTATTGATTACAATCTTATACATGATCTTAGTCAATATTAAAGATATCAAGGTTATATTTTCACTGAATTATCTATACATTATGCAGAATGATTTAACTGAGCCCCTAGGCTGACATTGGAGTAAAAAAAAACAAAAGTTTAGTTTCATGTGCTCACGTGAAACCTTCATTACATAATTTTTTTTACAGTTTAGTTTTGCATGCGCACGTGAATCTATCCGCGATAGATTCAGACTTGGGGTTTGGGTTAGGATGTCTTTTTGTGTAACAAAAAGTTTTTCTTACCCCAAACCTAAGAGACAATGGTAAAAAACAGAAAATGAAAGAGAAACCAATACATAAAACAACACAAAAAGATGTATGAAATTAAGTGAACGGGAAGTACCGCCGTATCATATGCATGCAAAATTGAAATTTGGCGTATGTATTGCACGACTTTTTTCAATGCAAGCTATTTATGCATTTCATGAGAATGGGTTGTTTAGAAACACACTGGCGTTATGTCTCAATCCCATGATTCTCTCTGCTGGTGCCATGACCCCAGACAGCGCTGAGGGTTTGGAGACTGAGGGCAGTACAGCTGCGTACACAACAACAACAATAAACAGCTGAGCCTTTCACAGATACCCTACATAGACTGCTGAACACAACAAACACACAAACAGCTGAAGACAGACAGACAGCAAGTCTATCTCTTTCCAAGATCATCCGGCACCATGAAGTGCTTTAACTTCCAGACAGTTCTCCATGTTTTATCATTTTGAACAGGAGTGATGAATGTCAAATTGAATTTGTGTTTTATACCCAAATTTGACTTGACACATTCATTAATCACCAATATTGTTAGTTTAGTACAGCTGTGAAACAAACCTTACATTGGGTGCTATTTGTTAAGAACTGCATCTCTAAAATGAACAACTTGGTATACTATCAGAAAAAATGGCAAAAAAAAAAATGGTCCCAGCTGTCACTGGGGGGTACCCTTTTTAAAAAGTATACTACCTAGAGATATCATATTAGTACCTTAAAAGCACTTATTGGTACCAAATGTAGATGTATCTGTGCTCTCGGTTAGGACATCAGTCTCCCACCACCCACTGCAGCGCAACATCTCAACACAGAACCACCAGCAGGATCATACAGAATAATGTATGAATATTTAAATAATACAAAACCAACACATTAGAGAAACACCAAACATCTGAGCATCAGCAGAAAGTGCATAAACAGAATCCACAAAAACTGCAGTGATATCCAAACTACAACTGCACAATCTGTCATAATAAACCTTTTCAGTTAATATAGTCTCAGATCTGTGTTGACTTACAGGAGATCTCAATGAGGCACATTTGATCTTTTAATTATTTTTAATAAACAGAACATACAGTAGTTTGGAGAGTCTCTTTTAATGATAGACCAAAGTTTATTTAAATAAAGTTGAGAAGAAAATTTTCACAATCACGTGTAACTGCTCTGCAAACATATCGGTATGTTTAAAGGTGCCACAGAATGCACTGAAAATACATATTATAAAACGGCTCGTTCTGGTTCTTCATTCTGATTGGTTGAAACGCGTTCTAAGCCATGATAAAATACCCCAGTAAACCCACGGTTCAGACCGTATTACATAAGTATCACTGCGCCACTGTTGCTGTGTACTGATTTATGAAAATAAACACCACAGTCTTTAATAATTTTTTAATTTTTCTACATTTGCACAATCATGGCGAAATCCAGATAAATGTCATAGATAGTGTTAAGTCATTTCGTCAATAAAGAGAAAACGTTCTCTGAGTTGTTTTTGTCTTCAATTGATATTTCCGCTATTATCCACTAGATGGCAATCTTACCCAAATTAAACAATGACGCATTCACTCGACACAACACCGATGTTGTGAATTTAGCGTGACGTGTAAGTTTTGATGGCTCTGAATCTGATCTCTTACAAAAGTTCTTCACAAAAATGGAATTATCTCCGCTTTTAGCTGAAAATTTGAGAGGTGATAACTGATAAGAGAACAAATGAAGGTAGGATGAAACGTTTTGTTGTTGTTGTTGTTGTTTGAAAGCGGATGGTCTGTTCTTTCATTTGATATGTTTATTTAAAGAAGATAATTTTTTCTGTAAGACATTAAACTAAAACTGGGTGGCAACTTTAAAAAAAAAAAACACTGACGGGGATAGAGTTAAGCATGCTTCCAAGCATATTTGATCATCACTTTAACAGTTGCACGTAGAGGTGGGCAGAATGACCAAAAATCTATTTCACGGAATGAGTCATTTTATTTCACGGAACGGAATATTTCACGGTATACATGTTTTTCAGTTTATATTGTTTTTTGATGATAAAAATTTACAGAAATACCACTCACTATAGCTTTTAACTAAATGCTCACCACAGTTTTAAAATATGAGCAATTTAAAGTTAATAATGTTAAAGTGAAAATGCCCAGAAGATAACAACAGATAAGTCTTGATTAGACAGAATCTTGTTTTTAATTGAGTTTTTTATAGACTATTGAAGCTATGGTATGGCTTCATTGTATTTTTTTATTTATGCATACATTACATTAAACATATGCAATATGTAAAATGAACCTACAGACAGGATAAATACCTGTATATGAGAGAAGAAGCTCTAGATATTATAAATGTGACAGGTGCTATGATGTGATGATCATAAAGTTTGTTTTAAGGTCTTGACGCCCTTTTCTTTACTTCATATTAGACCTTAACATTTGCATCTCTTTCTCGTCTTTCCAATCAAATATGTTTGTATAAGCAAATGGTGCGTCAAACTACATTGTTTCAGCAGCGCACGTGTCACTGATAAAAACGCGAGTTTTGTCTTAGCTTGCTTAAAGTTCAGAAAACTTTACAACTATTAGCATTATGTGCGGGAAGAACTCTTTATTTGGCGTCGCAGCTCCTTGCGCTTGCCTAGAGAGACCTCTTTCCCATCTAAAGACCGGCCGGCTGCTGCATGAGGAAAGAGAGAGCGTGAGAGACAGAGAGCGCGAGAGAGAGAGCGCGAGAGCGAGCAAGACATAATAAGTGAACTATTTTACATGTTTCTCCGTCACACTCAGTCTAACATGCTTGAGGGCAGAGTTGGCCATGCCCACTTATTTGCATTCCGTGGAATAGACGGAATAGAAAAATCTGTTACGTCTGACATTTTATTCCGCGGTAACGGAATATACCGTCATACCGCCCAGCCCTAGTTGCACGATATAAATGTTAATGTATAAATGAAATTAGATGAATGTTGATTTAAAAAATAAACACCACAATCTTAAATCATATTTTCATAGTGTCTTTGCTGCGTCTGTGTTGGTTGTGAACTGCGCTCTGTTGCAGCCACTCTTGATTCTGAGGAACTACTTTGTTTGACGGAAGACTAATATTTGCACTAATATAATAACAACTTATTTGTGTTTTATTTTATGAAATCCTGCTATGTATATGTAGTAACCGTTTTATAAAAGCAATAAGTCCCGCGAAACAGTGGGATAAAAGGGCGATTTATAGTCGTGCGTAGGTCCTACGGCGTAGCAGCGACGGCGTAGGTTCCGCGTCGGTTTTCATTTATACTTGTGCGTCGCCGTCCACGTCGACGTGCAAACACACGCGAAACCGCTGGTTGGCAGTAATCACGCGTGTAACCACAGTAGCAGCAGAAGTCGTCACAGAAGAAGAAGCTAAGCAAGTTAACCCACAAACGAAGAAGAAATAGCAACTTGTTGTGTATAATTTGAGAAGACCAGCAATGGTGGAAGTAAATAAACAGCGACTTATGTTGCAGTTTGAGTTAAATCACTCCTCAACTTGGCTAATTTTTCACCGTCTCAAACGGAAATACCTATGACGCAGTTTTTTTACCTGACGGGAGGGGTTCTGGTGGACCAATCACAGAGCTTGCGGTCCGCGTAGAGCCGATGCGCTGTTAGAAATTTTGTGAGGTGCGCGTCAGGCTACGCAGAGCTACGCACAGGCTACGGATAGCCGTAGCTACGGCGTAGGACCTACGCACGACTATAAATCGCCCTTTACAGTGCATTTTATAACAGCTAAGGAGGTTTTAGGCACTCCACTTCGCGTCGTGCCTAACAACGCCCCTTAGCTGTTAAAAAATGCACTGGTAACCCACTGCTTCTTGGGGCTTATTGCTTTATTAAATTATTCTCTTGTTGTCTACATAGAAGGTTTGTGACTTTATTTAGTGCAAAAATTACCCAGAGACAGTTTTACATGTCCATTTACAACCCTAGGATTTGCCTTTAGAATGAAATAGTCTATTATGATCTTATTTGAAAGGGTCATGAATAATAATGTTGAGCTCTGCTCTGATTGGCTGTTTCTCAGAGAAGTTCCTTCAGTAGCTCTGTGTGTGTGTAAACAGATCTTATGTTTGAGATTCCTTGGTAAATATTTTTCCATTCTACGGCACCTTTAAGTTAACTGTGGCTAAAATAATCATCCATACTTACAGTAACTAGTAAAGGTTCTCAAGTGGTTCATCTCAGCTTCAGCAAAGAAACTTTCTCTTATCAAATGCTGTATGTTCTTAGCAAGAATACGGCTCTTTAGAAATCTGAATGGTTGTTTTATGTGTTTAGATCTGCAGCAGAAGAGAGAGAGAAAGACCTTGCTGACAAGAAAAGAGGAAAGATCAATCACCATTATCTAAGACAGAAGCTCTCTCTCTCTCTCTCTCTCAGGACACATAAGTGTGTAATGTACATTCACTGTGTTATAAACAAACAAGGCGCTTCACACCCAAACATACACAGATACACACACACTGCATTTACTGACTCCAGCAAACTTCTTCCCATCCAGACCATCACAGCAGAATCACTGTTGCGTTAAGAGTCAGCAGTTCAACAAATGAAAGTCTGGGCTTGTCAGAAGAGAGACTCGTGTTAGAGGAATAAAGCTTAATAAACCTTTAACATTGTTAAATGTTTTAATTAGAACTATATACTGGAACTAATAAAGTAATCTGAAAAATGTTTTCAAAGCTTCAGGGAACCCAAACAACTCAAACAGCAGTGAATAACATTTAATTATTTACAGGTTCAATAAACAGAACGAGACACCGAGTCCACAAAGATTTAGCACTCAATAAACACTACAGGCGAGGTACTGAACTAAGAAAATCTAATAAATAATCCTAAACCACTGCCATAAACTCTGGGAAGTGACTGGGAAACAAATCCAAGTGAAGTTTATAGTTGAGGTTTCTTGCCACCTGCCCCATTCATGTCACAGCACATCTATTTTTGACCCTAAACTCCAGGACACGGTTACGGCCCCGATATCTCCTGTCACAACCTCCACGAGCTCCAAATAACTGAGGAAAATATTGTATATTAAATATCATCACAGATTCATTTATATTGCACACAACACCGCCATCCTAAATAGTGTACATAGTTAAAGAAGATTTACATGCAGGTACTTAAAGATTAAACATTAATGTTTACTTAACCATTTACAAACTGATATATAAAGAAAATTAAAAGATTAACCAAAAACTGCATTACACTATGGTATACAACAGTAGTCGCACAATTAAATGGTGTGTAAATATTGAAATGTACAGTACATTTATTAGTTACAGAAATATTAAGGAACTTGATATAGCTATGACATTAACATTTCATCGACTATGATGTTAATGCGCATTATATGTTGCCTTTTCTGATGCGTAACCGAGGACTCCAATCGCGTTTACGCACTTTACGCACCAGTAACTTGACTCATGATAATCAGAGATACAAGTCTGAAATAGACAATCTGTCAAACACTTTACAATCTTATCAATAAGCAAAAAAGAGAAAGAAATTAAACGCAATGAAGTTAAAAATCCTCATGGAGACAGAAAAGTTCCCTTTAGTAAAGAACACTCAAATATTCTAGATTCGTCAACCAAAGATTTAACCTCAAGCACCCACGAGCTTTTTTTTAAATACGCCAAAAGTTCAAGACACAAACTACTGCGATCACTAATATCACAAGACTCGCGCATCGCGTCTTACCTAAAGTGTTCTTTGGAGACTCCAAACTGACGCGGTTCTTCTGCCGCGCGTCTTAATCCCGAGTGGCCAGGCAGACAGGTTGAGTATGTGACTAAGTTCTTAATCAAAAAGCATCCGGATGACAGCACCTGCTGTTCAGCTACAGATCTGTGACGATCACCGCGGTGCCAAAAAGACACGCGGCACTCCAACAATCCCATTTGACATCACCAGTGTTCAAAAATAACTCTTTTGGGAATTCTGATGTAGTCGTCAGGAAAACTGCAGAAGGAGGAGGTCACGTCATTAATTATTTATTTTAAATCAGATCTGTTATATACACTACAGTACAGTATTCTAAAAGTAATCTACCTAGAAATATTAAATGAAATATGCTGAAAGTAAATGCGTGAAAGTTATACTATTCTGTATATAAAAATATATAATTTAGCTTCTAATTAGACTAATTATTATAAACTACAATGCTGTGATACTGAAAATGTTTTTCACAATGTTTAAATTAATTAATCCTGATATGGCGCAGTTTATTAACCATTTATATTTTACTGCAGAATTTTAATATCATTAACAGTTTTAGAAAAGGCTTCAATTTTTTGACAAAAATTTATCGGCTGATATTGTTAGACCTAAAAATAAACAGAAGACTCTCTCAGATACTGAATGTTCTGGAATTAACAAACAAACATCTCTAATCTCTCCATTTTGTTTGTGTTTAATGTAATTGTGACAAACAAGCTCTTCCTCTGTACATAGCAGTAATATTAATTCCTCATGGATAATTCAAGATCTTCTCATGGGAAAGTGCTTAGCAAAGTAAACGCCTATTTGGATTTGTTTATGTTTATTACTTTTTATGTATGCTACAGGCAATATACCAATACCAATACTTCAGCTATGTGTTCTTTCTTTTATATGAAGTATTTCTGCTCTCAGTGAGGTCATAAATATTTTTAAATAAAAATGCATACGCAAATTGTGGACATTAATAATACATTTAGTTCACTTGTAAACAGCAATCCCATCACTTCATTGTTCTGCAATACATAAAATATTCCAGTAGGTGGCACTGTGACGTCAGGCAATTGATGTGACCTCTATTGCTCCAGTAATGTGATTTCTGTTCCTCTTTCTCCACAGTGGTAAAATGTCAATGATGTGATTGATCGATCAGCTCTGTTGGTGGTGCATGGTGTTCAACAAATCTTGATTGGTTACCATTACTGATTACATGACTTTATTTTTTTTTTCATATGAAAACATGCATAACTCAATTCCAATTAAACACAACATATTTTATAATTACTATAATATAAAATAAACATTTTCTAGTTGGGTAGAAATTTAGTGAGTACAGAAATTGTGAGCTTGGGGGTCTTCAAAAATTGTTGTGAACAATGAGGGGCTTGACGTCATAAAAGCCTGTTTTAATAGTAAATTCAATCATTAATAAAGCTAACTTACAATACAGTGTGACTAACATTTCACCACATTACAGGGCATCATTAGTCATATTCTGTACCCATAAACCCTTGCTAAGCCATGCAAAGCCTCAATATTCATGTCTGAAAAAGTGTCAAGCTGTCCTACTTCAAACTGGAAATCTGCCATCTTGTTAGACTTCAGACAAACGAGAACGTTTTCAAACTACCACCTTTAAAATGCATTCGGTGGCTTAATGATGTGAGGTGGAATTACTGAAAGGTGATTTTTTTTCAGATCTATTTGTATTCAGATTGATTTAGCACAATGTGGTGAGTTTGTGCCAGTTTTCTGACACCCATGTGTGTGATAGCTGAAGGCTGGATTATGTTACTGATGGCACACGCCACACACACACACGCGCACACACACACAAACACACATACAGTACATGAGAGCCAAGTCTGCTCTAGTTTTGCTGTGTGTGGGTCCACGGCTGCTTGAACTCTGTTCTTATAATTGATTTTGTCTCTGTGCATGTGGTGTAAACGATACACTAACAAGACATTTAAGCATGTAAAATGACTAAAAATGAGGGATGCACACTATAGGAAGATGGGGGCGTGAACATCATAGCGTTTTAACGCATCTAAAAACGCAAGGTGGATGCCAACTGTGGGCGCATGCCAGTGTTTTTCAGTTGTTGCTATACTTCGGCTTTACGCTAGTTGGTTGTTGTGATATTTGTCTGGCCTCTCCTAATGTGATTGGACGGCCGAGTGAGAAGTGACTGTAGCTCGGGTGTGCCTCATAAGTCTTGAAAAGTGAAGCCGCTGGCTCTTTGATCGCCCCCTGGTGGCTGGCTGCAGTACAAGTCATAAACCCCGCCCTCTCTATTCAAACGAATGGGACTCTGATCCAAATAAAAAATTATTTACACTTCCAATAAAAGTTTTAGAAAGATTTTTTTGGTCCTTTTAGGTAGTTGATATCATGCTGATATATGTTCAATTGTTCTTTTTTGTGATACGTTTTATTTTAGCTAGTAATTTGATGCTATAGAAACAGGGCGTGTCGTTATGATTGGCGTGGTTGAATTGGGCGCGCGAGCGTTTGGGCGGAAGTTTGATACTGCGGCTCCGCCTCTTGGCTTCAAACTGACGTTTTTATGTAACATGGCGGTGCCCATGGTCGAACATTTTTGGCTTCAATTCATTACAATGGATGGAGGCGACGTCGCATCGTTCATCTTTTTTTACAGTCTATGCTGTAGCTGTGCTCCATTACCCTTCAAATTGTGCAAATTGATATTGCGAATTGAAAATACGGCCAATGGAAACACGCCAATTTCGCAAAATTCCCATATATTGCAAAAAAGTTTTTACACTTGCATGAAATTATTTTTATAGGAAATTTGGAAAAGGTTTATTTCGCAAAACATGGTCAATGGAAAAAGTTTATTTGCATTTCCAGGTCACCTGATGTATGTCAAAAATAATTATTATATGAAGATGACGCGGTATGAACTAAAACCTTACTGAAACACATTACATGTATGTGCGTGTACTGTGTATAATAATTATGTAAAAAAAACACAATATGTACATATATATACATATAAATACTTAAAATATAAAAATATTTTTACTTAAAATTATACATATATGTGTGTGTATTTATATATTATTATTATAAACAGTAAACACACATAAATAATGTAAACAAAGCCTTAGAAAACTCATGAGCAGATTCATAAGTTCATATTAAAAGAAAGTGGAAGCATCATTTAGATATTCACAAACGGCTAAATATATCCGTAAGCATTCAGTGGCCTGGGTAAATAATACTGATGGGTAAATGGACTCTAATGTACCGCATTTACCTGCATATGGCAGATTTACTTCAGTTAATGAAGATTACGCCACACACACGCTGCGGTCTTCTAAATGTCATTTAATTCTGAACCATTAGCACCACATTCTTATTAATAAAGCAATGGACAGTTTGATTTGATAAAAAGCTTTCAATATAGCCGTGATAAAAAACCAGAGTCTCATCACACCCACCAATGCAATATGTCTCTCTCTCTCTCTCTCTCTCTCTCTCTCTCACTATCTATCTCTCTCTCTCTCTCACTCACTCGCTCGCTCACTCACTTTCGCTGTTTGCATAATGATCTGTTCACTTTCCGAGCACTTCGTCTTGCTGTCTAATTCACTCATTTACTGAGCTTCATGCCCTTTGTAGGGTTCTCCATTATTATTATTATTATAATATTCATAAAAGCCTCATTATGTTACATAATTGCAGCCGCATACAATGTGTTCCAAAATAATATGTCATATCCTTTATAAATTGGTACTCGGAGGTAGGCAAAGTCTTAGTTTGTTAAAATCATTTTTCTGTTTAAAGGTGCTGGCCTGTATGTGTGGTTTCTCTGTCTTGACCTTTGAAGCACTGCACAGAATAAGAAGCAATAGTGTCATGTTTCATTGAGATTTAGGTTTTAGCACCAGTTGGATGCTAGGGAGTTTCTACTGCATGTGGATGCCATGGTGTTGTAAACGTTTTATGTGCATTGCTACTGTATGTAGATGCCAGGGTGTTTTAGTTTAGTTGTGCGTTGCTAGGAAGTTGCTATGTAAATGCCAGGGCGTTGTATGTGTTTATTGCGCATTGCTGTGTGGATGCCAGGCTGTCTTATGTTGTTTTGTTGTGCGTTGCTAGGAAGTTGCTAGGTAAATGTCAGGGTGTTGTTTTTTGTGAGTTGCTAGGGTGTTGCTATGTAGATGCCTTAGTGTTGTATGCGTTTACTGTGGGTTGCTTTGTGGATGCCAGGGTGTTTTAAGTGGTTTAGTTATGCGTTGCTTGGAGGTTGCTATGTAAATGGCAGGATGTGTTTTTTTTTAGTTGCTAGGGAGTTGCTAGCGTGTTTTAAGTGGTTTGGTTGTGCGTTGCCTGGAAGTTGCTGTGTAAATGCCAGGGTGTTGTTTTTTGTGAGTTGCTAGGGTGTTTTAAGTGGTTTTGTGCATTGCTAGGAAGTTGCTATGTAAATGTCAGGGTGTTGTGTTTTTTGTAAGTTGCTAGGGAGTTGCTATGTAGATGCCTTAGTGTTGTATGTGTTTATTGTGCGTTGCTATCCAAATGCCAGGGCGTTTTAAGTGGTTTAGTTATGCGTTGCTTGGAGGTTGCTATGTAAATGGCAGGGTGTGTTTTTTTATGTGCTAGGGAGTTACTAGGTTGTTTTAAGTGGTTTTGTTGTGCGTTGCTAGGAAGTTGCTATGTAAATGCCAGGGTATTGTTTTTTGTGAGTTGCTAGGGTGCTGCTATGTAGATGCCTTAGTGTTGTACAAGGGCGTAGGTTTGATTCTGGCATTGGTGGGGACATAAACAGTTTTTGCAATGCGACCATTTTATTTATCACCGTTTACTTGACATAAACAGACAGACAACTCAGTATGCACTTTACTCAGTGACATCTGACTCGCCACCCCCGGTGCCATCCCAAATTGAATGTACTATAATAAACAATAACAATTCGTTATGTCCTAGAGCCTAATAAACAGTAACTGTTTAAGTCTTTGTCAAAAAAAAGAAAATCACATTGTAACATATATGAATCCATATTTACTTTATAACAATGAAGAATATGCAATTAATATTTAATTCTTAATGTAATTTTGCCAAAAAAATCCCAATGTTGAAGTTGGTATGTATATCATGCTGTTTCCTGTTTTTACCATGTTGGGGTTATTTTCTTTCATGGATTAGGGACCCCCTAAATAACCTTGCTACCCCATTTATAAAAGGTTGACAAAAGTTTGCAACTCCTCAGGTTAACATGGGATTGTCGTGTATTGTTGAAAACACTGTCCTTGAATCATTATGTGACACAACTTGTTCCGTATTTTGTGCATGAAACAGTTACAGTGGGTATAATAATACTTTCTTCCTCACTTACCTGTAGCCCGAATAATCACGCGCGTCTTGTTGAGTGAACTTTGGCGCGTTGTACAAAGTGAAACCATCCTATCACACGTAGCGAGTAAAGACAAGTCCATAAGTGATGTAATTTAAAGCGGCGGGACTCAAGAAATGCTAATCCAATCATATTAGCAATGTGAGTAGAGAGGCGGGACTAAAGAAATGCAAAGCCAATCATATTAGCGATGTGAGTTACGGAGGCGGGCATTGCAGAGAACGAAAGCTGTTAACCGTTTGTGTACCACATAGAGCGTCATTTTTACAGAACGGGATTGCAAAAGATTTTTAATCTCATTTAAATGATTCCTGAAAAAATATATAATTAAAAAAGTAAAGTAAAAAATATAAAACACAAGAATAAGACGGACATTAGTGGTTATGTATAAATACAGATTAATTTTTGGTCGAAATTATTGCTAGGGACAATTCAGTCTTCCCTGAATATTGCTAGGGACATGTCCCTAGCGTCCCACCCTAAATCTACGCCCATGGTGTTGTATGCGTTTACTGTGCGTTGCTATTTGGATGCCAGGGTGTTTTAAGTAGTTTAGTTGTGCGTTGCTAGGAAGTTGCTATGTAAATGAAAGGGTCTGTTTTTTTTGAGTTGCTAGGGAGTTGCTAGGGTGTTTTAAGTGGTTTAATTGTGTGTTGCTAGGAAGTTGCTAAGTTAATGCCAGAGTGTGGTTTTTGTGTGTTGCTAGGGAGTTGCCAGGGTGTTTTAAGTGGTTTAGTTGTGTGTTGCTAGGAAGTTGCTAGGTAAATGTCAGGGTGTTGTTTTTTGTGAGTTGCTAGGGTGTTGCTATGTAGATGCCTTAGTGTTGTATGCGTTTACTGTGGGTTGCTTTGTGGATGCCAGGGTGTTTTAAGTGGTTTAGTTATGCGTTGCTTGGAGGTTGCTATGTAAATGGCAGGATGTGTTTTTTTTTAGTTGCTAGGGAGTTGCTAGCGTGTTTTAAGTGGTTTGGTTGTGCGTTGCCTGGAAGTTGCTGTGTAAATGCCAGGGTGTTGTTTTTTGTGAGTTGCTAGGGTGTTTTAAGTGGTTTTGTGCATTGCTAGGAAGTTGCTATGTAAATGTCAGGGTGTTGTGTTTTTTGTAAGTTGCTAGGGAGTTGCTATGTAGATGCCTTAGTGTTGTATGTGTTTATTGTGCGTTGCTATCCAAATGCCAGGGCGTTTTAAGTGGTTTAGTTATGCGTTGCTTGGAGGTTGCTATGTAAATGGCAGGGTGTGTTTTTTATGTGCTAGGGAGTTACTAGGTTGTTTTAAGTGGTTTTGTTGTGCGTTGCTAGGAAGTTGCTATGTAAATGCCAGGGTATTGTTTTTTGTGAGTTGCTAGGGTGCTGCTATGTAGATGCCTTAGTGTTGTATGCGTTTACTGTGCGTTGCTATTTGGATGCCAGGGTGTTTTAAGTAGTTTAGTTGTGCGTTGCTAGGAAGTTGCTATGTAAATGAAAGGGTCTGTTTTTTTTGAGTTGCTAGGGAGTTGCTAGGGTGTTTTAAGTGGTTTAATTGTGTGTTGCTAGGAAGTTGCTAAGTTAATGCCAGAGTGTGGTTTTTGTGTGTTGCTAGGGAGTTGCCAGGGTGTTTTAAGTGGTTTAGTTGTGTGTTGCTAGGAAGTTGTTATATTAATGCCAGGGTGTTGTAAGTGGTTTTGTTGTGCGTGGCTAGGATGTTGCTATGTAAATGTCAGGGTGTTGTGTTTTTGTGAGTTGCTAGGGAGTTTCTATGTGGATGCCAGGGTGTTGTAAGTGATTTTGTTGTGTGTTGCTAGAACGTTGCTATGTAAATGCTTTTTTGTGTTGTTTTTTTTGAATAGCTACAGTAGGGAGTTGCTAAGGTGTTGTAAGTGGTTTGTTGTCCGTTGCTAGGGTCTTGTTTGTGGTTGCTTTTGCAGAAATCTTTAGCTGATGCAAAATTTAAAATGAGAAATCAAATGCACAAACAAAGGTCCCCGACCTTCTTAATTGTCCTTAAATAGAACAAGCGTAACGCTCGCTGTGGAAACTTTAACAAACTGATGGCTTGGTTATCGCATGCCTGTGATGTCAGCACATTTCCAAAACTGCGATTGGCCGAGGTCAGCGTGAGAGGGACGGGTTGCCGCTGGGTGCCGTGAGGTTTCCCGACCTCTTTTGCTTATTTTAATCCAAAAACGCCTCCATAAATAAACTTCCCCCACGGTGAGCAGTAATTGGTGTAGTATCTCCCAGCACTGCTATGAGATAATGTCTGTGTTTTATTGCCAGGACTCCACAGGAAAAGACGATTTCCATGAACCACGGGTCCAAAGCGCTACAGACTCTCTGCACTGCTCAAATGTTAATGGCCGACAGTTTTTAACTAATAAAGCGGATGGATGATCTTTTCTGTGTGTGTAAATGTTCACTTTGTATTTATCAAGATAGCTTTTAAAAGAGGAGATTTTCTCGAATGATATTTTAAGACTGTACTCGGTGGATTCGTCTGAGATAAATGCCTTGACTGCACTTTGAGGGTTGAAATAAATTTACTCTTTATTAACATGATGACATTATCACTCACTACACCTACAGCTATCTGTTAAACATACCATCAGACTTCATATTGATTAAAGTGAATATTAAAGAGATTGCTCACCCAGAATTTAAAATTCTGTTATATATACGTTCACTTTCTGTGTAACATAATGTTTTAATTTTATACAATAAATATGAATGATGAGTGAATCTGCTATTGTGTTTTACAAATGAAGAAAAGCCATAGAGGCATGAAACATAAAGACAAACATTTTTATAGATATGGTTATAATGTGTACACTTGTGGCAAAACCAACCCATTAGTTTGTGATTTAACCTATGCTTGGTTGTTTCTAACCAAACTTGGAACAGTATGTGATGTGAAAGTTTATTATTAAATCAGAAAAATGCACATTGTGTGCACTGTACCAAGTGCATGATTGCAAATACAATCCACATCTTATCACGTGTCTTTACAGGATCTTTATGGTGTGAATGCATGCACCGATTGCAGAAAATCATTTGCAGTGTGAATCAAACTTTTCCTGGACAAATCCCAGACACATTTTCTGTTTATTTTTTATGCTGGGAAATGGACAATACTGTATTGGCTTATACTGTAAGTGTTTGTGTGTTTCTGTTTTGAAGCTCACAGAGGGTTTTAAACGTGTACTCCAGAAAACATTTTGTGCTGTGAAGATAAAAATTGTTCCCAGTAGGGGTTTGAAATGAATCACATTCACAAAAGGTACTTCTTTAAAAGTCATCCTATAGTGAAGCCAGAGCAATGTCTTAGCATTGTCTGTGGTATAAGCAAAATAATTAACTTTGGTTTGCGTCGTGATGCATTACCACCTTGGGTGTGCATTATTTTCTAATATATTGTTGCAATTTGTAATGATAAATAGCCCTGTGCAAAGTCTGAACTGTCCTCTTTAATCCTAACCAATGTGTATCTATTTTAAAATCTTTTTTTAAATGTTATTTGTTGCTTTACACTTATTTAAACTTTTATCAACTAAAGTGGTTTCTTTCTTTTGTTTATTGACCTAATTATAGATAAAGCTCTCCTAATGGACATTTAAGATTGCACACAGACTCTTGGTTTGTTAGTTAAGTCTAAATGTGTTTGTTTTATACTATTGGTCGTGTTGTTGCCCATATTTCAAAATATATATTTTCAAGGCAAGGCAAGGCAAGGCAAGGCAAGTCTATTTGTACAGCACATTTCATACACAGAGGTAATTCAAAGTGCTTTACATAGAAATGAGAAAACAAAAAATCTAAGATACATGAATTTAAAATATCAATTAAAATAAATAAATGTGATTTTAATAAAAATTGTTTAAATGTGTGAAAAATAATAAAACAGGAATAAAAGTATAAAACAGTTAAAAATAAGAATAAAATAGAAGAGAAATAAAAATAATTAAAATAGTGCATATAAAATATAGTGCAATCAGTTCGGACGAAGCATAGTGCTCATTCAGTAAATTCAAATATATGTTGAAATATGTTTACAAAAATGTATTTCACCAATATATTTTGTGGCCATTTTTGAATATTTTGAAATATATTTAAAAAATATATATTTAAAGGCATTTATATTCACATTGAATTGGAAGAAAAACTTTGCGTGCTACAAACCTGTAAACTAAACAATTTTCAATTGCAAACATATACTTATAATTGTATACTTTATACATTTTATACAAAGTTTTATATTTGCCGTATGGGTTGTAAAATTAGATATTTTTTTCTACCAAAATACATTTTGAAATAAATTTTCATAAAGGTTAAAACTAAATATATTTTCAAATAAAGCTTAACTTTCTACAAAATGTATTAAGCATATATTTAAAACATATTTTTGGCCAAAGATATGTATATATTTTTTTTGCCTTATGTATGTGTAGATGTTATTCATTGGTTGGGTTTGTAAGGTCTTTAAGTTTATTCACATACAGCTTGTCCTGTCAGATAAAGACTTGCATTATATTCATATTATAAGAAATATGTATTAAAATGCAGAACTGGAAATGAATTAATTCATTAAACTTTTATTAAGTAACAAAGGCAAATATGATAAGTACAGCATGGTAATATTCATCTGTTTTATTGCTTATGTGACGATAAACTTAAATATGAACGTCTGCTTCAATATTCTTATTATTGACGTTATGAAGTGAAATGAAATTTCTTGAGGTTCATTGAAGAATCATCAGCGTCTGTTTCCCGTTCTGTTATCCTGAAGACTTTAATAAAGGTAAGCGGCTTAATCGGCATCGCTCAGATATAAACAAACCCTTAACCGTAAGCAAAAGTATCTACATTTGTGATCCAAAGATGAACGAAAGTCTTACAGGTGTGAAATAAAGAGGATGAGTACTTAATGACAAAATGTTTATTCTGGGTAAACTATACTTTAAAGTCCATGTAAAGTAGTGATCGGCCGCCTATATTAATCTGCTGATTTTTGATGAATTTGAAAACATCGGCATATCGGCAATAGCACGAGAAAGACCGATACCGATTGTTTATTAATTAACTGCATAAAGAAATCCATTATATGTAAAAAATGAGTTAATGTTGTTAATAAAATAAATGCTGAATATCAAAAACCACCTTTGAAGGTTGTCATGCTGTCTTATTATATTTGATTTAGCTTCATTTGTGCCTCTCTTATTATGTTGGTCAGTTGAATGTTAATTAGATCCAATCCATGTTCAGTAAAAATAATTTCATGCAGAAATAAATTAGCTAATAGACCAACTGTACAGTATTGTATACAAGTGGTTAATATCGGCATTGGTATCGTCCAGAAGTTGTCTGTTTAAATCGGTATCAGCCCAAAAAAATCCATTCGGTGCATACCTAATGTAAAGTCAATTCAGAGAATTGTTTCTAAACACATTATAAATGTTAGAAATGTGCTGCTGAAACACAATACAAAGGGAAGAGTTTTTTTTCCACATTTCTGTGTTCATTATCATTTGGGCGGGGCTTAAATGGTGGCTCGATGACACACTGGAGCCATAGTGCATGGCCACGCCCCTAACACAATTGCAAGCATCCATTCAGGCCCTAGCGGTATTTGACAATTGAGATTTCGAGGATTTTGAGTGTGTCCTATGTTGTTTTTAACTGAAATGTGCGTACCTCGATGACGTATGCGGTCGACAAATGTGACTTGCGGAGGACACACCTGAAATCCTGGCCAGGATGTATCCGGGGAAAAGGGCACATTTTTTCACCCTATTTTATAATGTGTAGTTGCAAATTGCATAACAATGACCTTGCAACCACCTACAGCACCCTTGCAACCACTTAACACTGCTCTAGGAACCTAGCGGCAATGCCCTAGCAACCATCCGGAACACCTTAGCAACCATCCAGAACAACCTGGAATTATGCTTTACTTGAGAAAGTTATTGATTTAGATTTTTTTCACTCCAATAACCCTGCTCCAGATTCACTGCCTCAATCTCTCTCTCTCAGATTCGACCTTGATCCCGCGAGACCGCTTTAATAGCCCATCTCTGTGGCCCACACCACTGTTATTTGCCAGATTTCTCTCTCGCCCCACTATTACCAAGCACAAAAGAAAGACCTTAAAGGAACGCTACACACCCATTTACATACTCTCAAAACCTCTCTGTGTCCGTCATGGTCACATCTCATTAGAGAGATTTCTTTGGTAATATTTTGGTCCTGCCATTCCTAAAAGGCTGTGTTTTTTTTCTCTCTTTCGCCTTCATTCCCCAGTTCCATTTCAGAGCGTAGGGATTATTTATGAAGGCGACTGGTAACCCTCTCATGGCCTGACAAGACTCGGGAACGAGGTTGATGCCCGGGAGTGGACTTCAATCACTGACGATCTGAGACTCAGACCGTGACCTTACTGTAAAACCGCTGGAATGATGAACGGGGGGTTGTGAGGAAATAAAACAGCTGGAATAGTAAGACATTTGGGAAGCAGTGTTTACACGTAGAAACATTTATTCTTATGACATTTACAAATTTAATCACAAAAAATGTCAGTCACTGTTAACGAGAAAACGTAATTTCCATTTCATGCTGTGATGAAACTGCTGGGAAAATCGAAGCTGAGCTTGTTTGCCATCTATTATTCTATATAATCCATTAAATGGCAATCTTGGAGCATTTTTATGGCTTGTTACAGGAAAATGGCATTATGACGCCCCTGCAGATTTGCGAGGATGAAATTGATCATTTCATTTACATTAAGCGTTTGGTAGACTGGAGACGTGACTGACAGTGCATACAAAACTTATGTGTGTTCTCACGGGATTGAACCCATGACCTTGGATGTCGCCATTCTCTTGCTGTTTTCTTACAGGTGCTGTCTGAAGCTCAACAATGACATTTCTTTCATCTTAAGGTGTTTGTGTGAAGAGGATCTGTTGACCCGTGTGGGTATGGAAATCATTGAGTACATTTACAGAATAAGAGATCCCCGTGTTATGGAAACCTGTTTTCATGCCTTTACGTGCAAATCAATAAACCGACTATGCAGAAAACTGCGTTTACAGGGGATTTGGAGATTTGTCACCATAGTACATATAGACGTTCAAAAAGCCGGCGGGAAATCTGTCTGAAGCAGACTGATCTCGCGGAAAGTCGTGTTATAGTCATGCAAAATTTGATCAATTTATGTGTGTCCATGGCACGAAATTCAGCTTTTTAATGTCTTTTTCATGACACTCATAAATAGTTTTTCATGTGCGTTGCATGACTTTCTTTTTCATGTCATTTTATGTATTGTTTTCTCATAGTTTTTTCCTATTTTCTTACCATTGTCCCTTGGGGTTAGAATCACTTTCTGTTATATTTTTAGACATCCTAACCCAAACCCCAACTCCAGGCGAGAATAGTTTTAAAAGCGGAAGAAAAACATGTAGAAACCAAAACATAAAAGTACATCCTAACCCAAACCACAAATCTAACCCCAACCCCAAGCAACAATGATTTAAAAATAGGAAAAAAGGACATGAGAAGAACATGAAAAACTATTTATAGAAATTCGTGTGTCACGAAAAAGACATTTGTGCTCAAGGCACGAAAAAAAGCTGAAGTTTGTGCCATGGACAGGAATAAATTGATCAAATTTTGGGTGACTATAACACAACTTTCCGCGAGATCATGTTGGTGCAGACTTTTATGCGTTACTTTGCGCTTACTTAAAGATAAATGTCATGCGGAGACATGCGCACATTAATAAAACTGCCAGAAAACCATAAAGCAAACAAATACATTTCTCTGGCCAGAAATATATTTTAAATAAATACATTTTGTAGAATTGAATATATTTTTAAAATTTGAAAATATATTTAGTTTTTAACCTTCACATATCAACATATATTTCAAAATGTATTTCAAGGGCAAGCGAATACATTTCCAATTTTACATCCCAATGTATTCTTTGCCAAAATATGTGTTATATATATATATATATATATATATATATATATATATATATATTTATATATATATATGCTAAATGCATGTTAAGTTTATACAGTCTATTTTTGAAGTTGAAAATATATTTAACTTGAGGTTCGTAACATAAAGTTTTTTTCCCATGCGATGTGAATATATTTCCTTGGATTGAAATATATGGAGGGCTCGACTTTTTAATGCTTTAAAATGTATTTATTTTTTTAAATATATTTCAAAATATACAAAAAATGTCCAACAAATATATTGGTAAAAATATATTTTTAACATATTCCAAAATATATTTCAGCAAATATATTTTTTTGTATATTTTGAAATATATTTTTAACTACCTGTGCCGATTGGTTTTTGCTTACACTGTTTATGGACTTTCCCTATCAAAGAAAACTGTTTTAAGTGTATACATGACCTTACACGTTATCAGTTTATTAAGCATAATCGGTGTAAGACTGTGCATGTAAACGCACTCATTGAGTCTAATCAACACTAAATCCCTGATCTTTAACAGTTAAACCATCATTAGTTGTGTCCAAGCATTAAACATTTTAAACAAAACAAACCAATCAGATTCAATTAAACAATGCAGGTCTACACAAGTGCATTTGCGGACGGTTTGGAGCAATAATCCATTCTGATGTCATCATGCATGGCTGTTTTCAGATCAGTGTTGTTGTATTAAAACATTTTTAGTATGGTCAGCACAGGAACAGAAATCATTTCAACTCAGTCCTGGAGGACACAGGTGCAGAATAACCATTAAAGCAGACACTATACCTTAACTAATATAATACGTTATTTTCCTACTGTAACTATACATTAATCAGGTCAGCGGCTCCATTACTATAGAGTTATCATTATTGTACTGTATGTTAAGATGTTTTAAACCTGAAAATATTTAAATGGAATGCAATTTGCATTGAAATAAGGATTTAATTGATAAAATACTGTTTCTAGTTTACTCTGAAGAAAGTTTTGGTGACATGAAGTAAAATCAGTGAATCGTGTTGTTGTGTGCGACAGAGTTGAGCGTGTGTGTAAAGCTGGAGGAGATACGGAGACATATGGTGGATCCAGCAGTTCTGTGTTTGTCCGGGTGCTGTGGGCTCTGATCTGTGTCACATCTAACTTTGAAGCTTTTGATGTTGACCTGAATAACATTTAGATCTGTAATCTAGATCATTTGAACTACTTTTAAAGTTTGAAAGCAGAAAGTAGCCCATTTGTGGATCTGATTTGAGCAGTGTAAAATCCACACTGTGGGAAACTTATCCTTGAAAGTAAAGTTTAAGAAGTTTGTGTTTCACAGATGACTGGTAGTTTTTCATACTGCTGCTTCTCATTTATTTTTACATTTATTACACCAAAGCTGAATCTCATCTCGCTCTGTCTGGTGTTTACTGTAAAAAACTGCTATTATAAAAGCATTTTTCAGATTCTACAGGAAAATGCTGTTTTTCAACAAAACAGTAAAATACTGTAGAAATGTACATATTTAACAAATGTAAAATTTCCTAAACTCAAAGCAGCTGGTTTCCCAAATGGAGGTTCAATGGTAACCTATTAATATGGTAACATACCATTAAATATAGGGAATCTGTTAATTAACGGTAGTTTAACTGTAAATTAACAATAGATTGCTCTCAATTTATCTGCCAGTAGTTTACTGTTACAGCAATTTTTTTTAAAGTGTACTTTTATTATACATTTGGACCCTGTTTCTGAGTGCGTGATCTAAATGGCTTGTCCAGTAGCAGCTCATGTACCTGATTTAACTCTTAAATTATATACACAACATTTTAAATAGACAATAACATATTTAAGCCCTGGTTTATTTTAATGTGTTTGGTGATACAAAACTAGAGCATATGAGCTTCTGTAATCCCCAAAACCGACCAGATATGCTTACCCTCTTTTCACCCCATACTGTTTGAATCAGTATAAAAACAGATGTACACTTTATTGCATTAATTATAAGTGTTGCTTTGATGTGACCTTTTCTTTGAGAAAGGTTTTGATGTTTATGTCTCAGTCTGTGTGTGCAACAGTCAAATGAGAGATCTTCTGCTCACTCCATTGGATAAAAGTGCCTGCCAAATGCATAAATGTAAATGTTTTAATATTGTGTCAAATATGTTTATAATATGTTTTAATGAACAGCACCTGTTTTGAATGACTCATGCTTTAAAATAATCAGTAGCTGTCACACGCGTGTATGTTTGCATTTGCCCTTAAGCATGCACATGTTTACTGCATGCATGCATTTGCATGCAGTCCCATCCTTATATAGAGGATCTCTGGAAATACACTTCAAATATAAAACCCAGCGGAGCGTAGAAGTGCCTGCAGACATGAAGAGCTCTCTGCAACATAAGAACAATCAAAGCTACCCTTGCCTTAACATTCAGTGCTAAACCAAACCCACCGACTCGACACATTCCAATCATTCGTTCGTGAGTTTACACACGTCTCACATCACAAGCTGAGCCCAGGGACTCGTGTCTCCTTGAGCTGAGCAGCGGAAGTGTTGTGTGGAGACACCACAGGCTTCCAGAAGTTACAAAGATCTCCAACGTTTCCACTGCATGGTGCCGGAAATATCATCAGCCTTTTTCATTATGTGTTTCTCTTTTTGCGCTCAAACAGTTGCACATTTAATAAAAGAGAAGTTTTTAAACTGCATGGCCATGCAAAATTATTACTCAGAGCAGTTTGATATGTTGGTGACATCTGGAGAAAGATATTAGACATCTTATCTTATTAATGTATAGGAGAGAATATTAAAACAGATGAGATGTGATGCTCCAATAATCTTAGGAAAAATTCATGAAAATGAGCTCAATTTGGCAAATCTGTGCACAATGTTGTGAGATCTTCCCTGAAACAATTGACAGTAAGATTATAGGGTCATAAATATAATCCATAAAGCAAAAAATTAATTCAAATGTTAATCAGGTCTCATGTCTCTTTCCTACAGTGATGTCCAGTCATAACGAAGGCAATGTACTGTATGATGTAGATGTTGTGTGGACGGAGACGCCTTCACATAAACCAAACCCACACCTTCAGATTCATCCAGTGGTTGGTGTCGCGGGACGAAGGATGATCGCGTCCTGCTCTGACAGCATCAGCACCACCACCACCAGCATCATCAGCGCTCGTCACAGCACGCGCGCGTCTTCCTCATTCACTGATGCGATGCGCGCTCGCTCGCCGCGTCTCCGTTAAACAGCGCCGTTTGTCATCCGAGCAGACGCGCCCGGTACCGGATTGTCTCTCGAGAGGATGTACTGTACCACCGGTGGATAACGGCGGCGATTGTTTACCGGGGCCCTTCCGTGAGAGACAGACAAGGACGGAGAGGATAGACGCGGATTTTTGGCTGGATGTTTACGGTGAGTGAGCCTGACATTCACATTGACATGCTGGACGTATGAATGAAATATGAACGCAAGCGCAGAGATGCTGTCAAACATGCATGTAAATTTCTGCTGCATCGCGTCTGACGCATTTTGCAGTTGTCTGTGTGCCAGGGGCCAAAGCTGAATCTTCATTCACAATCTTTTTATTCCTCCCTGAGATGCCTATTTTAGGGAAAGTTATTGATGGATTTCCAGTAATGTAAGGCTGTCATGGTTATTTTTTGGAGAATGACATGTTTTGGAGGCTGTCTGTTGATATATCATGAGTCAAAGTTATGTTTAATTCCATTCATTCACATCTTTTATCATAATCAAAACAACCAAAATGTATTGATATCGGGAATAGTATCTATATTTGTCCGCAAAATGTTTCAAGCATCAACATTAACTCTTTAGGTAGTTCAATGTCTAAGTAGTTGATGTAAGAGATGCTGATGTCTGTGTTGTCATGGTATCACAGTAAATGCTCATCATTTCATTGCATTAGACAGCAGATATGGGCTAAACCGGATTTACAGTGTTCGTCTTATAGATGCAATGTTATATATATTTGTGCATTTTCTGGTTGTTTTTGTTTACAGAATAATGCAAGAATGAATCTGTTAGTACAGGTTAAATGCAGATTTTGTCTCAAAACTAACTAAGTATCATGTTTGTGTTATATATATACAGTAATATGTACAGGCTATACTGTGGAAAGTCTGGTTTATGGGAAGATATGGAAACGTGAATATGAGCATCTTTTTTTCAAATGAAGATCATTCTTTAGTGGAGATTTTGTTGCATAACCAATGTAAGGTCCTACAGTTTGAGTACTGATATCTTAGGTGTGATGGCAAAACATGTTTAGAGAGATAGAGACGAAGAGAGAGCAGATATTTTGTGACTGATAACATTCAGATCTTTACAAGAAGAGTTTATCCACGGTTTTTGCTCGTGTTGTTCCAGTCACAGATGCCGTTGTATTTGCCATGCAACACAAAAGCAGGATTTTTGAAGCAGCACAGTTCACAGTTATCCCATCTGTACATCTTCTGAAACTCAATATAGAAGTAGCTTTTGTGATAAATTGCTCTTCGTGTGATGACAAATGCTGCTGGTTCTCGCAGGTGTCATAACATGACAGGTGAAGGATTTTCAGGAAATTACTAACTAAATGTCAGCTTGTACTTTATTGTTTTATTTTCTCGGAGCTGGACAACCACGCCACTATGAAATAATGTCGAAGTTTAGTTGAACTATTCCTTTAAGACTTTGTTTACTTTTCTATCTCCCACATAGACAAATGCACTGAACTGTCCTGACCTCATTTTGAGCAGTATTTCAGTGTTTTACCTCATCCCCAGAGCCTCTTTACTGCTGGTTTAAGGCCAGATAGAAACGAACCGCTGATAGATTCTCTTTCTGTCCAAACTGTAAGCAAAACCCAGTCAGCGATTGATCTCGGCACCCCCGAGCAGTTTGATCTAGCACATGTTTAGTCATTTTTCATCCCCAGATGTTTGGCGCAGGTCCAGCTGGCGTACGAGGATGTGATTGGTTCTCTCTGCAGGTAGCTGAGGGGAATGAGAAGCATCACCGTGCATTCAGCATCGTTCAGGACCCCTCTGTTCTCGCAGCCAGACGGGACCCTCTTTAATTAAATGCCCGTGGGGTTTTGATTGATTGTACTTTTGGGTGTTGTGGCAAATCTGAAGCGCGCACGGGTGGCTGGCGGTGAGGAAAGAAATAAATCAGCATTAAAAACAAACAGTAACGTTTGTCTTAATTACAGTAGCTGCGGCAGGTCATCTGCGCTGGTTTTAATCGACAGCAGACGCAGATCTGAGCTAATGCAGCCGCAGGCAGACCGAACCTGTGCCAGAAAGCCATTAGATTGCAGGCGGCTTTAATGAAACACTTTATATGTGTGATGTCAACAGGGATTTGTCCTTCGGCGGTTAACTCGCATGTATATTTTACTGTGCGGTGTGGATGTTTTGGACGATGACTGGTTTGCGTTGTTTTGTGTTGTATGGGTAGCCTTGTGTTACTACAATGGGTCATTAAAATCACAAACCATATTGAAGTTTATAGATTGGTGTTTCGGTAACCATAACTGGTGAGTTCAGTCCTACTGTGCACACTTAAAATGCATGACAGTAACAAACTTTAGTACTCGAAGTGAGAATAACTTTTAAATGTAGTAACCTTTAAACGTTTGGGATCTAGCAATAAACATTTTGAATAACTTGAGTTTTTAGTTCTGAGAGAGAAACTTGACTGAAGAAGAAGATAGTTTATGTTAAAGTTGTCTACAGCGCCCCCTGTAGTAATGCTGAAAATCCAGAACTAAACTCACGTAACCTGCACCATAGATATGCATAATAAAGGCTAGATGTCTCGCCCACACTGCTGGCCAATTGAGTGGAAAGTCCGCATTTGGCGGCCATCTTCCCACAGGGCGATCGCTCACTCGTAGCATTGTGGCATTGTATGTTGTAAATTGTTGTTTTAGATATGCTGCTATAGTATATGTATGATATAATTTTATTGCTGTTAAAACGTATCCAGACTGTAACCCTTCAGAAATTTCCCAGATTTTGGAATCCAATTGTTGACTGGTATGGGCAGTGCAGGTCATAGATATGTATAATAAAGGCTAGGTGTGTTACGGCTCTAACGGTCTCTAGCGTCATCACCTGGCGGCCATCTTACCACAGGCAGCTCGCTCACTCGTAGCATTGAGTTTTAATGATGCATGTACTTTTAAATGACCATAACTTGCTTAATTTTCTAAAATTTTCATGATATGTCCCCTTTAAGTATCAGCTAAATAGCAATATCTCTAGCTATTAATAGTCTGTTTCCAGTTGCCCATTCTCATAAAATAATGTTATATTGATCTAACACAACCAGAAACAACTGTTCAGTCTTACTAGTGAAAGGTCATTCCCCTGAGACTCAATTTGAGATGTGTGACAGTTTGTACACCCCCAAACTGCACATGATGGAGGCATTTGTACACCCCCAAGGTAATCCAGTTGCTATAATATGGCAGCGCCATTGTTCTACGATCAAGCAGCCAATGTGTGGTCTAGTTATTTCTTTAATGTCTATGCTCTGTGCCTCCACAGTGTGTCGTTCTGATTTATTGAGCTGCATTATGTCGCTTTTCCCACCTTGTCGGATACTAAAATCAGCCAGATGTACTTTATTAAAAAAGGGTGGGAATTGTCGATGCTGCTTCGCCATAAGAAATTCAATTCCTCCGTCCAGTTGTTGTGAAATTTGCAGATATATATATATATATACACACACACACACACACACACACACACACACACACACACACACACACACACACACACACACACACACACACACACACACACACACCTAAAGGATTATAAGGAACACCATACTAATACTGTGTTTGACCCCCTTTCTTTCTTCAGAACTGAATTAATTCTACATGGCATTGATTCAATAAGGTGCTGAAAGCATTCTTTAAAAATGTTGGCCCATATTGATAGGATAGCATCTTGCAGTTGATGGAGATTTGTGGGATGCACATCCAGGGCACAAAGCTCCCGTTCCACCACATCCCAAAGATGCTCTATTGGGTTGAGATCTGGTGACTGTGGGGACCATTTTAGTACAGTGAACTCATTGTCATGTTCAAGAAACCAATTTTAAATGATTTGAGCTTTGTGACATGGTGCATTATCCTGCTGGAAGTAGCCATCAGAGGATGAGTACATGGTGGTCATGAAGGGATGGACATGGTCAGAAACAATGCTTAGGTAGGCCATGGCATTTAAGCGATGGCAATTGGCACTAAGGGGCCTAAAGTGTGCCAAGAAAACACCATTACCCCACACCATTACACCACCATCACCAGCCTGCACAGTGGTAACAAGGCATGATGGATCCATGTTCTCATTCTGTTTACGCCAAATTCTGACTCGTCCATCTGAATGTCTCAACAGAAATCGAGACTCATCAGACCAGGCAACATTTTACCAGTACTTCAAAGCTCGTGCAAATTGTAGCCTCTTTTTCCTATTTGTAGTGGAGATGAGTGGTACCCGGTGGGGTCTTCTGCTGTTGTAGCCCATCCGCCTCAAGGTTGTGCGTGTTGTGGCTTCACAAATGCTTTGCTGCATACCTCGGTTGTTACGAGTGGTTATTTCAGTCAAAGTTCCTCTTCTATCAGCTTGAATCAGTCGAAAACAAGGCATTTTCGCCCAAAGGACTGCCGCATACTGGATGTTTTTCCCTTTTCACACCATTCTTTGTAAACCCTAGAAATGGTTGTGCATGAAAATCCCAGTAACTGAGCAGATTGTGAAATACTCAGACCGGCCCGTCTGCCACCAACAACCATGCCACGCTCAAAATTGCTTAAATCACCTTTCGTTCCCATTCTGACATTCAGTTTGGACTTCAGGAGATTGTCTTGACCAGTACCACACCCCTGAATGCATTGAAGCAACTGCCATGTGATTGGTGGATTAGATAATTGCATTAATGAGAAATTGAACAGGTGTTCCTAATAATCCTTTAGTTAAGTGTATATGATCTGTGGGTATATATATATATTTATTTATTTATTTTGCTCTAGCACAAATATCAACAGCGCAACTGAGTTGTAGGTTATATATATATATATATATATATATATAGTGATGTGATTATTTATATAGAAAGGTAGGACTGTACAAATTACAGGAGTGTCCCGAGTGTCACGGGTGAAATAACAAAACAGGAGGGGAGCTGGAGATACTGTAGGTGTAAAATACGGGAGACTCCCGGGAAAAATGGGAGTGTTGACAGGTATGGCACTGCCTGAAGTGTTTTTATTCACAGAGTTGTGTAGACTATGTTTGGGTCTTATTGTCATCTTACTAGGTTTGATGCAGTGGGTTTAAAAATCAATGCAAACAGTGCATAGCATTGTTACATGAAGCATCACAGACAACTGCTGTGTAATATAAAACGTGATGAATGTGTATCTTAAGAAGAATGCATGAGTTTGCATTGTCGTTTGTATTTGTAGTGATCTTAGTATTAAGATAAGATCCATCAACTTTAGTCCAATCAGACTGTGGTCATAACAGATTGAGCATTATGATGTCATAAATGTTGTGACATCGTCTGCACCATGAGCATGGAGGAACACAACTATAAATGCGTGTCAGAGAGCAGTATGGACCTTACCTGCTCTGATTAACAAGTGTAATAAATACACTCGTAAGTGTCAGGAGTGATTGATTATTTACATCAGAGAAATGGGCTGTGAAATGATGTAGTAAAGGCTGGTGTTGTGTTGGCTGGCTCTCTGGAGAAGGTGAAATGGTGTTGGATTGCAAACTTTCAGTAATGAGGCAGAGTTTTGGTTGCCACCGCCGGCGATGTGTTTAGATGTGTGACTGCATGTGTGTGTGTGTGTGCGTGTTTCTCCGATCATTTATCAAATCACTTCTGAATAATCCGACAGCTGGCGCCCACCTGTACTGCACACTGAATAGATTTAAACCACTTTACACTTTCAATTGATTTTAAGTCGGTAGATATATAGTCACCGCCTCAGAGAAGTCACCCACAGATCATACACTCAATGTCTGATGCATACTTTAAAGAAATATAGTAGGAGCCCAAACTGTAAGATGTAATCTGATTGGATAGAGTTCAGGGTGCTTCTGTATTTCGAAACTTTAAAGTTGAATGAGCATTTCAAGTCATCTGTGGTCCATCATTTCATTTATCAGACCGACCTAGGATTTAAGTGTTTGTTTTGCACAAAATGAACAGCATTTTAAACTAGAACGTGAATCTAGGTAGTTGGATATGTCGCCCTTACACTTAATGTGACATCATGCCAAGATAAAGGACCGATTCAGATAATTGGAAAATGCAGTGAATGTGGCAAGACTGGAGAAAATGTCTTTTTTTTAACCTTATGGAGACCCAAACATAAGAAATTAGAAGTGAAAATGCCAAAAAGAAATTGGCACAGTGCAAAAGCCTTAAAGCAAAACCGTTACAGTAGATAAAAAATATTGAACTTGGCAGTACATAGTTAATGTTGTTATCTCCAACTAAATCTAATACAATAACAAATGATTGCCAAAGATACTACACTGCAAAAAAAAAAAGATTTTCAAGAAAAAAATTCTTAGTATTTTTGTCTTGTTTTCAGTAAAAATATCAAAAAATTCCTACATTAAGATGCTGTTTCTTGATGAGCAACATGACCCAAGAAAATAAGTCTAGTTTTTAGACCAAAAATATCAAATGTAAGTGATTTTGTGCATAAAACAAGCAAAAAAATCTGCAAATGAGGTAAGCAAAAAATCTTAAACATTTTTCTTAAACACTAAATTCAAGAAAAATTCAAGAAAAATTAGCTTACCCCATTGGCAGATTTTTTTTGCTTGTTTTATGCACAAAATCACGTAAATTTGATATTTTTGGTCTAAAAACTAGACTTATTTTCTTGGGTCATTTTGCTCATCAAGAAAAAGCATCTTCATTTAAGAATTTTTAGATATTTCTACTGAAAATAAGACAAAAATACTAAGAATTTTTTTTCTTGAAAATATTTTTTTGCCGTGTACAATACTAACATAAATCCTTACATTATAGGTTTTAAGTAGTTTCAGTGTAATATTTTCTTATTTCAATTTTCAATAGATTTATGCCTTCAGAAATAAACATGATAATGTAAATAGATTTTCAGCTGCAACTAAAATTGTTCATTGTGTTTTGTTTATTTATACACTGGAAAAAATTATTTTCAAGAAAAAAAAATCTTAGTATTTTTGTCTTGTTTTTAGTAAAAATATCTAAAACTTCTTAAATTAAGATGCTTTTTCTTGATGAGCAAAACGACCCAATAAAATAAGTCTAGTTTTTAGATCAAAAATATCAGATTTAAGTGATTTTTTTGCATTAAAAAAAGCAAAAAATCTGCCAATGAGGTAAGCAAAAAAATCTTGACATTTTTTCTTAAACACTAAGATTTAGAAATATCCATGATGATGCATTGCAAAAAATGATTTTCAAGAAAAAATTTTTTTTTCTTGAAAATCATTTTTTGCAATGCATCATCATGCTATTTAATTCTGATCTTAAAAAGACACAAAACACTTGATTTCAAACAAATAGTTGCACACATGGATATTTCTGAATCTTTAGTTCATAATAAGCAGAATAAGTCAATTCATAAGTGTGGATGTATTTTTAGACCCTGGTTGACATATTTTTAAATGTATTAAAGGGGACATATAATAAAAATCTAACTTTTCCATGTTTAAGTGCTATAATTGGGTTCCCAGTGCTTCTATCAACCTAGAAAATGTGATAAAGATCAACCCAGTAAGTTAGTTTTGGTAAACCATTCTCCGCAAGCATGTGAAAAAATAGCTCATTGAAATTTGGCTCCCCTTGTGATGTCACAGGTGGACCTTATTATAATAATACCACCCCTTAAGCTGCAAATATTCAACCACGGCACTGCGATTTAGTGCAGAGAGAGAAAATAATCGACAGCACAATGAAGTTTTATTTTCAACAAACCACCATTATGGTGATCAGTATTTGCATTTCATCAGCTCATTTGCATTTTAAATAACACACCCAAAAATTGCACATTTTTGCTTACACCTACAAAGTGGAGATTTTTACATGTTATTATAAATTATATATGGGGTATTTTAAGCTACAACTTCGCATACAGTATGTATTCTGGGGACACCAAAGGTTTATTTTACATCTTAAAAAGTCTTGTGTGAAATGTCCCCTTTAATGGATATCTGTAAGTATGGATATCTCCATGCTCTCCTCTTAGATGTGTTCCTGGACCACACAACCAGTCATAAGTACCACATGAATTTTTGCAGCAATAGCCAACAATACATTGCATGGTTCAAAATTATCCATTTTTCTTTTATGCCAAAAATCATTCGGATATTAAGTAAATGATACAGATATTTTGTAAATTTCCTACCATAAATAAATAAAAATATTTATTGAAGTGCAGGGACTTCATTTGGACAACTTTAAAGGTGCCAAAGAAGGCATTGATACAACATGTTATCTGATATCTACACAAAAGGTTTGTGGTTTTATTAAGTGCAAAAATGATCCAGGGTCAGTTTTACATGTCCATTTACAACCCTAGGATTTGCCTTTACAATAAAATGGTAAATTATTACCTTGCTTGAAAGGGTCATGAATAATAATGTTGAGCTCTGCTCTGATTGGCTGTTTCTCCTTAAGTAGCTCTGTGTGTGTGTAAACAGGTCTTATGTTTGAGTCTGTATCAGATGAAGATACAGATTTTGAGGAATAATTAATTGTGTGGAGATTGTTAATGGATGTTTCTGAGTGGTAAGTTTGTGCTTTTTGTATGGACCTGAAAAGCTTAACTATAACTTCAACGTTAGCATATAGCATTAACTAGCATATAGCGCTAACTCAACAGTCACAATTTCGTTTTTAACATTGTAACAACATTGTTTATTTAATGTGTAATTTAATGTGGTCACAGTTGGTGTTATGTTGAGATTGGTCTGTTTTGAGCGTTAAGAGTATGGGATTTAAATCCTGCCAGGATTCAAAACTTAAAATAAAGCTCTGAAAGGTTGAAATTTAGTGTTCGCAAACTCAAAATCTTACAAAAAAAAGTTTTGCAACATCGAAAAATAAGACTTGCTTAATAAGAATAATAAGAGTTGCTTGCGACATTGTTTGGGTAGCAGTAGGTTAATTTCAGTTGAGACTGACCTGTCAATCAATTTTGAATGCACATTTTTGCAGTTACCTTGGTTTCGTCGTCAGATGACAAAGGAAAATAAATGGAGCCTGACTGACTGAATGGAGTCTGATTGGTGCGTGCGGGATGCAGACTGCAAGTCAATGCCGTTTAGATTAGGGTTAAAATTGCCACTGGTTCAGGATAGACTCGGGTCTAATTTTCTTGGGGTTTGTCTCGGGTCGGATTTTTCTTTAAAAAAATATTTATGCACGTCGGATTCAGATAAAAAGTGATTCGGGTCATTTGGGGATGGACCTGAGAAGTCACATATGATCTTATAGTTTTCTGGAGTACTTTTGATTGGTCAATCTCAGCATTCTGTGATCAAATTGTTTTTATTAAGCTTTAGTAATTTGGCACTTATTGCCAAACTTGTATTAAAACAAACTATGTCTAAATTCTTTCTGTATTTTTAAATATTAATTCGGTCTATTATTTAAGCAATGTCACTCGAGCAGAAGTGTGATATTGCTCTGTAACAGCATGGCTGTGAAAATCGCATGGCTGGAGAAAGCTCTCAGCCAATCAGATTCGAGTACCAGTTTTATAATGTAAAATAAACCCCTGCCCTGATCAGGCTGTCTAGTTTTTTTAAGGACTTGCTGACTGTACATGATTTCATATTTTATAACGACAGCATGTTATATAACACTGATCTGAGGTCAGTTTACTAAACATCACCATGACATTCATGAACATTTATATTTTTATGATGCTTTTGCACTTTTTCATGCTTTAGGATCTCTCATATTTATTTTCTAAAATAAGCCAGGATTTTGTTCTCTAGTTGAATAATAAAAGTGTTTAAAGCGTCTGAAAGACACGCCAGTTAATTTACCGTCATTTCTCACTCGGGTATGAAACACCTGATGTTGGTCCCATAGCGGCTTGTGTAAAAGCTGGTGAAGATTAGCTGCCGTTTGCATTCAGAGAGCTTCAGTCTCCCGACCTGCAATGCAACCTCCAATTCAACTTCCTCATTATTTCAGTGTTTCACCGAATGAGAAGAAAAGCAATTTTAGGAGAGAGAGAGAGAGAGAGAGAGAGAGAGAGAGAGAGAGAGAGAGAGCAGAGCGTGAAGAGAGACAAATGCATAGCATCTTGTAAAGGTTTAATTGAATTCATCAGAGAAATAAAGAGGCACATTTGCATTTCTGTCCTGTTTGTCGTGTTTGACAGCGGCCACGTCTTCTGTCTTCAGTTCCCGACAAAGGATCAGTGCATGAACTTCCTGTAAATGACCTCATCTATGACCTTTACTGTAAAACGAAACACAATTATTGTTATCCTCTTTTAAACCCATAAGACTCAAGCAAGCAATAGTCGTGAAAATAAATTTTCACTGACAGCCCAAATTAATATGAAGTTTGTTTTCCATGAATGAAGGTAAATAACCGTTCCTTTTGTTTATCACAAAGCAAAGAAGGTCATACAAGGGCAACGTGAGGGTTTAGAAATGATATCGGGTGAACTTATCCCTTTATGAGCATCTTTACTGTATATAAAAATGATTTATATAATACCATAATGCCTGTTTATATAATATTAGCATCATTACTGTGTTGTTCTGTTTCATTCCTTTGAACTTTTTCTCAATTCCAGTTTTTGTCCAATCAGACGGCAGCGCATTCACTGATGCATTTGCATGTTAAAAGACGCATCGGCCACCGGGGACGCTTCGTCCCCCCGCAGCTATTAATGACTCTGTTTCCTCGGGTAATTAATTAGGTTGGGATCGGAAGCGATGCGGCGTGCAGTAATACCAGATGTTTGTTCTATTTACTACCGAATGCAATTTGACTGCACAGCTGAAGGTGGCTGCAGTCTGTTGCGGTTTTCCTAATTGTGTAATTGCGCCTCTGGCGTGCTAGATGACTAATGCTTCTGTAGGCAAAGTGTGAGTAAGCGTCGGCCCCTTATCGCATCATGAAGACGTGTGCGGCGGCAGGGCTTCAGTCAAGTGTCATTTGTTTGGGTTTGCTGCATTAGCTGCAGATAAACTTGCACGTTTAGCTCAGGGAGACGAAATGATTGGTTTGTTCAGAACCTAATAGTAGACAAAGTACTGTACATTGCCTACAGTATGTGATGGACTGTAGTAAGCAGCAGTTGCAAATTTGATAAGATTAATAACTTTTTAACATTTGCAGAGTTCAAGAGAGTCATACTTTTATCTCATCACAACTTGACTACCCCAACTCAATGTCAATCCTATATTAATTGTTTACAAACAGTACAAAATGCAGCTGCTAGACTTTTGACTGGCACCCGCAAAATATGAAGATATCATGCCAGCCTTAGTGTCTTTGCATCGGCTGCCAGCGTGTTTTAGAATAGAGTTTAAAAAATGTACTTTTTGTTTTTAAGGATTTAAGTGGACCTCTTGAGTACAAACACTTCAGCCAGATTTAAGATCATCTAATTAAAGTCTCTTACTGGTCCCTAGATCTAGGCTAAAGACAAATGGTGACCGGGCTTTTGCCATAGCCGGCCCTAAACTGTGCAACAGCCTACCGCTCTCTATTAGATTAATCTTATCAGAATCACTTTTCAAAGCAAAATTAAAAACGTATCTCTTTGAGAAGGCTTTTAATCGATGAAGTCACATGGGCTGAACTTTATTTGCTGTATTGTCTTCTTTGTGTTTTATTTTTATCTTATTGTTTTCTTTAGTTTTTTGTTTTAAATTGATATTGTTCAGTCAACCACTGTTGCACTGCAAAAAATACTTTCTTACTTTGTGTTTTTGTCTTGTTTTTAATACAAATATCAAAAAATTCTTAAATGAAGATGTATTTTCTACATGAGCAAAACGACCCAATAATTTTTTTTTAGTTTTAGACCAAAAATGTCAAATTTAAGAGATTTTGTGCATAAAACAAGCAAAAAATTTACCCCATTGGCAGATTTTTTTGCTTGTTTTATGCACAAAACCACTTACATTTGATATTTTTGGTCTAAAACTAGACTTATTTTTTTGGGTCGTTTTGCTTTTCAAGGAAATACATCTCAATTAAAGATTTTTTTATATTTTTACTGAAAACAAGAAAAAAATGCAAAGTTAAATCTTTCTTGAAAGTCATTTTTTGCAGTGTAGTTTTTTAGACACAAAAATATAAACTTTAAGTAAATTAGTGCTTAAATCAAGCAAAAAAATCTGCCAATGGAATAAGAAAAGTTTTCTTGAAATAATTGTACTTTTTTCATAAACCCTGAATTCAGGAAAAGTTTTCTTATTCCACTGGTCAATATTTTTTTGCTTGTTTTAAGCACAAATTAGCTTACATTTTATATTTTTTGTCCAAAAACTAGACTTATTTTCCATTTTGCTCATCAAGAAAATACATCTTAATTTAAGAATTTTAAGATATTTTTACTGAAAACAAGACAAAATACTAAGTAAGAAAGTTATTTTTTGCAGTGTCTTTATCTTGAAAATAAGTGAGAAAAAATCTTTAAATAAGTTTAGATTTTTTTAAAACATTTCATTTGGCAGATATTTTTGCTTGTTTTATTCACAAATGAACTTAAACTATATATTTTTTGTCTAAAAACAAATATAAATCTTGATTTAATAATTTTAAGATACTGATAATGAAAACAAGACAAAAATACTAAGTAAGAAAGTCATTTTTTGCAGTGTGTTTTTATTGTGCTTTATAAATAAATTGAGATTGATTGTTGTCACATGATTATGTTGTGGCAATTTTGTATGAATAAAAAACGCATGACGTATAAACAACATATAAAAAAGCACAAATGAGTCAGAGCCGGTGGTTGTGGGCTCCGGTGCTTTTGCACTTTCGGCGACCCGAGTTTGATTCCTAGCTCGTGATCATTTGCCGATCCCATACCCCTCTCTCCCTATACTTTCCTGTCCTCTTCTTATTCACTGTTTAATAAAGACAAAATGGCCCAAAAATATTAAAAAAGTACAAATGAAACCCAGGGGCACACAGTGGTGCAAGCGGAGCGTACTAAAACGTACAAATGAGATCATACAAATTAGCCACCTCGTAAAAAAGTGAGGGAAAATTGCCATGAAATAGTGTTGGGTAATGTTGTAGGGCTCTATTAACTTGTAGGGCTGCATTGTATGTCACATATATTCAAATGATAACATTTATGCTTCTACAGTATAATAGACACGCAATAACAGCCGGGTCTTTGGTTTGGCTGAACATTCTGAGCTTCTCGTGGAGAAACCGTAGCCAACACCCAACTCAAGATCTTTAAATCCCTCTGCAAAGTGCTTCTTTCTCCAATATTTATTAACATCTAAATGCATTTATTTACCTAATACTGTCTATACGGTGAATCAAATGCAGTTTGATTGTGCAGTGGACACGGATGATAGTAAATTCAGGTCTGGCAAAACCAGAGAGCCAAACAGTTTGAAGAATCTAATTGAGATGATGCTATAAAAAGGCAATTGGGAGTTAACTTTACTCTCTGTGACAGAGATTTTGGATTTTGCTTGTCTAAAATAATGCAAACTTTGATATGACAATCCAAAGTAGTTAAATGTAGAAAGGCATGTGATATATGACATTACCTTCACAGTACATATATAAAGTTCAATTTGGGAGTATGCATGGATATTGGCCATTAAATCTTACTGTTTTCATTGTTTTAAATGGTTTGAGAAGGTTTTTTTGGGAGGGGGAGCAAGGCATCCAGTGAATAATTACCAGGTGGTTAGTAGGTGGTTGCTAGACAATGCTAAATAGTTACTAGGTTGCTTTATGTGGTTGCTGTTATGTTACTAGATGGCTGCTTGGGTGGTTTTGCTGCTGGGTTCTGAATAGGGTCACACAAGTAAAATATTCCCAATTTTGCAAATCTGCATAACGCAATATGCAATGCATATAGTTGTTTTTTTATATATATTGTAACATATTTAAAAACAGATTTTACAAACTGAAATAATTATTGTATCATGTATTAAGAAACTTATTGCATACTGCATTTTTTTTACTTGCAGATGAAAATGCTTACCCAAAGTGTATATTTTCTGGACTCGGTATGGCTCAGATGAATGTTGTGTTTGTACGATCTAATCCTCTGTTTTTATTGTCTGCCAATCTGTGACTCTAAATGCATACAAAAGTATCATAACATCTACATTATTTGAGATATTGTATTATTTATGACTGAATCTTTACAGTATTACATACATTATTGTAAAAACTGCAGGATAGACTTTGAATGTCATTCAGGGGTTAAACCCGTTGGTTAGAAGAAGCAGAATACGGTAATAATTTGCTTAAGAAAAGATATACGGGCCACTTTAGCATTTGTGCATGAGAGATAATGGATATCGAGGAACGGCTGTGCTGTATAATCAGCAGTCAGTCCTCTCTTTACAGTGCGTGTGAGTTTAATCTCAGTTCAGAAAGCCTGCAGGCTTTTCTACTGATTTCCTGAGTAATTAAAATGAGAAAAAAAGCTCATTTAGCTTGATTTCTCTCTCTCTGTGCTGACGGTTTGCTCGTGGTCTGGGATTTGAAAGGGAATTTTCTGTGTTTGACAGGGAGGAATTGTGCCGTGTGCTGGATCCTCAGATTAAGCTGTTTCTCGTTTTCCCCAACACTTGAAATCGCACTTTGCATTTAAATATGACTGCAGAATCCACCGGCAGCGGGAAATGTATTCATCTTCAAATGCAAAAAACGGAATTAAAACGAACATGAAAAGTAGCTCGAGCACATCACATGTGTTAATATGAATTAATTTTTCTTGGAAAAAATATATTTAATGAATAACACATGGATAAAATTGATAGCTTGCATGCACTGTCAAGCATGTGCCAAGTGCATAAATGTAAACGAAGTTTTGTCACCAATATTTTGTTTCCAATAGATTTTGTGCAAGATATTCCCATGTGAATTTCAGCCATCCAGTATTTATTTGCGAATTATAAACAAACACAAAGTGATACAGTATCATTTGGACCTACAGCATAGTGGGAAGGCAATTTCATTTCCTTTTGTCATGAATTAAAGTGTTGACTGGTATCAGAGATGAATGATTGAGCTTGTCGAAAACAAAGTTGTTTTTTATCTATCATTTTTTTAATAGATAGAAATGAAAAGATTGGGTAGGGTTGTAGCCAATCCCAGATCTTGGACCTCAAGTACAAGGTACAACCTGGATAGATGTCCAGTTACATTTATATCATTAACTATCAACCAACATTTGGTCCCAAACTATTCAATACAGAGTACACTGCAAAAAAGGATTTTCAAGAAAAAAAATCTTAGTATTTTTGTCTTGTTTTCAGTAAAAATATCAAGAAATTCTTAAATTAAGAGGCTTTTTCTTGACGAGCAAAACAACCCAAGAAAATAAGTCAAGTTTTAAGACCAAAAATATAAAATGTAAGTTATTTTGTGCATAAAACAAGCAAAAAAATCTGCCAATGGGGTAAGATAATTTTTAATGTAGTGTTTAAGAAAAATGTTAAAGATTTTTTGCTTACCCCATTGGCAGATTTTTTTTGCTTGTTTTATGCACAAAATCACTTACATTTTATATTTTTGGTCTAAAAACTAGACTTATTTTCTTAAGTCGTTTTACTCATCAAGAAAAAGCAACTTAATTTAAGAATTTTTACGAAAAATTTTGTCTTCACTGCAAAAAAATGATTTTCAAGAAAACATTTTCTTAGTATTTTTTTTCTTGTTTTCAGTAAAAATATCTAAAAATTCTTAAATTAAGATGCTTTTTCTTGATTTGTAAAACGCCCCAAGAAAATAAGTCTAGTTTTTAGACCAAAAATATCAAATTGAAGTGATTTTGTGCATAAAACAAGCTAAAAAAAAATTTTTTTGCCATTTGGGTCAGCAAAAAAATCGTGAAAATTTTTTCTTAAACACTAAATTCAAGAAAAATTCAAGAAAAATTAGCTTACCCCATTGGCAGATTTTTTCCTTGTTTTATGGGCAAAATCACTTAAATTTGATATTTTTGGTCTGAAAACTAGACTTATTTTTTTGGGTCGTTTTGCTCATCAAGAAAAAGCATCTTAATTTAAGAATTTGTAGATATTTTTACTGAAAACAAGATGAAAAATACTAAGAAAATGTTTTCTTGAAAATGTTGAATGTCATTTTTTTGCAGTGTAAAAGGTTTGTTTAGGCAAAATTTTTGGTATTGTAATAAGGATTGATGTCTCAACATTTTTTGAAAAATAAACTTTTTTGTTACAGTGCCAGACCACTATTCATATAAACATTTATGAAGCAACATTTAAGCTCTGTAATATGGTACCTTAATGATGTTTATGTCGTAATAAAACTGTTGAATAATCTTACAGCAGTGATTTTTGCCGAATGAAACTGGTAAAGTGCAACTTATGATACTTAACTTGCTAATATTTTACGCCGCGTGAAACCAAAGTCAAGATTTGTGCGGCGTAATTACTTCTCTGAGCTAAAGCTTTAAATGTGTAGTTCAGTTGGGGGGAAACTGGAACAGAAGTTGTTTTTGCTCTGAGGGTTTTGACGTTTGAAGCGTGAAGGGAACATTTAGTACAACACACACAATCTTAATGTACAGCATAGATCAGAACTGCAGTCCTTTAGTGAAATCTCAATGGGTTGTCTTACACTATAGAGCGGTTTGTTTCTCACGTTTATACATTTGCATGAAACGAATGCATGAATGAATGATGCATGCATGTCATGGAGGTTATTGTAACTTAAAATATGTTTTAAGTCAAGTTAAAATTAAGCTTTATTTATTTATTGCTATGTATGAGAGAGAGATTTTAATGTAGAAATGGATGCTATTGAAAATTAATGATTGTTTTCCAAAGCAGCACTTAGAAAACCTCAACTAAGAAATAAAATGTGCCATTACAGTACTGTTCGTCCCACAGCCCTGCTGAAAAAACAGCATAGACCAGCATAATTACCATGCTGGTCCATGATGGTTTGGTGCTGGTTTAGCATACCAGCACCAAAACACAACATATGCTGGTCTTGCTGGTATGACCAGCATGGCATGCTGGTGCTGGTACACTGAAAAAAAATATTCATTCAATTTACTCTTTTTTTGCAATAAGTAGTTGCAATCAGTTTATTTAAGCTATATTTAAACAAATTAAATACATAAATAAAATACGTTTGTATAATGTAGCTTAAATAAATTGATTGCAACCACTTACCTTAAAAAAATTTTTTTCAGTGTATGCTGATGACCACCAGCTAAACCAGCACCAAACCAGCATGGACCAGCATCAAAACACAACATATGCTGGTCCTGCTGGTATGCTGTTTTTTTCAGCAGGGAGGGTTGCCAGGTTGTCACAGCAAAACCTGCTCAATTGCTAGTAAAAGCTAGCCCAAAACTAGCCCAATCAAGTTTCAAGGGGGCTCCTGTAAAAACACGTTCCAAGGGTAAAATCTGCATTTTGGCAGGGTTCATCTGCTAAATATAACATTATTGGGGACACTTAAACCAAGGGACATGAAAAACAGCCCGCGGCAACAGTGTTCAAGTAGCCCAATTTGGCAACGCTGACCTCCCATAAGAAAGAAAAATCTGGGATCTATATAATATATCAAATATTTTATTCAAACATCCTGTAGAGATGATGCACAGCTATTGTAGCAGGTCTGTGCAGAGTTTCTTTGTGTTGTGATCATATCTAACTATACCTGTGGCTTATTTTAACCCCTTAATTAAATTTGTTACACTAACCAAACTGGCTTTAGCACACATCATGATGATAGTAACAGATCAGGTCATTCAAAAAATCCAGCATAACCTTTAGAATTCACCTCATACGTGAGATCCGATGTGAAATGATGATGGATGTGATGTGATGAACAGTGTGTCAGTTCTGTGGCAGGACCGTCTCTCTCATCCGGTCTCATGGAAACAGATCCGTTCTGCTTCACTGAACGCTCAGACACTCCTGCACTGCAAATATACGCTGAGATTCACCAGAGCTCACATATTGAGTAATAAAGATCTCCTCATGCACCACTGTCGGCTTGCTGGGTGTTTTTATGTTGGTTTAGTGTGAATTTTGGGTTGGGTGTATTTTAAATTATGCATTTTAAATTATGCATCCAGTGCTGTTTGAAGTCAAACTGAATATGTTTTTGCTTTTTGAGATAAATTAATTAATTGCGCTAGAGAAGCTCTTTTACACACCTACTCAAAAGACCAGCTATGACCAGCCTAATCTGGTTTAAGATGGTAAAGCTGGTGTGGCAGGCAGATTTTAGAGGGGTTTTGGCCACTTATTTAGATGCTGACCCACCGGCTAAAACCAGCTGACCCAACAGCTTGACCAGGCTGGAAGACTGTTTAAATCAGCTTTACTTCCATCTTAAACCAGTTAAGACTAGCCAACCAGCTTAGGCAAGCATCCAGCCTGAGACCAGCTAAAAAGTGTCCAAAACCCTTCTAATACCAGCCTGCTTAACCAGCTAAAACCAGGTTGGGGACCAGCTAAAACCAACCAACCAGCTCAGGCATCCATATTGCATTCATATATTGCATCCATCCCAAAAATTCCTGAATGAGGACATTTTGACATGACATTTTTAAATCAGTAACTTACATAGAAAATATCATTTATGCATTCTGCAGATGCTTTTATCTAAAATGACTTACGGTGCATTTCAAGTATCCATTTCAGTATCTGTGTTTGGGGAGTCAAACCCAAAATCTTATTCAATGATGAACATTTCAATAATTTCTGCTTTGATGACTTCTGGCTTTTGTATTCATTTCTTTTTGATTCATACACTAAAGACAGTCTTTTTCATTACCGCGAACATTTTGCACATTGACTGCAAATCAAAACCACGTCTGGAAAAATTTAAACTATGAATTCAATTTTGCGAATTTGAAAAGAAGTGCTGCAGTTCATCCTGTCTGAAGAGATGTGCAGATGCTGAATGTCATTCATTGTGAAGGGGAGCTTTACTTACGGTGTAGTTATCATGTTGTTCTGTCAGAGACGTCCCTGAGAGACAGAGAGAATGATGTAAAGAGACTGTTAATGGTTCGGTCCCTTCATCAGTCTGACATTTGAAAACCTCCACGCGGACCCCCGAGAACTCTGACTGACTCCATCATTTAGTGTTTCTGCTCAGGACTGACCTTCATCTGGGTGAAAGACCTCATGATGGCCTCTGGCAGATCTCCAAACCCAACATACGGCCCATAATCCTGTGCAGGAGAGAGAGAGAGAGAGAGAGAGAGAGAGAGAGAGAGAGAGAGGTCAGAACATTAACATGAGATTGGGTTTCTCTTTGGGTTTTTACCTTTGTCACAAAACGCAACTATTTTTCAAACATCAATCGGTACCTTTACTTGCAACCAAATAATTCGTTTGAAATCGTATTGGTGAATTAATCGGATCGAAAAACTTTTATGTTAACACCTTAATCAATATGATGTTTTTTGAAAGGGGTTGTGAAGTCCAATCTGTGATCCGATCAGCAAGAGAAAGTATTCATTTAAATGCATGAATCGTAGTATTTTCTTAATTGGATGCACAATACCTTGTGCACATGTATTGTGGTTAAATTCACATCTTATATTTACCTCTTATTTATATATCACATGATTCTCATCACAGAAACATGCAATAGCAAGGGAATGGCAAAGCATTATAAAGGTAATGGGGTCAAGCGCTGTACATTTTGCAGCGTTCATGTATACATTACATAAAGCAATAAAATAACGTTGTGCTTTTCGAAAAGTGTGTTTTCTTTGCCTATATCTGAAAACTTCTTAAGAACAACTTTCTCCAACTCAACTTTAACTTTGTACATTTATCCAGAGATAAAGCATGAGCTTGACGAGAAATGCTATGCGCTAGGTTGCCAAGTCCTCAGCTTTTTGGTGGAGTTCAGATCTGAACTGTTTCCGCAAGTTTTTTTCTGTGGGTTAAAGAATGATTTTGTTGATTAGTTATTGGTGTTTGGGCTCTGAATAGTCTTAAGGGGCTCGCACACCGGACAAGAAGTGCAGCATCGCGTTGCATCACGTCTAGGACAACTCAGAGGTATCGTACACCAGAAGTGCACATTAAATAGCGCAAGCTTAATCAGATAGCGTCTACTTCCAATTGCAAAATATACGTTAGCAGCCAATGTTAATTGCTAACGATTTGGGACAAATATAATGTTATTTAATGTTAAAGGGGAGGTTCAATGGTATTTCATGCATTCTGACTTATTAACACAGTTTAAGAGTTGTTTCCTCATGCTAAACGTAGGCAAAGTGTCAAAAAAGCAGTTGGGCGTGTTACAGAGTATTTCTGTGCCAAACTTTTTCGGAACGTTTTTTTTTTATTATGGGCCCAGTTGACGTTTCAGGGGTTTCTATACGTATCACTTCTTTTTATGGGCACTTCCTCCGAAAACCCCCGCCCACCCGTCAATCAGCGGGAGACGCTAGAACTTACAAACATCACATCGCACGACACAGCTTTGTTTCATTTCAAAACTCAACAATAGCATGAATGAAGAAGTGTGTTTTTGGATGTAAGGAGAAGAAAGCCAGCCTTATAAAAACAATGGATATAGTTTATTATCCGGTGTAGAAGCGGAGTTTTACGTGTGTGTTTGATGCGCTGGATTTCATTGAAAAGTCCCAACTGGGTCATGAGTTGCATATTATATAAATTATACGAAACATGTAGTGAATCATAAGTCAAACAGTGTTGTATAGTGTTGCATGACTCGTACTCGCTCCTCCCGCGGTAGTAACTCCTCCTTCTCCATTTTTTTCATACAGAAAGAATTGTTAAAGCTAATCTTTCTTTTATAAATCTGATTAAACTAAAGACGGATATAACGGATGTTATACTACTCTATAGGTACTCCAGATTAACATCAGAAATGCAGAAACAGCATGTGCGTACATTCATAAAAAATTATGTATTCTGTTTTTAGACTTATGGCGTGACACAGCGTTTCTTCCGGTGTGCGACCCCCTTTAGGGATGCTTTTGTACTAGTTGTAACCCCCTTGAGTTATGCTTGAGTTGTTTAAAACAATGTATACCACAAAGCAATGTTTGTATGTTTGCTGCAATACTACATCTAACCGCTAGGGGGCAGTAAACAATGCAATATGTGAGTGAGGTATTCAGTGTAAGACTCAGATGAAGAAGCCAGCTCAACGTGCTTACACGAGGCTGGCAGTTGATGTTGCATCTCATCTCTGAAACAGTCAATGCTTCATTTTGAGTGCTTTTGTTTTTGAGAACTCTGATTGGTTTTTTTGAATGTCGATTCTGTTGATCCACGGTTGAACGGCGAGCCAGTGCCTGATCTTTGATTCAAAGAGCCATCGCGATTCCATGCGGATCCGTTGAACTTGAGATAAGCACACAAACACTACCCGGGTAGAAAAAGTAACAGAAAAAGGCCTTTACACATCCACATTTGAACATTACGCCCATACACACACACACATAAAGGAGGACTATTGAGACTTTACACTGGACAATTTTTGGGTTCAATATCAAGTTTTGTTCTTTCTGGTTGAGTATGAATCCATTGTGAGTTGAGACCATTGTGATTTCATTTACATTGTGGGAATTGTTCATTTAAAACTTTGTATCTGTAATAAAATTGCCGGCTGTTAATTAATTGAATATACTTTAACCCAATTCTTTTATTACTTTAAAATCCTCCTAGAGCCGAACCTAGGCTTTACTTAAACATTTGTTGAGTATACTATATTGAATACTTACCCATCTGTTTCCGTGTTACATACCTTTTCGTGGCGAGCCAGCCAGGAGGATTTATTTTACAGCCGGTTACAAGTATATTTGGACAGTGGTGAAATTTCAAGTTTTATTTTTTTGAAGAATATTTGTGATTGAGCACAATGAGTATGTCTGATATTGAAAAGTGTTACAATGTCAAAGCACAATGTTCATTATGTGTGTTAGGCATTACTGATAATGACACAGATGATGACATTACTGCAACTTTTGAGAAATATGGTGATATTGTGAAAGTAGTGAGAGTAGCTCCCCCTACTGGGCAGACAGGACAGTCCATTATTATAGTTGAGTTTGATGTACACACTCCAGTCACACATCTTGAGCCTAATTTCCCACTGGAAGTTAAGAGTGTGAGAAATCCAGCAGTTACATGGTATGCAGATAGCATCAAAGTACTAGCACAGCGCTCTGCGCAGCCCAGTGCCCAAGTGCCAAGTTCATCCATTGAGTCAAGTGATGACAGTGATAATGCTGACCACGAAGAAGTCCCTTCTGACAACAGTGACATCATTCCAAAGAGGTATATAAAAAGACAACCTTTTAAGAAGCCAAAATCAAAGTCACGTGTCTTTAGCTCAGACAACAACCCTGATCCTGCTGTGAGGAAAAAAATGACAAAGCCTGCCTCTAACACACTTACCAATGATGACCTAAACCCTCCTGAGATACAGCGTATTGTGGTTGAACATGTCATCAAAAATGATTCTTTTTCTGTGCAGACACACTCCAAATGGCTGCGTTCCTTCTCAGGAAAAGTACCTAAGCCCCCAGGAGAAGCTGATTTTGATACGTGGTGTCTTCATGTTGACCTTCTGTTGCAGGATTCACTTCCCATAGATATCCAGCGAAGGAAAATCTTAGAGAGCCTCTTACCACCAGCTTCAGATGTGGTTAAGCAGCTTGGTTCCACAGCTCCTCCTAGAGACTATGTGAAGCTCCTAGACTCTGCATACGGCTTAGTTGAGGATGGTGATGAAATCTTTGCTCGTTTTCTGAACACCAACCAAGATCCTGGGGAGAAAGCATCTGATTATTTACAAAGACTACAAACACTGCTTAGTACTGCGGTTCGGAGAAATGGTGTAAAACGGTCATCTGCAGATCGTCAGTTGTTGAAACAATTTCAGCGTGGCTGCTGGGATCATTCATTAATACTTACCCTTCAGCTGGAGTCAAAAGCGAAGACACCACCTGACTTTGCAGAGTTTTTGTTGCTGCTCAGAACTGAGGAAGACAGACGTACGGCAAAACTGGACAGAATGCAAAGGCATTTAGGCAGTTCAAAACCTAAAGCTGCCATTCATAGTCGATCTGTCATTGACATGTCTCCTTACGGTGACTCAGGGATGCTGCAAGCCTACATTTCCGAAACAGAGGCTTTGAGAAAACAGGTAGCTGATCTCCAAATGCAGCTTAGATCCTCCAAAACTGAGGAGAAGAAGAAGAAGAAACATGAGTCTGGATTGACAGAATACTCAAAGACTGTGACACCTAAAGTGGAGATGTTAGCTCAACCAGTCACAGCTAAACCACCAAAACCTTGGTTTTGTTTCAGATGTGGTGAAGATGGCCACATAGCCAGGGCATGTGAAGGTTCCATTAACAAAGCGCTTGTGGACCAAAAGTATAAAGAGCTCAAGGTGAAACAAGATGAATGGAAAGTGAAGAATGGAATGCCGTTAAACTGGACGGGGTTTCAGTAAAGGGACATACTGGGGCCCATTGCAGCAAAGGATGTCCCAAAGAAATGAACGAAAAAGAATTAAGATGTCAAGCTCACTCAAATCTTCCTACAAATGAAAGTGAGTTAATCTCTGGCATAATGGGTCCTAAATGCATAGCTCAAATCATTATTGAGGGACAACTTTGCAACGCTCTTCTTGATTCAGGGTCACAGGTGACCACTGTGTCCAAATCTTTCTATGATACATATCTCTCATCCTCCCAAATTCTCCCCCTAAATGATCTTATTGAAGTTGAAGGAGCTGGGGGGCAAATTGTACCATACTTGGGCTACACTGAAGTGAGCATACATTTTCCAGAAGACATTGCTGGAAAAGCCGAAACCTTTAACACACTTGCACTTGTCATCCCTGACTACAAGTACAATGCTGAAGTTCCAGTGCTTGTTGGCACCAACACGCTAGACCTATTATTTCAGTCTTGTTTTGGAAATGACAACAGTTACGCTGCCCCCAAAGGCAAATTCCGATACTCGCCCCTTATGAAAGCTCTATTGCACAGATACACCCTGGGACAAAGCAATGGTAAAGTGGGCCAAGTCAAGCTACAGGGAAAGAACCAAGTCACCATTCCAGCGGGTCAAAAGATGGTCCTGGATGGGTATGCTAGGAATGTGTCTACAATTGCTGACGCTCCGCTCGTAGTAGAGCCATCCACTCCCTCCAACCTCCCTGGTGGTCTGCTTTTGTGCAGCTACGTCCTGACCAGCCCCAGGAGGACCTCATTTAAAGTCCCCATTATCCTCCAGAATGAAACTGCACATGAAATCACACTCCCAGCTAACTGTTGTTTAGCTGAGCTCTATGCTCCATCAGCTCTGTCTACATTAAAGAACACCACAGCTGAAGAGAAAGAGAAAAGTGTTGTGTCTTCCACTACAAAAGTCAACTGCAATGCTGTATGTTCCACTAATCCCAAAAACAATTTCATGTTCAACTTCACAGACTCTTCTCTCTCAGAAGAATGGAAAGAAAGAATCACAACAAAGCTTAACTCCATTCCTGAAGTATTTGCAGTGGGTGAGCTTGATTATGGGCACACTACAGCTGTCAAACACAGAATCCGTCTTTCAGATCCAACTCCTTTTAAACAGAGAGTGAGGCCCATCCATCCCTCAGATTTTGAAGCTGTTAGGCTTCATCTTCAAGAGCTTAAAGATGCAAAAATCATCCGTGAGTCGGAGAGCCCTTTCGCTTCGCCAATAGTTATTGTAAAGAAGAAAAATGGTGCTATCCGCCTGTGTGTAGATTACAGAAAACTAAATAATCAGACAATCAAAGATGCTTATGCACTGCCGAATATTGAGGAAACATTTTCTGCGTTGACAGGATCCAAATGGTTTTCCGTCATGGACTTAAAGTCAGGTTATTATCAAGTGGAGGTTGAGGAGGAGGATAAACAAAAAACGGCATTTGTAACACCTTTTGGATTCTGGGAATTTAACAGAATGCCGCAAGGAGTAACAAACGCGCCCAGTACATTTCAGCGTGTTATGGAAAAGTGCATGGGCACCTTGCATCTTAAAGAAGTCCTTGTCTTTCTCGATGACCTCATTGTCTTCTCAAAAAGCCTGGAGGAACACGAGGAACGCCTTATGAAAGTTTTGAACCAGCTGAAAGAGTTTGGTCTAAAGCTATCTCCAAACAAATGCCACTTTTTCATGAAATCCGTTAAATATCTCGGACACATTGTTTCGGAGAAAGGCGTAGAAACAGACCCTGAAAAAATCTCTGCACTTACCACCTGGCCAAAGCCGACAAACATCAGTGAGCTAAAATCCTTTTTGGGTTTCACTGGATACTATCGGAGGTTCGTCAGAGACTATTCCAAAATTGCCAAGCCATTGAATGCCCTAACAGTTGGCTATTGTCCACCTCGAAGGAAAGCAAAGGGCTTTAAACCTCCCTCCAATTCTGATTTCAGGGAACCTTTTGGGGGAAGATGGACACCTGAGTGTGACACCGCATTCCAGACACTAATCCAAAAGCTGACCACCGCCCCGGTGTTGGGATTTGCGAATCCAAAACTACCGTACATCTTACATACAGATGCTAGTCTTCATGGTCTTGGTGCAGCCTTGTACCAGGAACAGGATGGTCACATGAGGGTGATTTCATTTGCCAGCAGAGGTCTGTCAAACTGTGAAAAGCGTTATCCCACCCACAAGTTAGAATTTTTAGCGCTAAAGTGGGCAGTGACAGATAAGTTTTATGACTATCTGTATGGGGCAGAGTTCACCATCATGACTGATAATAATCCCCTCACATATATATTAACATCCGCCAAGCTTGACGCTGCAGGGCACAGGTGGCTCGCGGCCCTGTCTACTTTTAACTTCAGCATTCAGTACAGAGCTGGAAGAAAAAATCAAGATGCCGATGGCCTCTCCAGACGACCACATGATCAGGTTGGCCCTGATTTCAGTTCTAAGGCTGAAGATGACCGTATCAATCAGTTCATCTCCAAGTTTCTGAAAGGAGAAAATAAGGTTTCCTTTCCAGAAGAAGCTGTGAGAGCTGTTTGTCAAAAGCATCAACTCTATGATTGCACAGTGGAAAACCAAAATGCTAGCTTACCTGTTGCTCTGGAATGTCTTGCCATTGAAACTGATGCCATCCCAGTGGAGTTCTATCAAGCTGAGTATATTCCTGGTTCCTGTACTCTTCCCAGGATGTCACAGCAAGACTGGGCTGCAGAGCAAGCAAATGATCCTGTCATTAGTAGAGTGACTGACCTCTTAAACACTGGAAAACGTCTTTCTTACCGTGTCAGACAACAAGAAAACAGAGAAGTCCAGCTTATGCTTCGGCTGATTCACCAACTTGTAGTAATTGATGGAGTCCTCTACAGGAAGCGTATGAATGGTGGAGAGCCTCTCTATCAGCTAGTTCTACCCCAGAAGTATAAGGAAGTTGTCTTAAAAGCTTTACATGACTCCATAGGTCATATGGGAGTGGAGCGGACTTTGGATTTAGTTCGCACACGGTTCTATTGGCCAAGGATGTCGTTGGATGTTGAAACCAAGGTCAATACTTGCGAGAGGTGTATCAGAAGAAAGGCAAAAGCAGAAAAAGCATTTCCCCTTGTTAACATTGAGACCAGTCGACCATTAGAACTAGTCTGCATGGACTACCTTTCTCTTGAGCCAGATGGTAAAGGTACCAAGAACATTCTAGTCATCACTGATCATTTTACCAAGTATGCGGTGGCCATTCCAACAGCTGATCAAAAAGCAAGGACAGTTGCTAAAGCACTTTGGAATAATTTCTTCGTTCATTATGGGATACCAGAACGCCTGCACAGTGATCAGGGTCGAGATTTTGAGTCTGCTGTGATCAAAGACCTGTGTCTTCTACTGGGTATAAAGAAGACTAGGACCACTCCATACCACCCACGTGGAAATCCTGTGGAGCGGTTTAACCGAACTCTTCTCCAAATGCTTGGAACTCTCCAAGAAGAAGACAAGATCAGATGGCGTGATTTCGTGCAGCCCCTGGTACATGCCTATAACTGTACGAAAAATGACACCACCGGATTTTCTCCTTATCAGCTGATGTTTGGGAGGCAGCCGAGTCTTCCAATAGATGTGGCCTTTGGTATCAAACCTGAAGGTGAAAAGAGAGTTAGTCACGCCGAGTACATCAAAAAGCTTCAAGAGAGTTTGCAAGAGAGCTACAAGATTGCTGTGGAATACAGTAGGAAAACAGCTTCTCGCAACAAGCAACGATATGATCTGAAGGTGAGAGAATCCACTTTACAAGCTGGGGACCGTGTTCTCGTTAAGAACGTTGGCATAAGGGGCAAGCACAAGATAGCTGACCGTTGGAGCAAGACCATCTACCAAGTCGTAAAACAAATAAATGATTCTCCTGTCTATGTTGTCAAACCTCTTACTGCAGATGGACCTGAAAGGACCCTCCATCGAGATCTACTCTTGCCTTGTGGATTTTTAAACCCAGAAAAGTGTGATGACGAAAACAAGATGGAGGAAGAGGAAATGGAAAAGACGACTTGCTCTAAGGAACCACCAACAGCTCCAGTTAATGTTGTTGAACAACCAAGTGATGGTGATGAAGAACCAGATTCCTACTTCCCAGAAATCATGCAGGATAGACTATATCCTACAATAACAATTGTCAAGGACATGCCCTGTTCACGGGAGGTGGAAGAAAATTTTAGTAAGACAACCCTAAATCCACATGCACAACCATTTCTGCCTTTTGGAGGTGAAGATAACCTTGACATTGAAATTGAACATGTGCAAGTTGATGAGGAAAACAAAGAGGAAGAGGCAGAGTCTATAGCTGGAAAGGAAAAAACAAACTTACCTGAGAACACCCTGGAAGAAAATGTGGAACACTCACCTGTGAAGGAACAGGATTTGGAGAATGTTGATGTCAACAGTGATGAGTCTATGGAGGAGTCGGTCAGCCGAATGGAACCTATTGAAGAAAAAAGAGAGAGAATGAGAAAAGAGGAAAAATACAGTGAAATGCTGATGGATGAGAATGAAAGAAATGGAAATACCCCTGTGCAGGAAGTACCAGAGCTTAGACGTTCCACAAGAATAAGAGAGCAACCTGTTCGACTAACTTACCCCTCATTAGGAAACCCCTTAGCATTAGTTATGCAATCCCTGTTAAGTGGTTTAAGCAAAGCTTTCACACAAGCCCTCGAGTCAGATGATTTCCCTGAGGTTAGAATGCTAACTCCTGATAGATCAGTGGTTTTATAGGTACATGCAGAGACGCATGCAAGTTCAGGAGGGGAGGATGTAACCCCCTTGAGTTATGCTTGAGTTGTTTAAAACAATGTATACCACAAAGCAATGTTTGTATGTTTGCTGCAATACTACATCTAACCGCTAGGGGGCAGTAAACAATGCAATATGTGAGTGAGGTATTCAGTGTAAGACTCAGATGAAGAAGCCAGCTCAACGTGCTTACACGAGGCTGGCAGTTGATGTTGCATCTCATCTCTGAAACAGTCAATGCTTCATTTTGAGTGCTTTTGTTTTTGAGAACTCTGATTGGTTTTTTTGAATGTCGATTCTGTTGATCCACGGTTGAACGGCGAGCCAGTGCCTGATCTTTGATTCAAAGAGCCATCGCGATTCCATGCGGATCCGTTGAACTTGAGATAAGCACACAAACACTACCCGGGTAGAAAAAGTAACAGAAAAAGGCCTTTACACATCCACATTTGAACATTACGCCCATACACACACACACATAAAGGAGGACTATTGAGACTTTACACTGGACAATTTTTGGGTTCAATATCAAGTTTTGTTCTTTCTGGTTGAGTATGAATCCATTGTGAGTTGAGACCATTGTGATTTCATTTACATTGTGGGAATTGTTCATTTAAAACTTTGTATCTGTAATAAAATTGCCGGCTGTTAATTAATTGAATATACTTTAACCCAATTCTTTTATTACTTTAAAATCCTCCTAGAGCCGAACCTAGGCTTTACTTAAACATTTGTTGAGTATACTATATTGAATACTTACCCATCTGTTTCCGTGTTACATAGTTTTGAATGTCTATTGGGCTGTTTTTGATATGCGAATCTGGCAACCCTGGCTGTGCGATTATGCAGATGTTTGGTTGGGATTATATAGAATGTACATGTAAACAAACATTTTAATCAAGTTGCAATGTTTAGGGTGCAAGTAAACTGTATTGTTATTACCTGCAATCTGGATTGACAAAATGTTGTGCATATACAGCCAGTGTCACAATAAGAAAATATGGCCAAAAAAAAAAATCTAAATTGCAGAGTAGGATCGAGAAATTATCAGTGCATAGCGACTGTGTTTATTCCTCTTGCGACGCTTCACGGCTTCTTTTATAGGGCTTATGTGATGTTTTTGGACCTTTTTGTACATGGTCATAATGAAGTCTTGTTGTTTAGATCAGGACTGTGTGAAGAACGGCAGCATGCAGGTCTATAAGGGGTGAGTAAATATTGTCAGAAATGTCCTTTTATTATTCCTTGTTATGAGTCACACAAATGTTAATGTCTTTGAACAGAACTGCGGTCTGCTTTCATTAACAGTAATGACCTTTTTAAACAGTACGTCTGAGAAAAAACACACTGTATGTCCTGAATCTGTCATTTCTGCTTTAAGATTTAGTGCCCTTCTTTTTCAAAAAAAATCATTTTAGAGGTCAATGCGATTTCAGCTGTATGATGCGAAGCTGCTTTATATTTATATTAATGGTTTATTGCCGATCTAATGTGGGTTTTGAAGAGGTCGTTTTCTATTTACAGCTACTTAATGTAAGACCGTTGTGAGTTTTTCTATGTGTGTTTACGGAGAGGTGTGAGGCGTTTGACTGTGAATCTAAACAGTTTATTTGTTCTGTAATCGGTTGACTCTGTACTGGTTAAAGTGTCTCGCAGGGGTCTCTAAAACCTGTTTCTTTATTATTTTCCTCACTGGAGCTGTTGGTTTTTATTTAATCCATGTCGAAATAACCCATTAGGGACGAAAGAGGGAATTAATAAAGCCAGGGCTGAGAGATCTGTAAATATCTGGGGCTAAAACTCTCACACTTTTTCTCCTTTTTTTCTGATCGGGTTAATCCCAGTGGTTGGAATCGTTTTCAGTTTAAGCTGCTAGAGTTTAAATCTACACCCATGACCCATTTCAAACCATTTAATCCTGCCAAATTATTTGCATGCTAATTCATTCATTCACAATTTGTTGTATTACAATAGTAAGTCCAGTCACAATGTTAAATTGTTTCAAAGCAGCTTTAAAGAAAAAAGTAAAGAAACCACAGAACATAGGACATTTTTTTAACATTAATGGGCAGTTTCCAGGACAGGGTTTATTTTGGCCCCAGACTAAATTGCATGTGTAGCCTCTTATGGAACGGCTGAAATTCCACAAGGGGGCGCATTTTTTCCTCAGACGTTGCACAATAAACATGACATCCGAATATATTCATTATAAATCATGAATGAAAAGTGAGATTCGAACGAATGTCTGTTAGTGAACTTATTGTATACACTATTTATATCGTAATTCGGTCAGAAACTTCAAGATTGTGAGATGAACAAATCGTTTTGGATTAAAAGGCTTGGATATTCCATTTCCTTGGACTTTTGGGGATTTATGAACAATTTGTTTTGGACAATTTCACCGAAGCGGATAAAGGAAAGATTTTGAAGGTAAGTAAATATCCTAAATCGGCGCCGCCCGGTTCAGGTAACTAACAACTAGATTACAGTTTTATGACTGCTAAAAATCATATTATGCTTTCTGTGTGCGCTTAATGGAATCCCGAAAGTCTAAGCTTTACAACGATGTGCCGCATGACCGTATATTTTGAAGATTTAATGCTTCAAAGTTACAATGACGTAATGCAGCCTCACGTGCAAGGGAGGGGGTGTGCCGTGTACGGCACAGTGTTCCTTATCAGGTTAAGCTGCTTTAATTTCAAAACATATTTTAAGATATATCATTACCATTTTTTTGTCTCAAGATACACCAGTATTGTTTTTTGTAAGGTATGTTTGTAAAAACTACCTAAATGTCCTAAAAGAACTCCTGGATTAATCTAAACCCTGTCCGGGAAATCGCTCCTTAAAGTTTATTACAAGGTATACATTTTTTCTATGTGTGTTCGGACCATAGACTGTATAAAACATGCTTTATAATGGGCGTTTCATACGGTACGTGGCGAAAATCGCAGACTTTCCTCCAAAAATTACGACCTAATAGTTTGTTTGTGCAAGCACCATAATACGACAGATAGGGACGTAGTGCCAAAAGCTTATATGACCTGTGATTATGTTTAAAGGTTCTTTGCATTATACTTGCAGGGTTTCCCGCAAAAAAATTGTTAGTTAAGGTGGTAAGGTTGGGCGGGTGGTATGGGGCCGGGGGCTTCGTAATCAAAGGGGTGGGGCGTACGCATCATAATGAAAATTAAAATATTTTTATTTAAAACACTAAAAAATAAAATTTAATTTTGAAGAAACTATGACAAAAATGAACACATACTAGATTATTAATGAATGAAATGTTTTTACCTTTAATGGGAATAGCTGCGTGATGAAGTGAAACTAAAGGGTTAATAAACACAAACTAAAGCAGATGTTGTAGAACGTCTGGCAAACGATGATAGATGGCGCAAAAATTGTAAAAACTGATTAGTGAAAGGAGTGTAACTACTGTAGCATGTAAATAATGCACATAAATAAAGTAAGCAAGAGTGCTCAACAATTATATCTAATCAACAACAGGCACGTGAAACCTAGCTAGCAGGTTGCTCAAACTACAAAATGACCAGCTAACTTAATTTAAATTTGCAAGAACTATAGACTAATACAATAACAGGCTTAAATAAACCCAAAACATAAGTCCACTTACAGTTCTCACAGACACGTGTTTTATCAACTATCCTCCAGACATGACGGACCACGTCTCTATCTAATTTCGTCCGTGTGGCGCGCATGCAGGCTCGCGGTGTGAAGTGCGTCCGCGCTATTCTCCGAGATGTTTTATCAACTGGCTAGTTATCCTCCAGACAGTGGCGGTCCGGACCACGTCTTTCTAATTTCAGCCGTGTGGCGCGCGTGCCCGCTTGCGGCTTGAAGCGCGTCCGTGCTATTCTCCGAGATGCACGTGATGGCCTTTTGTGCAGCTAAATTATTTTGGACAACCTAGTAAAGGCGGTAGGGTATCCCAGCTCAGGCGGGCTGCCCAAACTCCTAAGTGCTGCGGGAAACCCTGACTTGAGATTAGATGCATTTTATTTTGTACATTTGTAAATGTAGAAATGGTTTTATAAACATTTATGGTTTTAAAGATATTTTGGAGCATCTTAACCCACCCTTACCCTAAACCCAACCAGTTTTTAACGATAAAAAAAACACAACACGTAAGCAAAAACAAAGTCAGGTGTTTATTGCATAAATTGACAAAAAAAAAACAGCAGTATAAAAGTATTACAAACAATTTGCGTTGCAAACCTTGTGAACTGAAGCCATACGATCACTTTATATGAAGAAATCCATGAATGCAACGCAAACAGAACGATCTCATTCAAATATAACCCGGAACATAGATCCTGATGCAGTCGCTCACGACAGCCAATAGTGCTTCAGTTTCATAGCTAACGTAATGATGCAACCGGTCACGAGACACATGAGAGCCAATGCTATTTCACAATAATAGATGATGTATAATCGCTGCTTCTGGGGGCAGTTTTTGAATCAGTATACACAGGATCTGATATCTACGGTGGATTGTGATCAGTTTCGCGTCTTTTCTTCATATAAATCGATCGTTTGGCCTCGGTACACTTTGAATATTTTAAGTACTTTTTGAAAAAAGTTGTGATTTTTTTGTATGTTGTGTTTTATGTCATTTAATAAATAAATAGGTACGTTATTTGCTCTAAATGTCTGAATAGTGTAATGTGTAATATAAATACAATTAATCCAGGCAGTTTAAACGGAAAATCATATCCAAATGCATGTCAGTACAGCAAAACTATACCCCAAAATAGGGATGCACCGATTCCACTTTTTTGGAGTACGAGTACTTGCATTTCAGTACTTGCCGATACCGATACCGAGTACTTAATAAAAAACATGATTTAAATTTACAGGTAACAGCTTTAGTCATATAATTTAACAAAAAAACAAGGGACTAGTTTTCCAGTTTGTTGTAAACTCTGCCTCTTTGGACAACACAAGAGCCATTAACCCCTTACACGCCACTCAAACATAGACATTTCTCTGACCGTGGTATCGATCCCTCGTATCGGGGGACTTTTAACGAGTCAAGTACTTTAGAAAATGTGGTATCGAGGCCGATACCAGTATCGGTATCGGTGCATCCCTACCCCAAAATATAATTTCATACCCTAATATATAAAGTTTCACCTGTGGCCGGTAGAGGTGCTAATTTAGTAAACGCCTCTGTTGGTCGTATTTGAGGGAATGGACAAATGACCAAAACAGTCGTATGGGTTGGAGGATATGTTGCAAATCGATGTGCAGCTACAGCTTTTCTTGTGTAGTGGAAGCACTTTGCGCAGTATTAAGTGCAATATGTGCATCAAAAATGGGTGCACCAGCAAGGCGTGCGGACTGACTCCACTTCACCCATTTAACCACCCCCCATTTGCCAGTTTCCACACGTCTCCTATTGAAAATGAACTAGACACTCACGGTTGCCGCATTCCATGTGAAACGTCGCCCATTAGTAACTGTAAATAAAACTGTGGAAGTTAAATGGGAATAAATGTCACTTTAAGTTCAGACAAAATTCGGATTATCTGCTGAAACATTGTTAGTTCAAAACAAGTTCATTTTGTTGTGTGTTTGTGTGTGGGGGTCTTTGTTGGATATAATGAATGAATAAGAGTTTGTTAAGCATGTCCACTCGGTCTGAAGATGATGTATTTATTCTGCAGTAGTCTGTATGAAGAGCTAACAATGATTCATCATTCAGTAACACACATCAAAGAGATGCTGGGAACGTGTGTGTGTGTGTGTGTGTGTGTGTGTGTTTGAGAGGGATTGTGTGGTTGTGAAGGTCTGTTTTGCAGTCTCTGTGCATGAGCTTTTTTCTCTGTATCTATATACAGCCGGGGTCACACAAACATTCTCTGCACCCCTCATCAGTATGATAGTCTCGATCTCTCTCTCTCTCTCTCTCTCTCTCTCTCTCTCTCTCTCTCTCTCTCTCTCTCTCTCTCTCTCTCTCTCTCTCTCTCTCTCTCTCTCTCTATGCTAATAGGGTCTGCTTGCCGCATTTTCCTCAAATGGCTTGTCTGAACCTCATAACAGGGGTTAAAAATCACCACTGATCTGGTGACAGGAGATTGTCACAATATTCTTTAAATTCTTATATCACAGCTCTAGTTTACACTCTTGCTATATGTCGACAGTTGTGACATTTATGTCAAACATTATAGAGATCTGTGAGCTATAAAACTTTAATATTCACTGGTCTGTGTAAGTATGAAGCTCACACCATGGTAGTGAATGGTGTGTGTATCTGTGGCAGTACCGAAGGTCAAACTGTTTCTCATCTCTTCATCTTATCTCGCTCTTTCGTGCGATGTTTTAATCGGGAAACACAGTCAGTTGTGTCTCCGCGGATCTGCACGGATCACACGACCCCTGATCATCTTACAGCATGAGACACTTTGAGTTGTGTAGTTGCATGCTAAGGTGCTAAGCTGTTTTTCTGTTCTCACGTTTGCGAATCTGACGAGAAGTTGTTCACACACCCACCTGCTTTCTCAGTGCTAAAGATATAAATCGTTTTCACATTTTCTTCAGTCGAGCGAGGATGACATTTACTTGCATTCGTTCACAGTTATCTTAGAAGTTTTCTTGCACTTGAGTTCTCAGTAATGTCTCATTTAAGTATCAACCTTATCTCATATGTTTGCATTAAACTGTAGTGCATAACTCCTAATAATTCATAGATATTGATTATTTGTTGTAGGGCTGCTTGATTATGAGCAAAATCATAATCGCGATTATTCAAATATGTATTCAAAGCGGCCATTATTGTTTACAATGTGCAGAATGGTGTGTTGTGATTGGTTAAGTAAGAAATAATTGACGACGGGCCGCTGTATTATAAGAAAAAAAATGCACACCCAAGGTGGTTATGCGGCACGACGCGAAGCAGAGTGACGTTAGACTGCGGTTGTGCATTATTTTCGTATAATTCAACGGCCCGTCGTGGTTACCAAAAACATTGCTCTGGTGCCAATTTTTAAGACATTTCACAAGTTAGCTGTGCAATTTACAGAAAAATAATCAACACCCATGGAACATTTCTCAGCCAATCAGAATAAAGCATTCAACAGACCCGTAGTTTACGCGAATGTATACTACGGGTCCGTTAAATACTTAAATCTGATTGGCTGATGGCACATTACCATTCCATGTCACTTTGCATAGTTAATTGTAATAATGGACTAACAAAAACAACATGACAGACGATTTTCCGAGGCAATGTCCGTTTCTCTATATGCGTTCTTGTCTGTACTTGTGTTCTTGTGGACTTGTGAAATGTCATCAGTCGCGGACCAAGTACTGTTCCAAATCAAAGTTTGCATCAAGCCCAAGTTCACATATAATCCCCGGATGTGTTCTTGATCTGCCCATTTTATCGAGGATGCATCAGAGGAGACTTGTGTGGACTTATGACAGCGAAGTTTCCCAGAATGCATTTCGCATTAGGAGTTCGTTCTTTGCGAGTCTGAACTTGCAAGTTCGAACTACGAAGGACACAAGTCTGAGTTTGGTGTACTTGGTATTGAGAAATGGCTAATGACAGCGCTGTTTAGAGACGCACAGAGGTAGCCTCTTTCACAATCTCTCTCTTGCTCGCCCTCTATTTATCGCTCTCTCTCTCTCTCTCTCTCTATCTTTCTTTCTTTCTCTGTCTTTGTCTCTGTCGCTATCGCTCTTTCTAATAACTTCATTAATAACTGCATTAGAATGCTATAAACGACCAAGCCTCCATTGCCAGCTTTAAAATAACGTTTTGGAACAAGCAAAAAAGCCGTTGGATGAGATGCGGAAGAAATAGTCCTACTCACAATAGCGATTAAAGTACAAAACTGGACGAATCCCTTTAAATATATCATGTGGTTGATGTCTTGAGGTGTGGTAACCGTAGTATAAGCGGAATAATTGACTCCGGGCCGTTGAATTATTGAAAAATAATGCACACCCGACCTGAGGTGTATCACCACCTCGAGTGTGCATTGTTTTTCTAATAATTCAACGGCCCGTCGTCAAATATTCCTTACTTATTGCATTCTGCAGAGAAGGAGGACTGCCGTTTGTCACGGTTTGGAAAAAAAGGGAGAAAAGATGACAGAATAACATGGCGGATATCTTATTTGGTGTAAAATTAAGAACTTACTTTTTAATACTGACCTGATGCAATACTGATTTTGGCGGTAACTATAAAATAAATGGTGTTTATCGCGTTTTGGAACCAAACTCTTCAAATGTTGTGATCGATCTGTCACACATATTTAATTTTTTTCCTGTGTGAGAAGGGGATGCTGGTTACAGTCTGCGGTGACTAATAAAGAGCACTTGGCCGAGTCGGCAGATTTAGGATGCATAACACATCAAAAAGCAAGCATTCTTTAAATTTTATACAATGAACCAATTGCAAATGCTTCTACATATTGTAACATAATAGTTTGTCACAATAATTACACTTATTGCAAGATGTAGGCACACTTTAGAGCACCCTTCACTACGGTCCATCGTGCGCACTGTGCAGATGATGTGAAAATTATGTGCTTGTGCCGTCCGAATTATTCAAGGGCACCTATTGTCCAATTCATGTTTTTTCATTTAATTTGAGTATTAATTCGATATGCAAAAGGTACAAACCCCAAAGTAAACGCTGATGCGAGTTATCGTCTCCAACGTAAATCTCTTTTCTTGGACTACAATAAACATATGGATATTAGGCAACAGTTTACTTCCTGGTATTGGTGATGTAGTAAAGACCGACATTATCATAACTCCTCCCGCTTTGACTCACAGCCTGTAAGTTAACTCATGTTAGCATTGCATTGTGAGCGAATCTTTCAAACATAGTAAGGAGCGTCACATTTCCGGCTGACGTCAGAGGTTTTCAGGCCAATCACAACGTACAGATTAGCTGGCCAATCAGGGACACAGCGCTTTTCAGATCTATGAGTTTTGTACAAAATCAGTGTGTTTCAGAAAGAGAGGGAAATCTGGAGCTACAAAAATGTACGGTATGTGGAAAATAATGAACCATAATCCACGCAACACATTGTATTATACCAAATACACAAAATAACGTTGTTTTTTGGCAATGAAATAGGTGCTCTTTAAGTGGAATCGAAATTGTAATTTTATAACAAGGATCCTATTCCTTTCTTATGGATCTGATTCCACAATTGGAATTGAAATTCAATTCCCAACCAATTCCCAGGCATTATCAGGTGAAAAGTAAGATTTTTGGTCAGTGAAATCAGGGAAAAGTCAGGAAATGGAACCTGAAGTAGCTATAGAGCTGTAACATCTTAACTTTCAGATCATTTATGAGCCTTGGAGAATGAGATGAGAAATGTTCGCGTGTGAATGAGATCATCTCAAACTACATTATGTTCAGGATACCATTGCTGAGAGATGTCAGCTAACATTTAATCTCCATATAATCTCATTGCTGTCTATGAGGATGAATTGAGTTATTAAAGAGATCTCATTTGTGATCTTTTTTTTCTAAAGACATTTGCCTGCTGCATGAGATGAACAGATCTGCGTTTTGCCCCCTTCCATAGATGTCAAATATTATGCATGAATTTGTGGAGACTGAGGCGATAACTAGCCATTAACTCCTGGATGAACCTGAAGCTGAGGAGAAACGTTTCTTTTAAGTTCCCTCAGCAGACATCATGAGCCGCTATGCATCGACATGGTGGAAATGCAGGGCGGACGATCCATTAACTGAGCAAGGCAGGAGGAATATTCGGCTATTTAACCCATAAAGATTTCATTTGACAACCCTCCATCTACTGCTGCTGCTGGTGTGTGTATAGATGTGTGTGTTACTAAGTAAATGAAGTGTCAATCTTGTTAGTTTGGAGAATCTTGAGTGGGTTTTCCAGGTGAAGAACACCTCCACAGTGAAGTTCGCTGTGTGTTTGTGTGTGGGTGAGTGTGAATGATTTGGAAAGCACAGTAAGGTGTCATAAGCACCAATTTATGACAGCAGATTTTCTGCAATTTAAGAAACCAGATTTTTGCTCTGAATTCAAATCATATGTTTTAAAACATTAACATGTCATTGTGTTTTATGTGAAGGATAATGTATAGGCAGAAATAAGCTTTATTATAAATAACTATAATAAGCTGTACATTATCCTGCGTATTACACAGCTATTTACCTCATAAGTTAAGTAAGGAATATTAAAGAACACCTATTTCATTGCTAAAAACAAAGTTATTTTGTGTATTTGGTATGATATAATGTGTTTGCGTGATTTATGGTAAAAAAACACATTATTTTCCACCGTACATTTTTGTAGCTCCAGATTTCACGCACGGATTTGAAAAGCTCTGTGTCCCTGATTGGCCAGCTAATCTGTACGTTGTGATTGGCCTGAATACCTCTGATGTCAGCCAGAAATGTGACGCTCCTTATCATGTTTAAAGATTTGCTCACAATGCAGTGCTAACAGGAGTTAACTTACAGGCTGTGAGTCTGAAGTGGGAGGAGTTATGATAATGTCGGTCTTTACTACATCACCAATCCCAGGATGTAAACTGTTGCCTACAATCCGTGTGTTGGTTGTAGTCCAAGAAAAGAGATTTACGTTGGAGACGATAACTTGCGTCACCGTTTACTTTGGAGTTTGTACCTTTTGCATATCATTAACTCTTTCACCACCATTGACGAGTTAACTCAACTTATGCAACCAAGAAGTAATACCTCATTTGTAAGAGTAAAAACTCAGTGTATGTTTTGAGGATCGCTCTGCGTCTGATCTCTATCAAAAGTCCTTTACAAAAATGAAATTATCTCAACTTTTTGCTCAAAATTTGGTGTTTTTGAAGAAACCTAAACATATTTGAGAAGTGAATACAAGAGAACTAATGAAGGTATAATGTATAATTAAACTTTTTTTGAAAGCAGAGTGTCTGTTCTTTCATTTGATATATTGTATGTTTATACATTTAAAGAAGATTATTTTCTGGAAGGCATTAAACTTTTGTGAAAACCATGAAAAATGCTGGCAACTTTAATAAAAAATGAGTTAAGATGTAAATCGTGAATCGGATCACTGGTGCTCTTTAAATATAGATTTTTCCATAAATTTTGGTTTTAAGATAAGATAAGATAAGATTTGAGGGGTTGTTATCTGGGAATATTACATGACTCGTTGGAATGCTTGATTCTGATTGGCCAGTCATGACATTTGCAGGTTTGTTGGTCGCTGCGATTAGCAATTAGCAACACAACCCAACTTCAAATGATCCAATCACATCTCAATTGACAAATTCAAATCCAGCCCTGCCATATTTCATTTCAGAAGCCGGTTTCACTCGGATATACGTCACCAGGGGGAAAATAAGGCAATCGCTACTTCCATTTCATGGCGACTTTAAATATCTTTGGTGTGTTTCCTAAGGTCAGTGTATGATGACATTTACAACCCGGTTTTTGTTATAATGTGACGTATTTGACAAAGGATAAAACTGCAGTTCTGATTGGGATGCTGTCGTATCGTCCTGGTATTACAAATTAAACATAACAGGGCTGCTTAGGGCTTAGGCTATACTATGAAAAAATGCTGTGTTGTTTCAGCCCATGGTTGGGTTAAATAAGGACAAAAAACAGTTGGGTTTAAATTAACCTATAATGAGTTGTCGGTCAAACATTTACAATACAGTAGGTTGGGTTTGTCCAAAATTTACCCAACCATGGATTGAAACAACACAGGATTTGTGTATTAATTATAAAAATAGACTTACAGTAGGTGTGTTTTATTGATGTTTGCTGGAGTAGCGTGGTGATAAAATAAGCACCTGACCCCTGTGACATCAGTCCCTTACAGTATTTTCGATTGCTCATATTGCTCAGAGAATGGGTTCATGAATAATTTAGCTGTCCATCACGACAGGCACACATATTGGGTCTCTTTTAGAAACGGTACCTTGACATTTTAGATCCTTTGGATATTCAAGAACAACGTGTTGTTCCAAAAATACAATGAAATATAAAACTTCCATGTATTCCTCCCGATATCATTGTGCTGGCCCATAATGCATTGCATCTGGATGTCAGTGTGGGCGGAGCAAAATATCCTATTTGCTGAATACTGTACAGAGTACATTGTATGATGCATATTTGTTTTTGAAAAATGGCATGTAAATTAGCAAGCGTTTCCATCATGACGATTGGACGTGAATGGTGTCCTAGTGTTTTCGAATATAAAACCTTAAATAACTGTTTTGTCCTAATTATGTTTTAGTTTTAGCTGATGAAATGAGTCAGTAAATAGACAGCTGTAATTATTTCTAGTTTATCTCTCACACTAGACATCAAAGGTCACACTAGCATTGCATTGTGGGAAACAGAGAGCACTGCACACTGCTATGCTGAAGTCTCTTTAGTGCTTAAATGTTTTTCTTCGAGCCAAGTCATTTTATCTTTGCATTCATATTTTCTCAAGCGTGTCTTCAGACAACAAAAGCATATTTCAGAGCTAAATGTTTTCGGTAAATACTTGACAGTCGTACATCAAGAAAATGCTGTGGTGCAAGTCCAATAAAGCAGCTATTCATAAAGGCATTAGTGAAAGTATGAAAGCATTGATGGAGCGTCTATCACAGCCACCGAGAAACACTGATCTGAATTATTTAGACTGCTTGTTTTTGCCTGGTGAGAGTTTATTTATGGCTTTGTTCGCATAAGCGTGAAAAGTTGACACATCGGTCATGGCTGTGTTTTATTGTAAATAAAGCTATTAACCAAACAGAATCAAGGACTGAAACTAGCAGTTATAAATTATATCAAAACATTTTTTTACGAATGGGGTCTGTCTTATTGTCATGTTAAACTAAGTGGCTGAAGACCAAAACTGCTCCCATTGAGGAATGATCTAAGCCGAAATGAAAATCAAGGGCATGGAGGTCTCTCCCCCCTTCATTAGATTAGTGCGAGTAGCACATACGAGGTTTGTTTATTGAATTTTCTGCTGAATCCATTCGGTCGAGACCTTAGTGTAATATAAGCCGAATGATATCCTTGAGGAAAATCTAAGGGATATTTAATCAGGACAGGATTAGAATTAATTTTCTGTGACTCCCCGGGACTCTTTTCCTGAACTCAATTTCAGAGTTTCTCAAACCATGAAATGATATTTGGTGAAATCATTATTAGACAGACATTTAGTTCAGAGCAAGGTTAAACAAGACAAGCTAGACTAAACTACAGTTTGTTATTAGTGATGTTTGTTAAAGCGAACATCATTATTTCTACCTGGGGTGAGTAAATTATCATGGATCCATCTGTACTTTACAAAAACACATTAGGGTCTTTTGTTGTGTTAACAAAACCTCAAACAATAAATGCTTAAGAGTCTCTTGAATATGATATTATGTTCAGCCATTTTTTCTTCTGAAGCTGCTTAAAAACATAATTTAAAAAAATATATATTTGTTATCTGTTTGCAGATTGACACTTGTAAGGATTTTGCCGTACGTATGGAGCCATGCGGAGCGACTGTCAGGTTTTATAGGATGTTGAATATGTAAAGCACCAGACTGTGGTAAGTACATTGAACTTATTCAGCAGTGGTTTAAAGATAATGTCATGTCACGCTGTTTGCTTATGCCTCATTATTAAGCGTACATTACTAGCTTATATGTTTTGCCTCTTTATCTATACATGATTTGTATTTAGTGTTGTTCTTCCCTGCTCTCTGTTATCAAAGCAAACCTACAACCACGGTGCAAATTACAGAAGAGTCCATTTTTTAAGATTTAAAGGCCTTCTTTGGAAGTGTTGTCTTTTCTCTCTTGTATTTATTTGTGTGTTCCTTTATATTAAAGGGGACAAATCATGAAAACAGACTATTTCTATGTTTAACTCTTACTGCGCCATTGACAAGTTATCTCGTCAATTAAGAGAAAAACATTTCCCTGCCAATGACGCTTTCCTGACGAGTTTTTATGGTAATCTGTAATGCCGCTATTAGTCCGCGTCTAGTTTTCACTTTTTGAGTTTACTCGCTTTATTTGCGCGCGAAAGCCGTGTGTGAAATTCTAGTCATCGAGACATTCACGCCGAAATTCGTGTCATGGGAGGGGCTTCTGCGACTGCTCGCTTTCTGTATTCACGTCACTACTAAAGCAAGCTGCTTAACGCGGCCAATTTTTCTGCCAAAGTTTATAAAATTTTTGGAGACAATTTATAAAAAACTGAAGCAAGAACTAATTTAAATAATCACCTGATCTCTAACAGAATTCCTTTACCAAAATTTAATTATTTTAGCTTTTTGCTAATTTTTTTTTTTTTAAAGAAACCTACCCATATTTTAGAGGTAATACAAAAGAACAAATGAAGATAGGATAGTTTTTTTCCCCCCGTTTTGTTTGTTTGAAAGCAAGTGTCTGTTCTTTCATTTGATATATTTGTATGTTTATATATTTATAGAAGAAAAATTTCCTTTAAGGCATTTTGTTAAACTTTTGTGAAAATCACAAAAAAATACTGGTGGGCAACTTAAAAAAAAAAAAGGTGGCGGGGAATGAGTAAAGTGCTATAATTGGGTCCCCAGTGCTTCTATCAACCTAGGAAATGTAAAAAAGATCAACCCAGTAACTATGTAGAAAATATGTAGAAAAAATAGGTCATTGAAATTTGTCTCTCCTTATGACGTCAGAAGGGGATAATACCGCCCCTTAATCTGCACTCTCCAACCACGGCACTGCCATTTAGTCCTGAGATCAACTCATTTGCATTTAAAAGGATACACCCAAAAACGACAATTTTACATGTTATAATAAATTATCTATATGGTATTTTGAGCTTAAACTTCACATGTTTACTCTGGAGACACCGAAAATTTATTTGACATCTTAAAAAAGTCTTGTGAAATGTCCCCTTTAATAAGTTAACAGTTGACATTTGGCTAACTGTGCTAAGGTCATCCAAAAACAATTTGGATTACACAAGACAAACCTCATCAAGCTTTGAACTTATTTACAGAAGATTCTTTAAAAAAATAAAAAAATGTTGTTAAAAGTCATTGCAAACATCCCGTTTTAAGGTCACAGTCCAGCGGTGTTTTATATCATGCTGTGTTTTGTATTATTGAGTATCATACAGTCATATCTTGTTCACTTTGGCAGTCGAGTTGATTTTGTTGTGTGATGTGTTTCAAAGCGGCTTGATTTAGTTTCTGCTTTGTTCGATCAATACTGAAACTAATTCTTGTTTGGATTGAAAACAGTAATGGTTTACCCATACATATGAGTATATCTTTAGTGAGATGTCTGACTTTGTTGTTGGAGAGAATAATGACTTTGTACCTGAGAGCTGACAGGCTATGAATGAATTTGTCTTTGCCGTTTCACTTAATCCCAACAGCATGCACATGCACAACACGATGAATGGATGCTAATTCGATCAAAACCTTTTTCAGTTTAATCTGATTGTATGAGCGTCCCCTGAGGGTCAGTGTTTGGATGTGAGGAGTCAGACATGTACATCTGTAAACGGATCGATGAGTTACGCCACTTGCTCTGGCACAGATTTATGATGTCGTAAAGCTGTCGTGTGACCTCTACTGTATGTGTTTTCATCATTTGTGGATGGCTGTTGGGTGTTTGACTCTGATCAGTCACAACCTGGAAGTTTAGAGCATTTTTATTTTGAATCCACAGATTTTTGTCTGGGATAAATACTGTTGCACGATCCATTAACCCTTAGCATTCCTGAAAAAGGCGAAAAAATGCCTATAAAGGACACTAATTGTACCTGCTGTGTTAATTGTATCTTTTACAATTTATAATTTTTTGTTTGTTCAAGAAATAATTTTTACACATTGTTGTGATTATTCAAATTAAGTCGTTGCCAGGTTTACCTGTCAGTAAATATTTATACACATAACACATATTTAAAAGTAATTGTTTAAAGAATATATCTTTTCAAAAACAAAAAAAATCCCTAAATTTGAAATTGCTGTTTTGGAGATGTATGTTTTACTTGGCAATTCAAGTTTTGCAGCCTTTCTTGAAATGCTGTTTTTCTATTGTATTAAATGGCTTTGCAATGTATCGCATTACACTGTCAGTTAAGGAGCGCCAATAGATATTGTCTCATTTATAGAGGCGCTGCAGCTCCCCCTTGTGTTTTTTAGAGAGAAATGCAATCATTGCGGTGATCTGAAAGCATCATGATAGGTCAAACAATCATGATGAGACGATTATTTTATTATTGTGACAGCCCTAATTTCCAAAGATATGTAACATATTTAGCTTTTTACTTTTGAGTTGTTGTATGTCATGAAGTTTTCTGTCAAATAATGCAGTGTTTCTCCCACGGTACATTGAAACTGTTTTAGGAGCCAGATTCTTAACTTATATTATGTTCCGGGTCAATTTGACCCGTTTTGATTTTTCAGCTGTCGGATAAACCAGTTAACCTGTGATTTTATTCTTGAAATTTTCTGACTTTTTCTCATTTATGGCCATGAACATGCATGCAAAGTTTAGACATGCTGATATTTTTTGAAGTGTACCAAAATAATTTTGTAACGATTTTGAGGTTCGCGGGTCAATTTGACCCGCATTTTGTTTTGCTCCAAAGCAACTGCATAGACCTAAATTAAATATATATTTTTAGTGTTTGTTGTTTTAGTGTTTGTTGAACATGCATGCAAAGTTAGGATACACTGATGTGTTTTGAAGTGTTTTTTTAGCACAAATAATGATTTTTGGTACGATTTTGATGTTCGCGGGTCAATTTGACCCATAGTTGTTTGTTCCAAGGCAACTGTATAAACACAAATTAAATACATATATTGCGTATATTTTGGTGTTTTACTACCCTGGAAAGGGAAAAGTTAGCTTTTCCTCACTATTTTCAGTACTGATAAAGACTTCCTCAGACACAGAAAAGTAAATGTGAACTATCATTTCTATTTTCAATGTATATGAAATACTATGTAAAGCAGATGAATTCAGACCCACAGTAAATCCAGATGTGAATACAGGTAATGCCAGCTGTGCCCCACAAAACATGACACCAAAATAAGCATCATTTGTGTAAAATGCAAGAGATCAGAAAGCACATGCTTGATGTGTGCACATCATGTAAACAGTGATTTCTTGAATTTGTACAATGAGACTCAAGAACAAAAGATGAGCCTTTTTAGAAAAAGAAAAGCTTCATTTCATTTCACAGCAATATTAAATTGTTCATTTAGGATGTCTTAAACACAGGTATGTTAAAAAAAACCTGTTGAATTAAAATGTAAAATGTAAAATGTTGCAACAGTTTTTTTGCAACATTTGTTAAAACAAACATGTTAAAAATTGTGGTTAAATGCATTTTTTTAAATCTTACTTTTTAATTTAAAGTGTTTATAATGTGTGACAAAGACTGATACTAAAATGGTTCTGTTCATACCTAATCCCTTCTTGTTTTTCATAATGTGATATTTACGGAATTGCATTGAATCCAATGCGGGTCAATTTGACCCGCTCCATCAAAATCGTCACAAAAATCGAACACAATACAAGGGTTAACAAGAGGATACTGAACTTTCAATGTGCTTAAAATCAAATTAATATTAAACGTTCTTTAAAGAGCTATCCTTTCTTTATTTGTTGGGTATCATTACTTCTGGTTTGTGTATTTCAATTTACAGAATTCCTACAGAGTATGTCTCCCAAAAACTTTTTTGTCACGTCTATAACGCATGCATGCTTCCCTCATCCAAAATAGAAAACTTGTAAATAGTCTTGTCTGGACTCTATCATCAGATGTTTAGAAAAATATAAACAGATGGTTTAATATACTGGTAATAAATGCATTCTCTGTGAAGTTTTGAATGCAAATGTCACATCTGTAATGCTGAGTTTGCTCAGAAAATGAATATGAGATGAACATCCGGGCTGAGGTGAGGTTTGAAATGTAATCCTGTACAGACTCTCCTAAGTAAAAGGATTAAGTAAGTGATGGGAGTGTATAGGTGATTGACAGACATTAAGAGTAATGAGAGTCAGTGGCCGGAGGGAGAGATGATGAAATGAACTAAAGATGCTTCATGTAATGATGACTCATTTCTCACAATACATCCAGACGGTCGTCCGGTAAACTCCTGTCTGTCAGATATTTACTCGTACAGACGGTCCAGAAATCTCAGGCTGGGTTTGTCTGCTGGCTTATTATCTCATTATCGTAACATTGTTTGTTGGCATAGCATTTGTAAAAATTGAAAAAGTTCAGCAAAATGTTTTCCCTTATCATCATCATCATTATTATTACCATTATTATTATTATTGAGATTACTGTTGCCGTCTGCACAAAATATTATCACTATCATCTGTTAGTATAATTTATAGTTGTTATTATTATGGACATTACTATTGTTATCATCATCATATGTAGCATTACTTATAGCATTGTAATTATCAATTTTGTTATTATTATTATTGCTGTCAATTTCTGTAATCATAACCATCATTAGAATTATTACTAATGTTATTATCATTATTATTATTATTATTATTATACATACTATTATTACATGATTATTATTATGTAAATACCCATATTATTATTCGTTTATATTTTTTTACTATTACTAATACTATTACTGTTTTATTTTTTTGTTTTTTTATCGTATTTTGTATTTACAAAAAAAATCCTGTCCGGATGTGTTAAAGTTATAGGTAACAGAATATTTTTGCATTATGCCTTGAAAGTGCTTGGTTTTGGTAATATAGTACAGTATAAAACTGGTTTAATACAAAGAGGTATGAAAACTAAACTATGGTAATTTTGCAGTGCAAGAAACCTCGACCTTAAACTTTAATATATGATATTAATGGAAAAACATACCGCCATGAAACTGAAGGACAATGCCCCCCTTTAAAAATATTATAGCTGCTTACATCAGCAAGGTTATATTTCCTATTATCTGTATATTTTATAGATGTAAATTTATGTTCGCTGGCCTTAAAGGACAAGCATAAAATCTGCTCAAAGATGTTCATTGACCCTCGGAAGCATTAAATAGGATCTCTGATCTTAATGAGATTTTATCATAAACACACACACACACATCCATTATTATTGCAGAAAGAATTAAAAATTAAGATAAAATTAAAGCATTACTGTGTGTTCACACCAGACGTTTGAGGCGTCAAATTCGCGTCTACCGTGCGTAGTTGGACGCTTGAACATTTTGAGTGTACTCACTTCATTCGTGCGTGAAAGCTGCTCGGAAATTTGCATCATAGGAGGGATTTCTGCGACTCCGCTCCGCTCGCTCCTGGTTGGTTAATAGAGCACGTTTTTTTATATCACGTGTTTCCTGTCGCAACGCTCAATTTGCATCATTAATGCTAAACGCCATATTTGCGCCGCAAAACCTCCAGACGCGCGTCTACGCGTCTTTACATTGACTTAACATTGAAATCACTCTCGCTTGACGCCTCTACTGCGGCTGGTGTGAACGCAGCATTAGTCTTCAAAAGTACACCAAACCAGTTTACACACTACTGACTGCTGCGACTGCTGCTAAACATTTTACATACTGATAAAAATGTGTTGTCTGAATGCACTGTAGGTCTCTTTGAACAAAAGCGTGCATGTATGTAAATGTAGTGAGATAAAGCTGCTAAGATGTTTCAGGTTTTTAGCACATTGTTATGTAGTTGCTGGGGTGTTCTGGATGATTTAGTTTAGAAAGGTCTCTCTCTCTCTCTCTCTCTCTCTCTCTCTCTATCTCTCTCTCTATCTCTCTCTCTCTCGCACAAATTTTTATAAATAGTTTACTGTGTACGTGGCACAACTTTCTTTTTCGTTTCATTTTATGTATTGTTTTCTCATAGTTTTTTTCCTATTTTCTTTCCATTGTCACTTGGGGTTGGGGTTAGAGTCACTTTATGTTACATTTTTAGACATCCTAACCCACACCCCAACTCCAGGCGAGAATAGTTTTAAAAGTGGAAGAAAAACATAGAAACCAAAACATAAAAGTACATCCTAACCATAAACTTTAACTCTAACCCCAACTCCAAGCAACAATGATTTAAAAATAGGGGGGGGGGGGGAATGACACGAAAAAGAAAGTAAACTATTTATAGAAATATAACACGACTTTCCGTGAGATCATGTTGCCTGTATCAGATGAAGGGGGTTATGGATTTTTAGGCACTTGACAAATATTTTTTTTTAAACATGCACAACCAAAGAAAGCCAAACTATTTTATATTTTGTTAGCTTATAGGTGTATTTTATAGTATTTTATAGGTTCACAGAGTGCTGGCTTAAATGTGACCCTGGACCACCAAACCACTCAAATTTTTTTAAATTGAGATTTATACATCATCTGAAAGTTGAATAAATAAACTTTTCATTGATGTATGGTTTGTTAAGATAGGACAACATTAACATGTATTATATATTGACGGAAGAAAATTTTGTTAAAATAACTTAATTTTACATGATCTTTACTTAATATCTTAAAGATTTTTGGCATAAAAGAAAAATCAATAATTTTGACCCATATAATGTATTGTTAGTTATTGCTACATAAATTCCGGTAAACTTCCACAAAGAATCAATAACAAGTCCTATTAGAGTAGGTTTTAATGATAATAAGCTAAATAAATAACAAGGAGATTACCTTAGTTTAAATCGTAGCTAAAAGATATAAAAATCTACACTGAGATAATGTTATTGGCTAAAGTTAATGCATACAATGTTACCTACAGATCGGCAAAACCTCCCTTCACAGCGGTGATCCATGATCGCCGTCTCCCCTTGTCTTTAGGAAACCAAAACATCTGTTATTTTCAACAAGGTATTTGTTCTAGAGTTCAGTTTAGCAACAAGTCAGACCATTAAAGAAACAGAGACCAGAAGTTTAGTTTTGTCCAGATGCGTAACCACGAAAACATGCAAGCATACGATAAAATCTTCTATAAATAGCACACCTTTTAAAAAGTCATGCAACACAAGTCCAATTTTGCAGGCATATGATACGCCACTCCTTCTCGTTCACTTAATACCACATATCTTTTCATGTCATTTTATGTATTAGTTTTTTTTTAAACCATTGCTGCTGGGGTTTGTGGTAAGAATAAATAAGAAGGACTGGCGTATTACATGCACATAAAATTAGACTTTGTCGTATGTTTTGCACGACTTTTCAAAAGGCGTGCTATTTAAACGCAATCCATGAGAATGGGCTGGGTTTTGTGGTCCAGGGTCACAAATAGTAAACAAAAGCATGCACAACCTGTGTCGGCGGTGCTCGACCAAAAAACAACTTCAAAGGAAAACGTTGGTACACCACAGCTCCAAAAATAAACCATCTATCATCTTCCCACCTTGGTGACGCTTCTAGTCGCCTGGCTTCCCATCAGACCATATTTTCATAACTGAAAAGTGGAGGAAGATTTTTGTCACCATATTTTGAGAATGACCCACATACGGAGGTCTTGCAGTTCCTCTGAATCATCCTCGTTGTCATCATCAAAAACAAACCGAGGAAAGAGAAGAGCTTGAATTTAAATGGAAATGATTTTTTACATTCTCTAAAGAGAACACAATGTCATGATGGATGGAGCCGTTGCTACTATATGGTTGCTAAGGTGGGTGATGATGTTGGTAGGTGGTTGCTAAGGTGTTTTTTTAAGATGCTTTGGGTAATTGAGGGTTGAACAATCAAACACCCAGGCCAAGTGTCATCACGTCAAGCTTAACGACCCAGCATCCAATCAGAAGAGCCGGTGACATTTAGACCCGTCCTCTATATGAATATTAATGCTGAGTGCTTTGTGATTGGTTGAGGTGTAGTTGAATGACAGACAGATCACCAAAAACTCCAGATTTATAATTCAGATGTGACCATCATGAGATATAAAGACTCATGCTGTGACTTTAACCTGACTGCTGCATTTATGTGCACTGAATATAAGATTTAAAGAGTTTAAAATAGTCACAAATGAACTTAGAAGGGAAACCGGTGATGAATTTCCATGCAGGATCTTGAATGCTTTGCAGACAGTTTGTGTGCTTGATGCGGTTTGGCTCGGTTTTATCTCCTCTAACCGGAGACTTTCAAGGCGATGACAGTGAATCGATGTTAAACATTTCTTTCCCTTCAGGTGTTTATGATTGAATGTCAGTGATATTACAGTAAATACTTTCGACTGTCAGTACAGCGTTTACTCTGTATGGAGAGATGATGGGATTGAGATATAAAACAGCTGTGATATCTGCAGGCTTTTCAGATGTGACTGATATATTATTTTATATCAGAATGTCTTTATATCATTTTACATTAATCAGACTTTTTTATAAAACAACAGACTGTGCATCTGTAAAGCTGGGCATCATATATTTAATATGACTAGCAGTGACATTTTAATAAGAATAAGATCAAGCCAGCACAGATAATACGATCAACGTCTGTGATATTGAGGTCAGACTGAGTTTGAGTTAATATCTATATGAGATATAATATTTATAACCAACTATCTGTTTCTTTAACACCATCAGTGTCCTTCTTGATTCTGATTGGATAAGAGCATTGTTTTTGTGGTATTGTCACGTAAGCCATTTGTGATCCTATCTGTGAAATCCAGGATTAAAGTCTCATAATCTAATGAGCATCAAAGTTTGATGTCAATGATCTTACTCAGTCAATATTAAAGATATCAAGATTATACTTTTGCACAGTGTTCTTTACATTAAATATGAGTTTATGTATCACCAAAAATGACAGCTAAGTTTTCATGGGTCACTATTCGTAACATAATACGTTACACTAAACATGTTGGTTTGTTTGCTTGTTCCTTATTGTTTTCAGATATTTCAGAAACAAAGCATCCGTACCCGTGTTCCCTCATAACCTGGCGCTCTGCCCGGCTTTATGAATAATTCATCGGATGCTAAAGACCTCCTTTAATCTTGATTTCCATCGTCGCCCGTTTTACCGTGTCATTCCGTGCCGGATCAGCACATTTCCCGGGCCGCCGCCGTGCGTGTCCGTGTGTTGTTGTGTAGGTGTGTGTTTGCATAAAACATCATTGTCTGTCTCTATGTACATATATCTCTGTGCTGTTACGGACCTCGTGTGGAAAGAATTCAAATGAGGAGGTCTGTCGGCCGCAACACACCATTGGCAAATGAATCTTAACATCTCATTTATCATTTTGTTGCTTTCACCCTCTTTAAACCTTCATTCGCCTTGCGGTCACTGACGTATTACCATTTCGATTAATTCCCTTTAATAATGTAATTATTATTTATATCTCGCCGTTTCTCTTTGTTTTGAACAATAAATCACAACAAATAGAAGAAAGAAAGGACCTCCATTAGGAAGAATGTAATATAATTAAAACCTGTTTAATATTAATAGGATTTTAAAGTCTGACTTGTTTTGTATTATATCAGCTTGGTCTTCAGTATGGACCAGCCTAAACTCAACGATAAATTGTACATATTTTAGGAGTTGGCTAATTTGTATCAATTCATACGAAGTTAATCATGCAAAATCGTACAAAAACCACCACGAAACCGAACCCCTAACCCCAACGTGACAGGGGTCAAGGCAAATTGTACCAAAGAGTACGAATGTGGTCGCATGAATTGATACGAATTAGCCAACTTCTAAAATATGTATGAATTCTCGTGAGATAGCGTTGGTATGGACATATAGACATGATATGAGTTTCTCTTTTATTATTGTTATTGTTTAAAGGAATTACTGTTCCCTTTCAGTCGGTCACTACGACGTCACGTCGTGACCGACGAATTGGGAACTCGCTTAGAGAGACCAATCTGCTTCGAATACTACTAAAACGCCAATGAACTTGGCATTGAGATATTTGCATAATGCTGGCGCCGCCCCGCCAGGTGCGTATATAAGCAGCAGGTGCAAATAAGGAAATTAGCTTTTATTCGCTTCGAAAGCCGGCAGTATCTGCTACTGAGAAGCTACTTTACTCTGTTGGGATTTGATTGCTGAAGTTGGTTGAACTAGCAGTATCACAGCGGACGCTTCGCTTATTCCACGGCTCTACATCTGTTTATTGTTTTGAGTTTAGTGTGTGCGTTGCCTTCCTGTGCGCTCATCAACTAAGCATCTGAGTGAATTTCCCTAAAAGAGTGATACGAGAGAGCTTTGTGCCTTGTTAAAGGCAGCCACTCTCTCGTATATGCGGGGATCAGCGTCCTTTTCAGGATAGCTTTTCGCCCGTGCGATCTTGGATGCGAGAAGTATAAGGGTTCCAGTGACGGTCACGAGCGCTGTCTTCGTGCTCAGGCGTTGAGCACTCCGGGGCTGCGTTCGTGGAGAGTTTCTGTTCTCTCTGTGAGAGCATAACCCTCTTGGATTGCGGAGACGACTGTCGTTTCTACGGGAACGCTGTCCGCGCCTTTGCAGTGCTGACGCCGCCATGGTGCGGCTGTCAAGCGCTCGCAGGGCGCCCTTCGCGTCACTACGCTGAGTAGGACGGAGGATGCGTCCTCCACCTACCGGCCTTCTCATCCTCAGCCGGTTGAGGCTCCGGTGGAGACTGCAGAGTCGTGTTCTACGATGTCTGCCGAATCCATTGGACCTCCTTCTGGTCCCGTCACTTCTGCAGCATCAGAGGGGTGTCCATTTTTCCTCCGAGGCAGAGTCGTTCCGGAGATGGCGGCCGTGCCCGCGAGCGGCGGAGACGGTAGAGTTGGAAAGGTTAACCCCTCTCCGCCCGAACCGTCCCGCCCACATGATTGGTACTTCGGAGCTGCTCGGGCCTCTCGGTCCTCTCCTCCTGTGCCTTTCTTCCCCGACGGCACGAAGAGCTGACGTGATTTGCGGCCGTCCGGCCGTTCAGCTTTCACCCCTCACCTCCCTCACCAACGGAGCCGCTAAGGGCGGGGACCCCTTCAGTGGAGCGGGATGCGTTCCTGGAGGGACCACCCAACCCTTCCCTCCCGTGTTTGTAGACAGTCGTCCGGTTACGGACGCTGCCCATCAGGCATGCCGGAGAGGCGGCTTCAGCCCTGCACGTAATAACGTTGCTGCAGGCTCACAAAGGATTTACCAGGGAGGCCGCGACCTTCAGTCGTGCGATGTCCACCTCAGTGGTTCAAGATCGCCACCTTTGGCTGTGTCTGGCTGACATGACGGACGCAGACGAGAACAACTTGAATGCTCCTGTCTCACAGACCGGCCTCTTCGGCGAGCCAGGGGAGTCGTACAGCTCCGCTGCACAGACTGAGGCGATCTCCTAGGTCATGCCCCGGCGGAACAGAGCTGCCCTTGGTCCACCACGCCGGCTCCTCAGTCTGCCTCTCGCCGTCGGCGTCCTGCGGCGACCACCTCCGTTCCCCTCCTCGGACCCCATCTCGGCAGCGCAGGGGAACCGGTCGTCAGCAGCTCGCCCCGCCCGCTTAGCCGCTTCCCGTGAAAATCGGGAGTTTAAGTGGCCAGTGAAAGGCGACCCGGATTGGCAGAGGATCACTCTTCAGGAGATGGAGCTCCTTCCCCCGATAGAGGGTCGGGTGGAAAATCCTTGGTTTGCATATGTTCCACCGGCTGTTTAGCCGGTACCCACTAACCACACATAGAGTGCATTCCTCTTCCCTCTCCAGGTCTCCAGAGGATCGAGAGAGCCGTGAGCGGGCACACACCAGCTCACCCTACCTCTCCTCTATCGCCAGCGGGTGACCTGAGGAGTCCGAGCTCTCCGCTGAGGAGACCGGACCACCAGCACCCTTATCGGAGTCTGCGCTCTCCGCAGAGGAGACCAGACGACCGTCACCCTCAGCGGGCTCAGGTCAGTGTCACACACATACTGTAGATGTTTATGCTGTCACAGCAGACGCACCGGCAGTCCCACCTGTCTCGCTTCGCTGCCCCACCGCGGGTACTTCGGTAGTGTCGTTATTTCTCCTCGTACGGTGCCTGGGTGCTTGGCTTCAGTTCCCAGCCCGTTTCGTTGGGTTTTACGCACGATCCGCCTCGGTTACGAATCCGGCACACCCCAAAATTCGGGCTTTCGTTTCACTGTAGTGAAAGCGTCCGATGCACATGTACTGCGTGCAAAAGTCGATATCCTGTTGGCGAAGGATGTTCGAGCCGGTCCCTCTTACCGAGATGATGATGATAGGGTTTTTCCAGCCTTTATCTCATAGTACCCAAAATACGCGGCGGGTTACGACCGATTTGATTTACGCACCGGCTCTACGAAGGTGTTCTTTTTGGATGATAACGCCGAGGCTCGTATTTCAATATTCAGATCGGTTTGCAGCCTTAGACCTGTAGACGTGTACTTTGTGTCCATCTCCCCTCGCTTTAGACCGTTTTTCGCTCTGCGTCGTGGGGTGGGCATATTAATACGAAGTACACCATTCGAGCTGTCTCTCTCTCTCCGTGTCTCCATGTGCTAGTCACGGCATTAAAATGTCAGAGAGAGAGCGTTGTTCGCATTCTGCTTTTTTCTACGTCGACTTATAATAGCCCGTTCTTGGCAGACGTGTGCGAACACAGAGAGTTAATGCTTTGGCATCTCGCTCGTTTAAGTCTTCAGGTCGACTGGGAAAGAGCAACTTTGCCCCGTGCAGAGGATCCTTTTTCTCAGTATGGAAATAAGACTCGATCGACTAAGTGGCGTGTTTAACAAGAGCGCGCAACCAGTCAGTTCTGACTTGCCTCGGTTTAATTCGAGGGAAGTACGCGGTCCCTCTGAAACAATTTCAGAAGCTCCTGGACATATGACAGCATGCTGCGACTGTGACGCCGCCCGAGCTGCTTCATATGAGACCGCTTCAGCGTTGGCTTACGATCGAGTCTCGAGGAGAGCGTGGCACACCGACATACACCGTGTAAACATTGCACCTGCGTGTCATTTAAATTTTTTCCCCGTGGTAGACCCGGCATTTCCGATAGAAGATATGCCCCTGAGGGGTCTCCTGGCATTCTGTATATTGCAATGCCCTCAGCACGGGATGATCAGCCACGTATGACGGGCTTGCAGTCTCAGGGGTGTGCATAGCACCCCAACTGCCGCGAGCGGTGCGCTGTATATCTGGGACTTGTACGCTCCGCTATGGAGATGCGAGGGAAGGATGTATTAGTCGACACCGATAACATTGCGACTGTTGCGTTATTTACCGTTAAGGCGGTTTTGCGCTCTCGTCACCTGTCGCATCTCGCTCGTCATCTCCTCCTTTGGAGTCAGAAGCATCTGAGGTCCCTTCGTGCCATTTACATCCCGGGTTCGCTCAATACAGCGGCAGACGCGCTTCCCGAGCTGCGCCCCCGGCGAATGGCGACTCCACCTCCAGACGGTCCAGCTAATTTGGAAGAAGTTCGGTTGTGCGTAGATAGATCTGTTTGCGTCGCCGGACGATACCCACTGTCGCCTATTTTATTCACTAACCGAGGGCAGCCTCGGCGTGGATTCGTTGGCACACAGCTGGCCGCGGGGGGTGCGTAAATACGCATTCCTTCCAGTGAGCTTTATTGCGCAGACACTGTGCAAAGTCAGGCAGGACGAGGAGAGCCTTTTATTAGTCGCCCCGTACTGGATTGGTTTTCAGAGTTAATGCTCCTCGCGACAGCCCCTCCCTGACGATTTCCCCTGAGGAAAGACTTTCTTTCTCAAGGAAGGGGCACATTATGGCACCCGCGCCCCGACCTGTGGGATTTCCATGTATGGTCGTTGAGCGCGCGCAAGGTTTAGGTGATTTATCGCAAGCGGTATCTAACACCATCGACGCGGTTCGAGCACCGTCCACAAGACGGGCTTACGCGCTTAAAGAAACCTTTTTCGTCACCCGGTGCTCTTCGCAACGCGAGGACCCCAGAGAATGCCCATTAACATTGTGCTTTTATATCTTTAACATAGGTTAGATGGTAGGCTGTCCCTCCTCCATTTAAGTTGATATCGCCGCTATTTCTGCTCATCACTCACTTATCAACGGCAGATCAGTTGGCCAGCATGATTTAATTATTACATTTTAAGAGGCGCTCGCAGGCTAAACCCCTCGCGCCCTCCCTCTTTCCTCCTGAGACCTGTCCATGGTGCTGAAGCCTTCAGGTCTCCCTTTTGAGCCTTTGCAGTCTACGAGTCTGATGTTTTTATCAATGAAAACTCTGACCCTGATAGCATTGGCCTCCATGAAGAGAGTAGGGGATTTACATGCATTCTCTGTTGACGATTCGTGCTTTTAGTTTGGTCCTGCTGTCTCACTGAGACCCAGACCAGGCTACGTGCCCAAAGTTCCCACCACTCCCTTCAGAGATAGGTGGTGAGCTTGCAAGCGCTGCCCCCGGAGGACGCAGACCCAACCATGGCTTTGTTGTGCCCCGTACGCGCACTGCGACTACGTGGTTCGCACGCAAAGCCTCAGGACCTCAGACCAGCTCTTTGTTTGTTATGGTGGCCAGCAGAAAGGGAAAGCTGTCACTAAGCAGAGGATGTCTCATTGGATAGTTGATACTATCACCCTGGCTTATAATCTTCAGGGTATTCCTTGCCCCTTTAATTTGAGAGCGCACTCCACACGGAGCGTTGCCTCATCTTGGGCTCTAGCTCGTGGTTCCTCGCTAACAGACATCTGTAGAGCTGCTGGTTGGGCGACACCTAATACGTTCATTAGATTTTACAGTGTTCGTATTGAGCCTGTATCCTCTCGTGTTCTTTCCTCACCAGGGGGAGCACGGAGAACAGTCTCACAGGTCGGCTTGCAGCCTCCATCTGATGCTTCATAACTGTGTCAGTATGGAAGGCCTTCAGAACAAAAATGCGTAATGGTTTGAATTGTTCTTCCTCCGCTGCCTTGGCAGCCTTTGTTGCGGAGCATTGGCTGTCAGCCTTCACTAGCTGCATCCTCGCGAACCTACGTGTTGGCTCGGGCTCCACATTGTGTCCCACCGGGTTCCTTTGTGAGTATTTTCCGTGGGGTTAATCCTACTAGCCCACGTTTCCCTTAGCAGAGCACTGCTTTGCTTACACAGCCACGGCTGTCATTTTACCTCAACTACGGTTGACTTTCGCCCACCATTAACCCTTAAGACGGGTGGTGGCTTCCGCAGCGTTCCTATCCCGCTCAGGTAGGGCGCTTCCCAGTCGCTGGCACTTCTGTGGGGTTAAAGGAACATCTAGTGCCCGGCCTTCTGCCTTAAAACCTAATTCTCCTTATCCTTAAGTGGAACCGGAGGGCTTTACGCAGACACTGGAAGAGGTCAGCCCCTAGTGGCGTTTTGGTAGGGATTCCCAATTCGTCGGTCACGACGTGACGTCGTAGTGACCGACTGAAAGGGAACGTCTCGGTTACGGATGTAACCCTCGTTCCCTGAAGGAGGGAACGGAGACGTCACGTCCCGTCGCCACAGGTGCTGCCACCTGCTGTTACGGCCGGTCACACTTTCCGGCTTTCTCAGCGAAAAAGAAGCTAATTTCCTTATTTGCACCTGCTGCTTATATACGCACCTGGCGGGGCGGCGCCAGCATTATGCAAATATCTCAATGCCAAGTTCATTGGCGTTTTAGTAGTATTCGAAGCAGATTGGTCTCTCTAAGCGAGTTCCCAATTCGTCGGTCACGACGTGACGTCTCCGTTCCCTCCTTCAGGGAACGAGGGTTACATCCGTAACCGAGACGTTTTCCACAATAAAGTATTAAAAATCAAAATCTATATGCCCATATATATATATATATATATATATATATTGAAGAAAAATGCGATAACTTTCTAAATAATGTGATTTACAATTTGAGATTTTTTAAGTTTGTAAAATCTATTAAATATAAAATAAATTAAAAACGAAAACTTATATAACCAACATAATATGTTTCAATTTTTTTCTGGTAAACGAAAGCCGTCTCTCTGCTATCTGCATCAACCTAAAACTTTGACTACAGATATATTGACTATAATAATACAACAAGTATTAAAATCATTCAGTTATTGTAAACCATAGTGATTTTGTGATATGCACTTTTGCATTTCCGGTAATTTATTTATATATTGCTGGCTTACCATACTGTACAGTAGACTAACCAAGCAAATCAGGCTTCATTGATCATTTTATCATGAGCTGGGAATTGTGTAGTGGTTATAGTACATAGGACTGATTGGGCAGTATTGAAAAACATTCATATCTTTAAGAATTTCGCCAATAATATCTATATACGATAAACATCTCAGTATTTCCTAGGAAGTGTAATGAATGTTTTCAAAGTCATGTGAGATGTTGCAATCACCTTTATTAAAACAGCTTACTAAATTGTGGTTGTGCCTCATACATCCTGAAAAGTGAAGCTGCTGGCTCTTTGATTGCCCCCTGGTGGCTGGATAAAGTACAAGTCATAAACCCCGCCCTCTCAAAAAAAGAAACGAAAAAATAAATTACACTTCCAAATTAAATTTTCCGAAAGATGCATGGTTGTTATTACACTGATATGTGTTCAATTAATCATTTTTGTGATAAGGTTCAGTTTAGCTAGAAATTTGATGCTATAGAAACGGGCGTGTCTTTATGATTGACATTTGTGATTGACAGCTTCTCTAAGTGGACTCTCGGAGCTTCGTGGGAAGATTGAAGATACAACAAACTATTCATTTTCGATATCTGATTTATTTTACACAGACAAAATGAGTATTTACTTACCTTGTTTTAGCAAGCCAGTCAAATAAGACGTTCAAGGGGCGTGGTTAAATTGGGCGTTCCAGCGTTTGGGCGCATGTTTGATACCATGGCTCCGCCTCTGGGCTCCACTGACGATTCCTTCTGCGCATGCCTTGGTTCCAAACTGATGTTTTTGCGTAACATGTCAGCGGCCATCGTCGTACATTTTTACGTTCAGTTCATTACAATGGAAGGAAGCGTCGCCGCGTTGTCCAAATTTTTTAACGTCTATGTGCGTCACTCAGAAAACAACAGGCCAATCAGAAGAGAGGCTCATGAATATTACTGAGACACGCCAAAACGTCTCGGTTACGTATGTAACCCTCGTTCCCTGAAGGAAGGGAACGGAGACGTCACGTCGTGACCGACTGAAAGGGAACGACCTGTTCTTAGCTTCATATCCAAAAATAAAACTTTAGAAAAATTTGAAATATGGGACCTTTAAATGACAGGGATTTTTTCCCTGTTTGAAAATATACAGCTGCACAATATGCAAGCTTACGTCTGACCTCAGTGTACATTTCTGACCGAGCTTATGTTACAAAGAAGGGTCATATCAGATCATCACCATACCGATAGATGGTATTGTCTTTTCCTGTTTAGCGAGGAAAAAATATCAAAATATTACCTTTATAATTTGTTAAACAGGCTCAAGATTCATTCCTAAATCCTTTGCAGTATATGTGTTGTTTACTAAGCAGTATTGATTCTATAGGGTTACAATATGTTTTATTAAATACACATCTGCATAGCCTGAAGGAAAAGTTTAATATCTCACTTATGTTGTAAGACTCATGAGACCAGCGCTTTATTTCCACAGCGCTCTCTCTCTCTCTCTCTCTCTCTCTCTCTCTCTCTCTCTCTCTCTCACTCTCTCTCTCTCTCTCTCTCTCTCTCTCTCTCTCTCTCTCTCTCTCTCATCCTCTCTCTCTCTCTCTCTCTCCTATCTCTCTCCTCTCTCTCTCTCTCTCTCTCTCTCTCTCTCTCTCTCTCTCCTCTCTCTCTCTCTCTCTCTCTTTCTCAAATGATTGAGGCTGAGTTTCATCATTTAAAGTCTGTAACTGATGGGGATTCATCAGACAAATATATACAGTCCTGCATCAGATATTTCCATCGGTTGAGCCAATATGGTTTCGCAGGTTGGGATGATGTTCTGTTCACTACAGAGTCGCAGTATTTTCTTTCTTTTTTTATTTTACATTAGCTTACAATATGGCTTACGTTCAGTATCATTGTCTCTGCACATTTTAAAGCAATTTAGTATAAAACCATGACACGCATCAGCTCTACAACCCACAACTTTATCCCAAAATCCTCATCCGGTTCTGCTCCTCGATTGTTTAATTACCCAGAATGCACTGCATCATTTCCAAAGATTTGTTTTCCTGCTGTCCTGAATCTAACCAACTAGTTTATTTTTTTGCCATTGACCTGTGAAGATATTTGATAGTGATAGCAGACTAATCTGCTGTGCTACAGTAACTTGCATACATTAGACAGATGAATATTAATGGCTTTTCTCTGATGCTTGATATTCATCTTGCACCATTTCAATAATTAATTTGACTTAATCCCCTCAGTTCGCTTTCATTTGTCGTTTTTAAACGATTCCAGTTAATCAGTCGAATTCTTCTGGGTTTTTTACATGATGGACGACAGATAAAATTTTCAAATAAATTACAATCTAAACCCTTTTATTGCCTTTCTGATTTACACTGAAGTGTAAAGGGCGTGTTGTCTTTATTCACTATATTGACAGACAGCTCTGTTTCCTATTAATGTGTAATGGATACAACACCACACAGTCCAATATTTTAGAAAGCTGCAAGGTTTGTTGGCAACAGATGAAAGCAAAGCTCTGAACGTTGAGCCTGAGTTGGATACCCTGACATATAGTCGTGGGTTCAATCCCATGTAATATTTTGCAGAAAGAACGTTCGCTGTATGTTTGCAATGGGTTTTGTAACTTGTGATCTAATATCACATTTCATCGTGAGTCATTTATGCTGCAAATCAAGAGACCGGATTATAATGAAGCCTTGGGAATATCATTTGACTTGGTCCAAACAACCACCTATCAACCATCCATAATACCATAGCAACTATGCAGCAACATGTGAAGTTGATTTCTTTCATTATTCTCCGTAATGTTAACAAGTGACACAAACTTTCAGTTTTCTCACCTGTGTGATCATCATAGACGAGATGAGATGAGATGTCTCATTATTCCAGGTCATTTTGCCAGTTTGTATTTGACAGTGAAAACCCTTGACAATATATTTTGTTATACTTTCTCTTATTCTGATGAAACCCGGTGCAATGAGCGTGTTACATACTTTACATGTACAGTAGCTTCACTATTATAACAAGCCATCTGAATCTGCATTAAAATGAGCAAGGAATAAGAGAGCTTGTGTCATAATAAACCTGATTTATAACCGAACGCAGCCAGGTGAGGCATTAGTTAACATCAATTTATAATCCTGTACGAATGTGGTTGCATTTCACCACAACATCAAAACGCAACCCAGTCTCATGGAGTTGCGTATAAATAGCACGAAGTGTAAAAATCATCCAATACATACGTCAAATTTCAATTTGGTGTTCATATGATACGCCAGTCCACTCATTCATTTAAACGGCGCATCTTTTTTGTCGTTTTATTTATTGGTTTCTCAATTTTTTTGCTATTTTTTAACATTGTCGCTTAGGTTGGAGGTTAGAACAACTTTTGGTTACATAAAAATTACATCCATTTCCCCATTCCTAACTCCAAGTGACCATGGCTTAAAAAGTAGACAAAAACATGGAGAAACCTGTATATTAAATAACCTCCTTAAGCAAATCTCAAATCTACCGAGCCCCTAAGGTAACATTTAAAAAAAAAGAAAAAAAAATGTCAAGTTTAGTTTCATGTGCTCACAGGAAAGCGAAAGTTTCACGTCCGCACGCGAAAGTTTCACGTGAGCTGGCGAAAGTTTCACGTGAGCACTCGAAACTAAACTTTATTTAATTATCCAACATTATGTGCTTTTGGATCTGTATGATACAAAATTAACCTCCAGATGCTCAGAGAATCTCTTTTCGCTTTATATAATTATGAATGAATCAATTCTACTGAATGAAAAATAACAGGCATCCATTACACATCTTTACTCCATTACACAACTGAAAATATTACACTTTGATATTTTCACCCCTAACAAATGGGTCAAAGCATTGACTTCACTGCTGAATAAATGTCAAAGGAAAGAGTTAAAGTATTCAGGAGACTGTTTCTGTGCTCTTCGGTTTTAAATCTTACAACACAGCGTTACAGAAGACACCTCTTTCCTCATTTGCATAATTACATATGTAGATTGTCATGCATAATTAATATGCGTCAGATTTTCGCCCATGCCACATTAAGGGACCCGCTGTTTAGTCAAGCCAGGGAACCCAGGAGTATTGGACAGGCGTTTATCAAAAGGGTTGTGTGTTATAAATATGTATGAGGACGGTGAATCATGGACAGTTTCAGTTATGAAGGTGAGCAAAGATCTCACTGGATCACAGACAGATTTACCATCAACTGACAGAAACTGATTCATTTATCTATTTAACTACATATGTAATGTACAGTATTTATTCATTACTAGATTTATATATAAAAAACAGAATATATATAGGAGGACTCAATTATATTGTCGGCTCCCTGCTGAATGGAGATGTAGTGTTATAGATCCACATTATAATAATAGACAGAGATGCTTATGGGATTGGATTATGAAAGGAGGTTTATTATACTTTGAAAAAAAATCTACAGCTTTGCATGTGTTCATATTAACACCCCATGACAGATAATGAAAGATATCATTTATTTATAATACTCAGTGATTATTTTACAGTAGTGAGCCAGGAGTAATGTCTCTCTCGCTCTCTCTCTCTCTCTCAATGTCTCTCTTTCTGTCTCTTTCTCTCTTTGTCTATCTTACTGGAGACAGAAATCAATGTACTGTAAGCATTGTAAAGGGGAATTACTTTGTTCTGGTTTCTGTGAAGCTTTTGGACTTCACATTGATAAAACACCTCTGATGTCTTTTTTAGTGTCTTTAACTCATTCCCCGCCAGACTTTTTTTTTTAAGTTGCCCGCCAGCATTTTTTTGTGATTTTCTAAAATGTTTCACAAAATGCCTTTCAGGGAAATTTTCTTCTATAAATATATAAACATACAAATATATCAAATGAAAGAACAGACCCTCTGCTTTCAAACAAACAAAACAGGATACAAAATTTTCTTTTTATAACCTCTTAAATATGGGTAGGTTTCTTCAAAAATACCAAATTTTGAGCAAAAAGCTTAAATAATTGCATTTTTGTAAAGGAATTTTGTTAGAGATCAGATTCAGGGGTGCGTTTCCCGAAAGCATTGTTAGCCAACTACTGTTGTAAGTTTCGTTGTTACTGACAAAGTTCAACGATTTGGTATTGGGATGCTAAACAATTAATCGCGATTAATCGTTAGCAAAAAGGTTTTTGTTTACATCACATATGTGTGTAAACTGTGTATAATAAATATGTATATATAAATATGAACACATTCATGTAAAATTTTAAGTAAAAAAAAATGTATATATTAAGTATTTATATTTATATATAATATAAATTATACATAAATATACAAATGTAGATACACATGTAAACATTTCTAAAACATATACATGCATGTGTGTACATTTATTTATACAAAGTTATTATACACAGATCACACACATATATGATGTAAACAAAAACTTTTATTCTGCTAATGATTAATCGCGATTAATCGTTAAGCATCCCTAATTTGGTGTTTCCAGAAACCATAGTTCAAATTAACATTCGCAATTTGCATCCCACACTTGTGTGGTTTGAACGACAGCTCTTGACCTGTCATTAGAAGCATTATCATATGTAGACTTACTTTGATCATGCTTTTGAACAAAATGAGCAAAAAACATGTAGTACAATGTATATCCATCATTCTAAATATATTAAAATTTTATTTTTCGTCTTTAGGTTTGTAAACAGAATTAAAGCGCTGCATTTAAACTGTGCATGTGCGCAAACCTACAAGCTTTAAGACCCTGGGGAATCCCTGGGAGGAGAGGTACTTGCGCGTGAATTAAATATCTTTAAAATAGACAACAGATAACTAAATCACGATAACAAAATCAGTTTTCCGATGCAATATATGTTATTTACAGCTGTAATCTGACATTAAACCGATTTACACAGATTAATTAGTACTTCACCTCCCACGTGACGTCATCAATGTTGTTAAACCAACATGGTTCAAACAACGAATGTGCGACAAAGTTACTATGCTTTTGAGAAACTTGACAAGGTAGTTTGTTTCTCTAACTATGCATTGTACTATGTTGGTTCAGCAGCTTGTTGCGTCGTTGTTCGGGAAACGCACCCCAGAACGATTATTAAAACATCGTACACTGAGTTCTTGCTTCAGTTTTTTATAAATTGGGTAACAATGCCATCTAGTGGATAATAGTGGAATTACAGATTACCGTAAAAACTCATCAGGAAAAGTCATTGGCAGGGAAATGTTTTCTCTTAATTGAATGGCGAAAACGAGTTAACAACGCTCAACGTGTATGTTTGAAAAACCAAATGCTTGAGCAATAAATGTTGTTAGGCACAAAAAAACTTAAATCACTGTTAAATACGCCTGGAGTCGCTTATTGCTTTCATGAGGAGGTGTTAACAGCAATGTGATGAGACAGATGTTTGGTAATTATATATATATTAATAATGTATCTATAAATATACTAATAGTAATGATCCCAGTGCTTCATTTGCCCATCTGTACTGTAGATAATATCCTGTGTTTGTTTTCTTGTTTGCTGTGAACAGAAGCTCTCTCACAGTAATGTGCTGGAAATTATTCTCATTTTACAGTGAGATTAGATTTATGTCCTAACAAAAGAACTGTGTTACTCTTACACCCCCTATTCATCAATAAAACATTTGCAGCAATGCCGTTTATCTGTGAGGTCTAAAATGAGACGAATAATGATTCTGGAGAGGAAGATTATTATTGTTATTTCTTATTAATAGATTCTGTGCTCTTATAAATATCATGAACTTACAGCTTAGTTATGTTATCTTAGTTATCTCATGTTATTTTCGGCATTTGCTAATATGTAACTGTTAACATTATTTAATGCACAATGAACTGACATGAACAATTGCATTGGCATTAACAAACTTTAGCAAAGATTAAATAACGCTGAAAAATGATGTTGTTCACTGTTAATTCAGGTGCATGATAATATGTCATTGCGATGACACGTGCGTCATCATATGACATCATCATCTGGGATTGATGCAGGACGTGTTTGCACAACACTCCTTGAAAGGTGTTATATACACTCACCTAAAGGATTATTAGGAACACCATACTAATACTGTGTTTGACCCCCTTTCGCCTTCAGAACTGCCTTAATTCTACATGGCATTGATTCAATAAGGTGCTGAAAGCATTCTTTAGAAATGTTGGCCTATATTGATAGGATAGCATTCTGCAGTTGATGGAGATTTGTGGGATGCACATCCAGGGCATGAAGCTCCCGTTCCACCACATCCCAAAGATGCTCTAATGGGTTGAGATCTGGTCACTTGGGGGGTCCATTTTAGTACAGTGAACTCAATATCATGTTCAAGAAACCAATTTGAAATGATTTGAGCTTTGTGACATGGTGCATTACATGATGGTCATTAAGGGATGGACATGGTCAGAAACAATGCTCAGGTAGGCCGTGGCATTTAAACGATGCCCAATTGGCACTAAGGAGCCTAAAGTGTGCCAAGAAAACATCCCCCACACCATTACACCATTGTATTAATGAGAAATTGAACAGGTGTTCCTAATAATCCTTTAGGTGAGTGTACAGTAGGCTATTTGTGTCACGTGACCATTTCTAGAGCATTGGGCAAGTTCTGAGATATTGAAATCAACGAATGAATGAGTTAACAGAAAAGATAAAGTATATCTTAGTGTTTGTCTGATTTAAAAGTGTTGTGCACTTTATTGAAGGTTAAACAGTCGTGCTTTGCCCTCATTCAGCAGACCTGCTTTCATTCTGCTGTAACAGATGGGTCTTTTTGACTCTTTCCACCTTCATGCATTGCATAACTAAAACAATTCAACCCTATAAATAAAAGCTGGACCTGAGTAGAGTTTAATCTAAATTAAAAACTTAATTAACCAGTAGATGCATGTTGTTTATGTGTATGAGGATGAGGATGTTGTCCAATAGCCAATCAGTGACTTGCTTTCCAAAGTCAAGTGCACATAACAGGAGAATGAGGACATCTGCAATTTTGTAGCAAATTAACAAATGCCACAAATTTGAATAGATAGAAAATCTTTGACATTGCAAAAAGTGCATTTTGCTATCTCATCTATGCAAAATTTTATGGTTGGCTACAATTGCATTAGCATTACAATATATAGAATATAGTATTATCTGCATTTAGCATTTGTTGCTTTGTATACCTTTTTTATTGAACATGTGACCTACTGTATGTTTAATCCTATAGGCTCACATTGTACAAGTGTATCATTTGATTCCTGCAGGAGGACTTCATCTGTCTGTACTGATGTGATCTGTTAGTGGTCCCCAGATCAGACAGATGATGTTGAATGATCCTCATCCTTGCTGAGTTTTTACTTTTAATCAACTTTTGATTTTTAAGATCAGCCTGAAGGTTTCTGTCGATGTCAATCTGTTCTTGTCTGCATATGAGAGTTTGATGGCATCATAATGTGGAATTCTTCTTTGCTTCAGTGTGATATCAATACAAATATTTGATGAAACGCTCACAGTTTGATCTGACCGGTGCTGAACCACAGGAGCTGTCAGTATAAAGAGATTAGCTGGAGGCTTGTGTGACTGTAGATGTGAATCGCATACTCAAGAGCATATAGGAAGTTTTTTTATTTCCCTCCGGTTCCCAGTGTGCATCAAAGTAGATAATAAGATACACACGCTTCCGTGTCTTGTTTTCTATTTAAAGCAAAAAAATATTTTATTAGGATAAGCTAAGATTTCAGATAAAATCTTAAAGTTTAAAGATTGTATTTGATGTTTAAATATTAGGGCTGTCAATCAATTAAAATATTTTATCTAGATGAATCACATGATTATCATGAGTTAACTCGTGATTAATCGCAACTTAATCGCACATTTATATCTGTTCTATATTTACATTAATGTAACACTTTTCAAGTATTTAATACTCTAATCAACATGAGCATTGACAAATATGAATGCTTTATGCAAATGTATGTTAATTATTAGTGAAAGAGTCAGCAAAGATAATTTTGAAAAAAAAATCGAGTTAAAAGATTTTTTAAGGTTCAAAAACAAAATCACCAAAATCACCATGCATACCTTAAAATCACTGGTAAAACTAATAGATTTGGCACGCACAAAGTCAAAAACAATATTAATATATGTTAAACTTTTTTCTTTCTTTTATTGTTTGATTGACATTGAGACAGACTACTGTAATGCAAGAATCTAATATAATCTTACACATCAGATATTTTTCCCCAACAGTTAATCAAGCATTTACTTAAAGGTGTAGCGGAGGATTTTCTCAAATTTTAGAAAAAAACGCCTTCTCCACTATTTAAAAAAATGCAATTGGGCAACACTCCTGATTGACAACTAGGAGGACCAATAGTCTTGATGATCCACCCGGAAAAAGAAAATCCTCCGCAATACCTTTAATACATAACCGATTATATCTGCTTGAATTCTTGTCAAAACTGTAATTCTGTCTATGTGTGCATATATCAGGGCCTATGTACATGCTGTCAGTCATCGCGAGGAAGATCGTTTTCGAGTCTTGTTGCTCTTAATAACTCTTTAAACATCAATCAGGTCCTGAACTTTATCTCTCAAGGGTCTTCTGAGGGTAATCCGCGCGGTATTGTTGTAGGAATATCCATATTTAAAACTTTATTAATGTAAATAAATACCTTCCGGTAGCGCCGCCATCTTAGTCGCGTCCGCATTCAGGATGAGAGCTTACGCAGCCTACGGAGGCTACTCTGCTCCCGCCCTCCGAATTTGTCATACGTCACTAAGAAAAGTGCGTACACTACGCTAATACTCTCTCCTGAATACAGAGGAGTCTAAGATGGAGGCGCTACCGGAAGGTATTTATTTTCATTAATAAAGTTTTAAATATGGATATTTCTACAACAACACCGCACAGATTACCCTCAGAAGACCTTTGTTTATCATCCTGGAGCCGTTTGGATTTATTTTGTGAAGGATGGAAGCACTTTTTTTGGACTTGAAGGTCATGGACCCCGTAACATTACATTTAATCGACTGAAAGATCTAAAACATTTTCTAAAATATCCGAAAATGTGTTTGTCTGAAAAACGATGGACATATGCAACTCGGACAGCTTGGGGGTGAGTAAATCTTGGGTTTAATATAATTTTTGGCCAAACTATCCCTTTAATGAGAAATTGAACAGGTGTTCCTAATAATCCTTTAGTTGAGTGTATATTGACAACAGATACATTTGATAGGACTCACACAGCCAAATAGAGAAAATACAAAAAATATTAAAGTGTTTAATTTTGTAAAAACAGAAGAGATGATGGATATGTATTTGTGTATGTTTACAGGATATGTCACGGCTTTAGAGGATTGATGGGATTTGTTAATCTCTGTATATCTTTATGATTGTGATAAAGCCACAGTTTTGCAAGTCAGAGCACCAAAACACAACCACAGCACAACTAAAAAATCAGTTTGATCAAAAGCAAGGAAGAAACTAAAACAATTATGAAGATAAACTCAAGCCATGAAGAAATATTTTATTCACAAAAATAAAAAATGTGATTTAATTTATAAATATGACAAAATAAATGGTGAACTTTGAAATTACACTTTGATGTATTATTTTGAGTAAACTTCATCATCAAATCATAAAAACAATACAAATCTTTTTAAAAACAACCATTTTCAGAAAATACAAATCAGATACTACTATTTATTTATATAAGCATCAAACTATCTAAAACTCAAAGAAAGTTGAACAAAATAACTTTAAACTACTTTACGACAACCTTGATTATTTAATTTGAAGCGTATTAAAGGGACACTTCACCCATTTGCATTAAACTTTGTATAGTTAGAACCCCAGTCATGTTTTTGAATGGTCATGCATCATTTCCTCAGTTGCTGCTGAGACAGGAGAAATACAGATTTCAGTGTTGCACTTCCTTCTTTCAATGATGTAAAAATCATCATTTTGCATCATTGAAAGAAGGAAGTCCAATATCTTTGTTGAGGGGGTGAGCGTACAAACCCCTTTTCTCTGTCAAATAAGCACCAAATTCTAAATGTATGTTACATTTCGACTACAAATATGACACACTTTCAATAAAGATTAATGCTTATATGGGTGAAATGCTCCTTTAACAGAAGGGCAGTTTGCCGACTCTTTTAAGATAAAGGAAAGGCTGCACAAACCCTGACATTATACCCAAACACAAACAAATAGACCAGGCCAAAAGAAACTTCTCTAAAGCTACAATATAATAAAGAATAAGAGTGATTATTGCAGGGCCGTATGTTATCAACGATGACACAATCACCATGCAAATGATCCTGAAAGCTTTGAGTTTATCCTGGTCTTTTTCTTTGGTGATGTCACCTGGTCCAGGTCTCACTAAAGCCTTGAGCACCATCATGCAACTGTACAGTTTAACACTGAAAAATACTAGAAACTCCACCAATAAAAAATCATAAAGATGAATTATAAACACAGTAAATATTATGCATGTGCTAATGATCAAGATCCATCCGACAGCAGAACACGCAATCCTATATTTCATGGGTTTGAGCTTGAGGAAGATCACAGGATGAAGAACCCCTAAATAACGTTCAAGACAGATGCAGCTCTGAAACAAAGGACGACCGACCCACAGAATCAATCCGAAAAAGATCACTTTGACTTCACAATCGGTACAATGAAAGAAATATTTTTGTATGATGAAGCCATAGGAAGTGCAGAAGATGACTTCAACGAGAGCCGCGTTAAAAACGAAGATTTCGGTGGATTGTCCTCGGATCATCTCCTTTACGCTGAGCCATAGGATGTAGCAGTTTGCGGGAAGACCAAGAACCAGGTTGACGGCAAGAGAACAAGCCACTAAATATGAAGCAAGAGCGTAGCAATCGCCGGAGTTCGTATATACAATTGAAAGACTGCATGTTGAAACGTTTGTGTCCATACCTAAATTAATTGTCTTTCAAACTAAAGTGAAACAAGAAAAAAGATGTCATAGGAACGTAACACTAAACATTACAAACAATCTACATATATTTTTTCAAGTAAAGAAAAGAATATAATCATAAAGAATACGTTTTCTCACAAGGTCAAAAGCTCAGTTGTCTTGAAACCGTTCTTAATTTAAAAGTCCAGCGGTAAACTGCCAGTCTGGGTGTAGTTGAGTGATTTTATCATTTGCAATGAAAACTGCTTTAAAGTTCTGATTGATGATTCGGGGGAATGCCTCGCACATAGAGAACAGTTTTGCATTGATGCAAAATTCAAATGCTGTTTGTCGAGCATAAGAAAAACACATGAGGCATGCAAATTCAATTGCAATTCATTCCAACCACAAACATGGATTTGTCAGGTTTAGATTAACTTTTTCTGGTTGTACCACTGGTCTGGACTTAAACAAAAGACTTTTTGTTAAAAATTCAATACAAGTTTCTGTAGAAATGACAGTATTACTCGCAGCTGTTTGCCGGTAACTTACTGTAGATTTAAAATGATGTTTGAACACTTTGTTTAACCTTAAATGAACATTAAAAATAAAAAAGTCTTTATCTTTACAAAATAAAACTAAAATAACTGCCTCATGCAAAGCATTCTGGGAAACAAAATCTGAAGGAAAAAACAGTTGGATTTCTTGTTCACAAAATTCTTATTTTATATTTTTATTCTGTAAAGACTTTTTAATGTACATTTATTTTTGAACAATCTGTTGCCAGTAAATAACATCAATTACAGTAAGTTACTGGCAAAGCTGCATAACTACAGCTAAATTTTTACAGCATTGTTTGCATCACCGTGTTTCAGAAAGACACAGCAAATGATGTACTATTTGCACAGGACTGGGACTTCTTGTGATTTAGAAATTATCCCCTACATTTGAACTTTGCCCTATTTGCATGCATTGTAAAAAAAAATTAAGCAGTTTTGTCAAATAAAATATATTTTTATGTTGCTTTAACTTAAAAAAAATGAAGTAAAAAATTTTACAATTGTTTTTAAATGTTATGTCAACTTACAGTATCACATAATACCATGTTATAACAATGCCACGACACACAGTAAAAGGTACCATTTTTATATTTCTCAGAGTTTTTGTTGCAATGCCATGCTGAGCATCTTTTTTAGAAACAATTTATGTCGCTTCTGACAGCTGCACCTATATGGAGATCTCATTGAATGAAAGGTTTGCACATTATGAAAATGAAACATGGACGAAAAGAGACTGGTTTGTCGTTTAAAAGCAATGAAAACTCAGCTGCAGTGAGAGAGGCACAAAAACAGAGAAAAATTAAAAGATAGATAAAACGTTTGCACATGTAACGAAAGCCTGAAAAATAGATATTGCTAAATCTGATTTTGCTAAATTATTCGCAATTATTACAAATGACTAGAGTTCACCAGGTAATAGTAATCCTGTGCAAATAGGGCTTTATACTGCAAAAATAAAAGTTGGTCCAACTTAAAAAAGTAAGTTACCCGGTTGCCTTCATTTTTAGTTAATTCAACTTTTAAAAAAAGACAATTTGTACACAACTTCTTGAGTTAACTATATTTTTAAGTTAAATTAACTAAAAGAAAATGTATGCAACCAAGCAACTTACTTTTTTAAGTTGAAACAGCAAATCTTTTGTGAAAATTTGCATTGATTAATGAGGCTTTTGCTTACTTTGTAACCAATTCAATTTTAATTTCATCTAATTTCTTTTATTTTATCTTCTTTAATTCTACAGCACTTTGCTACACTTTTTAAATGCAATTTTATATTTCTAAATTGCAAGCATAAAGTTCAGGTCCTGTACGTTGATGATGTTAAAGTTGCTTTTCTCAGCGCTGGTCTTGATAGACAAATCAGTCATCCATGGTTTTTATTTACATATTTTATAGAAATGTTGTAGTGGATTTCCATATGCCAATCCTTGAAATCTCTGAATTGTTTTACTTTGTGTAAAAGTGCACATAATAAGAAAAAAATTATCCTGATGTTATCAGATGCGCAGGCTTTTGTGTTTTAGAGAAAAACATTGAAGCATAAGTTATCTACATGGAAAGTGCTATTTTTAGGACACATATTCTTTATTTAAAATAATTTAAAATGTACTCGTTTTACTTTTTGTTTAACCTCCTAAGACCCGAGCTTTGGTTTGGCTTGCATTTTAGATTTCTTCCAGCTATTTAGGGTTAGGAAGAACCAATAAATATAATAACCAAATATTTTTCTTTGAACATGAAGAAGTGTAATTGTCCACGTTTGTGTACAACAGGTTCCGGTTACACAGAATTAAGTTTTATGGTGCACACAACAAAAAATGTGATGTCCACGTATGTGGACACACCAGGTCTTAGGAGGTTAAGGTTGACCAAAGCGCAGTTTGCCCAGTCTTTTAAGGTAAAGAAAGGGCTGAACAAATCCTGTAAATGTGCCAAAGCACACAAATCCCGTCCACAACCAAATGAACGTCCTAAAATCTATAATATAATACAGCACAAGAGAGAGAATTCCAGGAAGGTATGTAAGCGAAGTGGTCACCAGTATTGTCAGAATGATTCGAAATGCCTTGAGTTTATCCTGGTGTACCGCATCTCTCTGCTTGACATTATCATGCGGTCCAGGACGCAGCAGAGCGCTCAGGACCATCAAGCAAGCGTACAGTTTGACAGAGAAAAAAAACAGGAATACCGGCAAAATAAACTTATAATACACGACGACACCCGTAGCACATATTACGCTCGAGCTGAAGATCAACATCCATCCGACAGCAGAACAGGCCATCCTGTATTTCATGGGTTTGAGCTTGAGGAACATCACAGGATGGAGAACCCCTAAGTAACGTTCAACACAGATACAACTGAGAAACAAAGGACGACCGACAAACAGCGTCACGGCGAGAAAGATCACCGGTTCTTTACATACGACACAATTAAAGTTGTAGATTTCTATGAAAACAACAAAGATAAAACTGAAGAGGATCTCGACAAGTGATGCGTTGAAGATGAAGATTTCGGTGGATTGTCCTCGGGTCATCTCCTTCACGCTGAGCCACAGAATGTAGCAGTGCAGTGGAAAGCCAAGAATCATGTTGATGCCGTGTGATGCGGTTGTGAAATAGGAAGCGAAGGTGTAGCAGTAGCTGAAGTTCGGTGAGAAAATCGAAAGGGTGCACGTTGAAATGTTTGTCTCCATGGCCTTATCTGTATTTTTAAATCTGTAATAAAGAAACAGAATTAAATAATAGCAATCATTTCTACACAAACTATTTAAATACTCACAATGAGAGCGTTCTTGAGTTTGTCACAGAGGAGCTTCTAGTCTGACTGTAGCTGAACAGCATGAACGTCCAATAGATGTTATAGATGTTTCTTTAACATGATGCATGTGTCATGATGCAACAGTCAAATTTTGTTGTTTTTTCAATATTAAGAATGAGTTATGCAAATAAAACTGTAACTCAATACGGCAGCCAAATTTATCAGATTAATACTAACTTTGTCCTGTCTTACAATTCACAAAACCCAAAAAACACGTATGTCACATTTATGTGGATCTGTAAGGAATCTGCTCGGTGTTCGAATTAAAGATGATAGGTGGGTCCTACCACCCCAGTCATTATATGGTCGCCGTGATTAATCAAAGAAACCCAAAATTAACCTTAATTCAAACCCTTACCATTTTTACCCCTCAAATAAGTGTGAAATAATAGTAAGAGAAGAAAAGCCCCTAGTGTTGGGGGTAGAGCATTACAAGTAACGTGCATTACATAATAATATTACTTTTCTAAAGTAACGAGTAAAGTAACGCATTACTTTATAAATGTACACATTAATATTTGAGTTACTTTAAAAAAAATGCGAGTTACTTTCAGTTTAATTAATTAGTTAATTAATTGATTAAAAAATACTGAACGTATTAACGTAGAAATACTCACATTATGCGTAACAGTTTCAGTCAGAAATGGAGATGGCAGACCAGAGCTTGGCATTTTTGTGATGGAAATATGCAATTTCTGAATGCAGAACTTCTAAATCATAAATAACACCTGCGAAGTAAGAAAAAGTAATGCAAAAGTAACTTAAAATTAACGTAAGCATTACTTTCCTTGAAAAGTAACTTAGTAACGCAGTTAGTTACTTTTTTGAGGAGTAACTTAATATTGTAATGCATTACTTTTAAAAGTAACTTTCCCCAACACTGAAAGCCCCTAACCATAAATATTACTAAAGATAATAACTAAAGATTCTTACCGTCAACAAGGTGACACATCTGTCAATTCCTCCAGAAAACAGTGTGAGGCGCACTTAAAAGTTTACAGTTATTTTTAGACAGAAATTTTGTGGATAAGTTTACTGCAAAATTGGGACAAATAATGAACAGTATCGCTTTGTGGCAGCACAGCACGAGAATTTTAACTTCATGTAGTATTTTTATTTTAATAAAAACCAGGGGACCCCCTAATTTATATTTTTTTGCGCTTTATGGGGGTCTGGGACCACCCTAGCAGCCCTCAATTCAAACAGTGAATCTGCTATGAGGATTTCTAATATAGAGTCACAGAGTAACACACTTACATGGCAATTACACTAAATAACATGTTACCGCACTAAATAATGTGTTAGCATGCTAAATTACATGTTAGCATACTAAACATAACATTACAGGTCTGACTGATGCAGATCTCTCTTTCAAACGCATTATAGCTATTATACATTCCTGCATTTGTAAGTCATTTCCATTTTAAACATTTGAACCCTCACCCAGGTCATTGCAAATGAATGATGTAATGTAGTCGTCTATGAGACGCACTTTTACAGTAGAGCGGATCGCTAATATTCAGAAGACAAATGCATTCACTAACAGCTTATGACAGGTACATTTTCACTGAATCTATAATCTTGCTAGTAAAATATTGAAAAGCACCAGACCATGAGAATGAATCTTACAGTCTTTGATTTTAATGTGGTTCACTTCTCCTTCACCATCACTGTGGTTGTTTTGTGCAAAAAAAAATGTTAAAGTAAAAAACAGAGCAACAGTAACAAGAGAAAGTGAATTTAAAATTGTCTCTGTGTATTAATACCTGCTGAAGAACTGAAGCATATAAAAGTTGTTTGGAAAACTTATTTGTGCTAATAGAAATATAAATCAAATGTGACAATTGTTGTTTGAAGATTTATAAGAAAGTATATGCATTATAAAGTTTCTCTAGAATTAAAGTGCACCTATTTCATTGCTATTTTGTGTATTTGGTATAATACAAAGTTTTAGCGTGGTTTTCCACATACCGTACATTTTTGTAGCTCCAGATTTCCCTCTCTCCCTGAAACGCACAAATTTTGTACAAAACTCATCAAGTTGAAAAACGCTGTGTCCCTGATTGGCCGGAAATGTGATGCTCCTTACAATGTTTGAAAGATTCGGTCACAATGCAATGCTAACAGGAGTTAACTTACAGGCTGTGAGTCCAAGTGGGAGGAATAATGATAATGTCGGTCTTGTCCACATCACCAATCCTTAGAAAGTAAACTGTTGCCTACAATCTGTCTGTTTGTTGTAATCCAAGAAAAGAGATTTACGTTGGAGAGAATAACTCATGTCATCGTTTACTTTGGGGTTTGTACCTAACCATGTACTAATACACACTTATACACCAAAGGAAATGTAAAAATGTGAATCGGACAGTCTGTGCTCTTTAAGTATTTTCTTATCATCCAATAAGAAAGTGCTAAAAGATGTTGTTTATCTCTCTGTAGGAGCTAAAGTCCAGGAGATTTCAGTGTGTGAAAGAGGAAGACAAAGATTGAGAGAGTGTAGGAGTTAGAGATGTGCCATTTATTTCATAATTCCTCCTAAAAACCAAACCATATACTTGTGAGAAAACACCTTAGCAATGGCATAACAACGCCCTGGCATCCTTCCACAAAACCCTGACAGCATCAGTGCATATGTAAATGTGTCTTAAATGATTTGTCTGTCATTAATGGGCACATATTATGCAAAATACACCTTTACAAGGTGTGTGGACATAACATTTAAAACTTAGTATTTTTCAATCCCCATTAAACCAAAGTAGTCTCATTAGACATTCTATTTTGATTCTCTTGTTAATGTGACATCACATTGTTAAAGCCCCGCCCACTGACTGACAGTCTTATCATAGTTTCTGCCCTCAGCGAGTTGTACGCTGTCCGTCATATCTCAAAAGTGAGATGCTGTTGTCTCAGACTGTAGATCAGATCGATTTTAACTGAAAGCGCTCACTGTCTCTTTTGGTAAGGAAGTGAGGAGCTGTAGCTCATTTGCATTTAAAGATACAGCACAATTTTGCTCCCACCCAAATAGCGGCATTTTGGACATGCTATAATAAATGATCTGTGAGTTATTTTGAGCTCTAACTTTACAGACAAGTCTAGGCACACCTGAGACTCATATTGCATTTTGTAAAAATATAATACATTTTATGGGTTTGTGGTCCTAGTATGCGCTAATAATTTGTGAACATCTCTGTGGTTGCATCTCTTAAGATCATCATGAAAACCCAACGGTGCGATGGAAGATTTACACTAAAGTACTGAAGTATGTAGTATAGAAAGAAATTAGGTGTGTATGTGTGTGCGTGCATGTGGTTCAGATTGTAGTGAAGGTGTTCTCGGCAGAATCCAGAGAGAAACAGAGAGATGTTTTATGAATATTTTATATCATTTTTAGTCTTACACACCACACTGGAGAGAAATGCTGTGATTAGTGTTTCCCTTTAGAAATACAGTGATTCATTTATGATATTGTTTGTGATAATTACATTTGGAGAATTGATGTAAACCCATAGGGTGATACTGCTTTAATATACCTCAGTTTTACAAATGAGGTCATAAAAGATCCAAAATGAGCCAGCACACATCGTTGGTTTGGAGTTTTGTGGCACTGCTTGAACAGCACAGATGTTAGGATGTGATCAGATACCCAGAGGAAAATATTTTCATAGCTCAGGAGATCTGAGTTGTATTTCATTTCAACTAAGTTTGAACTTAGTCTCAGATGTTTGCTTAGAAGAATTAAAAATAGAAACAATTGTGTAAATGCATTAAGAGTATGAAGCTGTAAAATAAATGTAGATTAAAGGTGAAATTTGATAAGAAGTTCATATTGAAATATTGATGAATCTAAGCTCAGTTTGTGTCATTATTAAAATCTCTTCTGAAACTCTAATGCAGACGTTTGTGAGATTTCTGGGTCTTTTTCTTCAGAAAAACAGCTGGGAATTTAAGCTAACATGTCCATGTACTCTCCATGTAATATCATTAATGTCTATGAAAAATAATTGAGACCTGATCTGTCATTTCAGATCTGTTGCTGTTATCATACAGCAGTCTTGAGAGATCATTTGTTGGTACTCATCTTTAATATCAGACCACAGAGCTTTTAATAAACTTTTGAAGAAAACCTTCAGTCTTTTTCCTTTGTTTTATTCTTCTCCTCAGACACATTTATGTTTTCATCTCTTAATTCAAGTTGAACCTCAAACATTCCCTTGAGAAACAAAAGACTTGACTGATGCTTTTTATCAAACCATTGAACTTAAGAAAGATTTTATAAACACAACAAACTACTGTGAGGTATTCGTGTAAATAATAGCCTGTGATATTTTCTATTAGTTTAAAGGATATTATGTTATGTGTATTATTAGCTGGAGATATCTCATATTTCTTCTTTATCTAATTTTCAAAGTCAGCCTGCAGATATTGGTCCTATTTTGTATTTAATACACGCTCCTGGCCCTTATTGTGAACAATTCATCATTACATATTATTTCAAAGGGAACAGATGTTTGCTTCATAGTCTTTCAACAAACAACTTTTAGATTTTTAAAGCAGACTGACCCCATTTAGACGGCACAAGCTGTTAGTTTATATTGTTTGCAAATGTCCAAAGTTACATTTAAATTCATGCATTATACAGATGCTTTTATTCCAAGTGACTTACAAGCTTCTGTACATTTGATCAGTGTGTGTGTGTGTGTGTTTTACGGGATTGAACCCATGACCTTCTGCACTGCTAACATAATGTTTTAGACAACTGTTAACTGTTACAATTTTTTTCAATTCAATTTTATTTATATAGCGCTTTTCACAATTGTTAATTGTTGCAAAGCAGCTTTACATGAATAGATGTAGGGGAGAACACAGAAAATCAATAGATAATATAAGAAGAAGAATATAGCAGCTAAGGATAAACCGTGTAAGCGAGCGTATTAATAATGTAACGTATACAGTAAAGTGCTAAGTTAAGCCAAAGTTGGCTGACTCTCCCTGGGACGAAAAAAACCCCTAGGAGAAAACCCGTTGGGAAAAACTCCTAGAAGGACAAAAACCCTTGGGAGTAATTAATACATATTTATATATATATATATATAGATACGGTAGGGATAGGAAGATGGTAAGCGGATTAAACTGGTTCAGCCGGTGGTCGTTGGTCGCGCATCAGCTGGGCATCACGTTGAAGGACAGCCAGTAGATCAGTGGTGCGATGACCGGAACTGGATCTGTTTGTCTCATTGTCCTCGGGGTCGAGGACGAGACAGGGAGACAAAAACAGAGTTCTATTAGCGTAGGGGCCGTTCGCATGTAATGCAAGTGTCATACATTATAGTGGTTTAAGTCAGCTCGGTTCCAGACAGGCTAACTATTGCGGCGATAGTATATTACCCATATGAGGTATGTGAGTGCTTTGTTCTAGACAAAATAACTACTGCTGGAAAAGCACATTTACTGGACATTTTATGTGAATGCTTTGTTAAAGAAGAATGTCTTAAGTTTAGATTTAAATTGCTCGACTGCATGCCTGTTACTTTAATGAAGGTTGTAGTAATAATAGCAAATAAAGAGCCTTTATTTAAAGGTGGGGTGCATGATTTTTGAAAAACACTTTGGAAAAAGGAGTCGGGCCGAGTATCAAAACACACTTAAAGCCAATCAGCAGTAAGGGGCGTGTCTACTAACCCACATCATTGCCTGGGTTGCATATGTGTGGCGGGTCTATAAAAAAGGTCCAGATTCTATTGGGGTAGGGGTGTGTTTGTTAAGGTGATTTCAAATATCAACATTGGCTTTCAGAGGTCATGCACCCCACCTTTAAACTGTGATGCGACACACGCAAAACTAATAAGAAAACACACAATGATTATACCGATTTATTTTGTTGCACAAAGAAAAGAGCTAAGATACAGTAGTTGAAACTAGGACTGAACAGATTTACATAGTGCATAAACAGCAAAGTAGTTTAATAAATCAGTTTGATGCTCTGTGGATAATGAGTGAAAATACACACTGTGAAACGTAGGATTTTGTAAACCAGTAGGTGTCACTCTCAAGAAAACTGCATGAGGAAGCATCAGGCTTCGACAGTAAAGACATGCAAGGTTTGTTTCACTTTTGGGTGGTTTGAATCTATTTTATGCAAGAAGTTTTCTGAAAATAAAATCCATATTATTCCCTGTGTAGTGTAGGCTTTTTAAGCACACGTGCTAAACTTTTCACTTTAAATGCTTATATCTTCTGCGAATGTTGATTCATACCAAAATGCTTTTTTGCATAGTTGTGTTTGACACATGAAAACGTCTCTGGTTACGTATGTAACTGTTGTTCCCAGAGAATGGAACGAGACGCTGGGTCTCCCTTGCCATACTTCCTGTGTCCCTGTAACGCTGTCTTTGGCAATATTTCAGATAGCGATATACTTCCTGGCTCCCGCGTCACCCTGTCTTTGTCATTAAGTCTCACCATTGGTTGAATTTCATATACACATTCAGACGCACTTACCCCTTGAGGCGTCCCCAAAGTTTCACCTGATATGTGTTAAAATATGTTAGTTCAAGGTGTTTAGAAATGAAAGCAGCTCAAACATACATTTTAGTCTGGGACTAGGATAAGCCCTGTACGGGAAACTTGCCCCAATGGGTGCTAAAGGTCCTAAAGAAAGTTTGTAGGTTTACACATTACACATTTATACTGTACCATATGGCTACTATAGTCTGGGAAAATAATAATCAGATTATAAGAACTAGAATTTTTCACTTTGGATGAAAACACAGTTCTTTTAAATCTTGAAAACAAGGGTGCAGTTTTCCGACTCTTCTGAGATAAAGGAAAGGCTGCACAAAGCCCATCATTATTCCCATACACAGAGAAACAGACCAAGACAAAAGAAACCTTTCAAAATCTATAAAATGATAAAGCACAAGAGAAATAACAATGGGAATGTAGGTGAACATCGAAGACGCCAGAACCATCTGCATGATGCGGAAAGCCTTGATTTTATCTCGGTTTACTGCGTCTCTCTGCTTGACGTCTTCACCTGGACCAGGACGCAGTAGAGCCGTCAGGACCATCGAACAAGTGTAGAGTTTTATGGTGAAAAAAACAATGTAATGGGGCAAAAAAAATGTGTAAATTTCAAAGACGTTCGTTATAATTATAACACACGAGCAAATGATCGTAATCCATCCGACAGCTGAACAGGCGATCCTGTATTTCATGGATTTGAGTTTGAGGAACGTCATAGGATGCAGAACCCCTAAGTATCGTTCCATACAGATGCAGCACTGAAACAGAGGACGACCGACCAACAGCAGCACTCCCAGAAAAATCGTTGGCTCCTTACAATGCATACAGTGAAAGAAATAAAATTGCATGACTAGAACGAAAGAAAAACTGAAAATGACTTCAACAAGCGCTGTGTTGAAAACAAAGATTTCAGTGGATTGTCTTCGAATCATCTGGTTCATGCTGAGCCACAGGACGTAGCAGTTCGCTGGGAGACCGACAATCATGTTGGTGCCGAACGATACGGCGAAGTAATGGTAGGGTAGATTATAACAAATGCTGGTGTTCTTCGCAAAAATGGACGTTCTGCATGCTGAAACGTTTGTTGCCTCCAACATCATGCCTAGCACCCAAACCTGTAAAGTAGAAGAACAGAATAAAGTAAGAACGTTTACGTGAAAGTTTCAAACTTGAATCACCTCACCTCAGTTTTACACTAACAGACGACATTCGAAAGCACAAATCGATGGAATGTGATTTGAGTTTACATACTGCTGAACTGCTTTTTACTTCTGTTGCAGATTTTACAAAACATTCAAATTCTGTTCGTGAAGTCCGTAGCAGATATCCAAATGAAATGAATTTATTGCAGCCACACTTATATTCACTCATACTTAGATTTGTCATCAATGACTCAAACCTATTGTAAATGAAATTGATTTGTTTAATTTCCAAATAAATTGTTGGCGCCAGAACATTCCAGTATGGTTGCTGTAGTATTTTATGGTGGTTCATTGTCAAGCATTAGTAATAGTTGGGTTGATTTAGCAAACATAACTAATAACTTTGAACTTTAGCTGCAGGTTGTGTTGTGAGAGGACTGTGTCAGAGTTTAATTAGTAAACACACCTGACACCTGTGTTGAAAGTGACGGATGTGTGTTTGTGCTGAATGTTGTTTCTGTCTTGTCCAGCATTTGACAAAATCCAAACAATATGGGCTAAAATAAACGAATAAATGAAACCAAACACCTTGTAATCACTGTTGACTTTGCTTACATGATGGAATATCAGACATCCCACAGGTGATTTAGGCTACAATGACCTGTAACCAAATTCAAGTTTATTTTGACAAGTAGGATTACTCATAGCCAGACTATACCTAGATAGTGAAATGAAGACTATTGACTGCTGGGACAAACATACTGTGGATGCTATATCAAAGTCGGACATTTTGGATGAACAGTCAAAAGCAAGTTAGCTGAGCATTTACAAACATATTTATACACATGAATGCATTTTTAATGCTAGACGGCATAATGTTGTGGCATCTTGAAAAACCCATAGATTTTTTATGTTGACCCTTTTAAGATGGCAGACAGATTGACGTGTCTAAAGGGGTTGAATGTGGCATCTGTGTCTAAATGCCCTTTTCACACAGACATTCCGGAAAATACACAGAAAATGCATCCTGGATTTTTCCGGGATAGTTAGATTTTTTGTTAATTCACACTGGCAATGATTTGCCAGCATCTGCAAGGTCCCGAAAAGACACGTGACCTGTAAAGTCCTGCACTATGTTCTACGCAGCGTCTGAAGTTTGCATATTATTTATTATTTCTCTCTCCAGAAACAACTCGCATGCATTTTTGTTTATGATAAGACTATAAAGGAGCGCGTGACGCACCGTTCTGCTGGTGAATGATTTCAGCTTCAGAGTGGATATTTGACAAGCTCCCTGATCTTTGCTTTAAAACAGTTTTCAGACATTTCTCATCGTGATTGTTAATATGCATTTAAAACCACCGTTTTGAGGAGCTGAACGATTTATCTTGCTGGGATGACGCGCAGGCATTTTTGTTTATTATAAGCTAAATGATCTCTGTTTCAGTGCAGTAAGTGACGAGATAACTTACCTGATATCTGCTTCAGTCCAGTTTGCTGATTTTTTTCGTTCACTGTAAAAAAAAAATCCGTAAAAAAACGGTAAATCTCTGGCAGCAAAGTTGCCAGAGAAATTCCGTCAAATTACGGTAAAAAAAGTTTTTCAAAGTTACATACAAAAACCGTAAAAATACAGAGAATATTTATAAAAGAGAATATTTTACAGTCCTAATTCATTAAATTACAGAATATTACTGTTAATAATTGTTATAAAAGTGAAAATACATGAAATACAACTACTTTTCAGGTCAATCCCTGTAAATATACGGCTTTTATTAGTTATTTTATTAAATTGCTCTGTATTTACACAGTAATATTATGCAGTTTATCTTTGTAAAATAACTTAAAAACACCTGTATAAAAACGTATTAAGTATGTGAAAATACATGAAAGAGCCATGACACGCGCACCCTCACTACGGCACGTGCGTCATTGTTTATGCATCTCATTTATCACTTCCTGATAACTGCTTCAATCTAGTTTGCAACATTTCTCGTGGTGAATGTTTATATGCATGTAAATCTCTCGTTTTAAAAAGCTGAACCAGAACTTTTGTTGTGATGACGCACGTGTCCTTACTACGACACACCCATTACGGCATTGTTTCGGCTTCTTGTTCACACAGAGGGTTTTCCGTGTATCTTACTAGGTCCTCTTTCAGCAATGATCCCAGAAGATTAACGGTACATTTTGCGTTCATACAAAAGCTTGTCTGGAAATTTTACAGGTATTTTCTGGGACCAAAGGTCTGTGTGAACGGGGTTTATGTTTAAAGCTGTATACCTAGAGGTTGTGTAAGAAACAAAAATATTTATCCGACTTTATAAAAAACACAAATAGTTAATAAAATTAATTCTTGCGAAATAACATCTCCCTAGAGAAATGCTATTTTTACTAGCTATTTAAAAAAATAATTTAGATATTTAATTATTATACTAAAATAATTGGGTAATACATATTCTTCTGATGTAAATAAAAAATAAAAAAACTATTTCAGACGTAGCGTTCTATAAACACAAGTTCGACATTTTTATTTTCCGCTCTCTGTTTTGAGCCGCTAGGTTCACTTTGTGCCCGTGGTCTAGCCGTGATAATATCTACTCTCTATGTGAAGATGTCTCAAAATATTTGTCATTATAATTTATTAAGCTTCCATGTAACTTTATTTTAAGAATGTTAAAAGACTGAGGACAATATATGTATGTGAACACCTTTGACATGCATTATGGACTGAAATACCTTTGCTTAATTTACTTTTTTTTGTTCTATTTAACTGTGTTCAACTATGTTCAACACTTAAGCCCGTGGTCTAGCCAATAGTAAGACCTACTTGGCGGGTATTTAAAGGAAAACACCACAGTTTTTCAATATTTTACTATGTTCTTACCTCAACTTAGACAAATTAATAAATATCCATCTTTTTTCAATGCGTGCACTTAATCTTTGTACAACGTGTCATAAATGTGTTAGCATTTAGCCTAGCCCCATTCATTCCTTATGCTGCGTTCACACCAGAGGCGTCAAGTGCGAGTGATGTCAATGTTAAGTCAATGTAAAGATGCGGAAATGTTAGTTTGCATGAATGCCGCGAATTGAGCGTTGCCGCGGGAAACGTGTGAGTTGAAATCATCTGAACTTTGGCGTAAAATTTAGCCTCGTTAACCAATCAGGAGCTTGCTCTAGTAGTGACGTGATTACAGGAAGTGAATGGAGTTGCAGAAGCCCCTTCCATGGCACGAATTTCCGAGTGAATGTCTCGAATGACTAGAATGAAGCAAGTAAACTCAAAATGTTTAAGCGGCCAACTTGTCAAGAATAGCGCATTTTTGCCACCTCTACTGCGTTTGTTATGAATCCAGCATGGGATCCAAACAGGGACAACAAACACTTGCATGTTTTTTCTATTTAACATCCTAAGACCTATTAAAAAATTGGTCTTTGTACCAATTGTTGTTTGTACCATAATACTTAATTCTGTGTAACTGGAACCTGTTCCAGGAAAAATATTTGGTTATTATATGTATTGGTTCTTCCTAACAATAAAGTAGCTGGTAGAAATATGAAAAAAGACAAACCAAAGCCCGGGTCTTATGCGGCTTTCACATAGGACGCGGTGTGCGCTGTGCTATGAAACCCATTCATTTCAATGGCTTGCGTCGCGCGAGGGCGGTTTGTTGTTGTGTCGAGCAAAGCGCAGCTTGCGCGAGCGCCGTGGTCAAAGTACAAAATAGTTTAACTTTTGACGATTACCCGTGTGGCCAATAGCAACGGGGCATCCAAACAAAATGGACGAAAAGCTTGTACTCGGATTTCCCGGAGCTTCTACAGAGACACCGGAAGGAAAGCCGTGTCATGGAAACACGTAGCAATCCAAGTTGGCATGTCAGGTGTGTTTTAAGTCAAGTAGCTTGTTGTAGGTAGTTACGTGAAATGGAGACGGGCAACATCAGTCTCTGTATTCCTCATCCACTATTTTACCCAAATCTAAACACTGTAGTAATTTATTGAAAACCCCGCCTACTTTGGTCTGGCCAGCAGAGCACAAATCGCTTGGCTGCGCTGAATCCAGCGGCGAACGCAGCGCACACCGCGTCCTATGTGAAAGCCACATTAGGAGGTAAAAGATGTTACATGAGTAGTTCCACAAGTAAATGGTGGCACAAAATGAAATGTGCCGATTTTTTTAAGCGGATAAAAAATGAGAACTATATTGTATGGCGGAAGAGCACTTCAACTTCGGCGTGCAGTAACATCATCACTCCTGACTACTCCTCCTGTCGCTCAAACTTCTGTCAATATTACTGCACGCAAGGTCGAAGTGCTGCAAACTACGTGCTCTTCTGTCATACAATATAGTTCTCATTTTTTATCCAGTTTTGCTTTAAGTTATTGCAACTCTCTGCAATATGGAAATCACATACAAATACATAATATTTTTTCCCACTATATTGTGCAGCCCGATCAGACAGTGCATGTCACTGGAGAGACATTATAAGTGTCAGTGTTATAAAGCATCAGTGTAGTGTTCAGCAAACAGAGAAGTTGAAAAACTTGTGTTTTCTTTCTTCTCACACTTTGAAAGCAGTCATTATTCACACTTTCACATGTGCAAAGCCAAACCACACACACACAGTTACTGACTCATCGTCCCCACGAGGATACGTGTGTGTGTTACATCTCTATTTCTCCTCTTCTTCAGCTCCTGCGGTGAATGTGTTGGGCTTGTGAATGGGAGTTTTTTGCAGTCTGATCTCGTAGGGGTTCGGTCGCTCTGTCGGAGCTCATTGCTTGAGTTTAGAGAGATATGAAAAACTTGGTAACAGTTAGCACCAATGATTCCCTGATGCTCTCTGTTGACAACCCACCACCACCTGTATATCACCCATTAATTAAACATGTCATTATTCACTCATTTACGTGTTGTTTAAAGAGCATTGCTCAAAAACAATTTTGTGTATTTGGTATAACACAATGTGTTTGCATGGTTTATGGTGAAAAAACACATTATTTCCCAAATACCGTACATTTGTGTACTTCCAGATTTCAGTCTCTTCCTGAAACACATGGATTTGAAAAGCTCTGTGCCCCTTATTGGCCAGCTAATCTGTACGTAGTGATTGGTCTGAATACCTCTGATGTCAGCAGGAAATGTGACGCTCCTTACCATGTTTAAAAGATTGGGTCTCAATGCAATGCTAACAGGAGTTAACTAACAGGCGGACATTGAGTCCGATGCGGGAGGAATGTTTCGTGATATAGTCACGTAATTTTTTGATTCTTTTTTTGTGATATTATCACAGATTTTTTTGTGATCGTTTAACGAATTCGTGTTTTTCTGTGATTATCACGTATTGATTACTCAACTGATTTTTCCTATTTTTATACCATTGTCGCTTCAGTTTTGGGGTTAGATTTGGTGCTTGCATTAGAATGTCACTTTATATATTGGTTTATACTATTTTTTCTGATTTATTTTTTTCTATGTCGCCTGGCGTTAGGGTAAGGATGTCATTTTATGTAAATCTAACCCTAAACTGAAGCGACAATGGTAAGAAAATAGGACAAAACACCAATACGTGATAATCACACAAATACACGAATTCGTTATACGATCACGAAAAAATGCGTAAATTTGTGATAATATCACAAAAAAAACAAAAACATTACGTGAGTATATAACAAAATTTCGTGAGACTGGGCTGCAATGCATGGGTTTAAAACAACGCAACACTGAAAAAAATCTCCGGTTGCACATGATTGAATGAAGCTTTCTTAAAATGATTTTTCTTTAAAAAGTTGTTGGATCTACGTAATTTTGTTATGTACACCAGTTCAACATGGTTGAATCAAGTTTTCTTAAAATCAAATTCATTTTAATAATGTTAATTTAATTTTAAGAAAACCTAATTTAATTATGTGCAACCAATATCCAGAAGTTTTTTTTTTCAGTGAAGGGTGAGCAAATAATGACAGACATTTTTTATTTCTACATTTTTTTAAGCAAAATAGATATGACCACGTTGTGGATGTGGTGTTTATACATACAATAATAGCTTTACAAAGATAAATATATTATAAACTGTGTGTTTTCAACATAATGTTGCTTTGAATTCATTGAATCCTGGAACTGTTACAATACATCTTCTTCTTTTTATCGGATGTCCTCTCTGTGTCCTGCACAAAAAGCAATTCGAGTTGTGATAAATGACGGGAGCGCTCGCTGTCTAACATCTTGTCTTTGTGCCGGGGGGTCGAGCTCAGTTCATGACATTGATTTTCTCATGTTAAGTGCCCAAAAGTGGGTCACGTTTAGTACAGACAGGTTTAGAAACTTGCTCAGAAAGAGCAACACAGAAACCTGATGCCTCTCGGCACAGTATTTGTGTGTCATCTCAAAAGGGCTTTTAAAATCTGATTGGATGAGACTCCTGTGACCTCACATCAGGCAAATATTATATTAACCTGCAAAGTTGCTTATGAACTATATAAACTATTGGTATTAATAATTGTTATGTTCTTAGCATTTTGTTTTTAATACATGCATTAGGCCACTTGAAGGGACCTAATGTTTAGGGCACTCTTTTTTACTAACTCATAGATGATTTTAAAACTGACACAGATGGACTGAATGCTGATAGTGTTCCCAAATCAGTAATCTTCATAATTTGAAATGACGCTCATTTTTACAAATGTAATACATTAGGAGATTGTTAACTATGAACAATAGTTAATATTCCTTTGTAAGCACAACAGTGTAACCTAGTTTGAGGAACTGCAGCAACTTTCAAGGTCTTTTACTGTTTTGGTTAAAGATCTGCTGTCAGGCACATTTGAATAAAGACAGTGAAATAATGAATCTGTTACAGTACGCTTCGGTCCTTTAGTGATAAATGAAATTGCTGTGGAACAAAATGTTCAAAAGTTTCTGCTTTGTGCACAGTTTAAACCCAGGACAGATGTATTTAAAAATATCAGAGGGAACTCATTTTATTAATTAATTTTAACACGACTCCAGAGCACTGTCAACTTAAGAGTAAAAGAGTTTAATTTAGTGTCCTGATGCAATGGTTTAACACTTAAAGGAATATTTTATGTAAAATGAAACTGAATCCCCCTACTGTTTGCTAATGATCAGTTGTGACCTCCTCCAGTATGAAAAGTCTGAAAACAATTTTAAAAGTAATCTTTTTCTAACAACTTGCATATTATAGGCAAAGTTTGGGGGGCCAGGGGGGCACTGCCCCCCCAGAACAGAGTCAATGATTTTGTCTATTGAGCTATTAATGAACTAGAAATATAGGAATTCAAATTTTATTTGTCTAATCTTAATATTTGAATAGGTAGACTGAGTAACTTAATAGTTTTAATTCATTTAAACCATACTTAAAAAACAATGAAACTCTGCCAATTAACTTAAAGGGGACATGTCAAAATAATTTTTTAACATGTCAAATAATTCTTTGGTGTCCCTAGAGTATTATCGTGAAGTTTTAGCTCAAAATACCATATGAATAATTTATTATAGCATGTTAAAATTGACACTGTGTCTTTTAAAATGCAAATGAGCTGATGAAAAGCAAACACTGATCTCAATGATGGTGGTTTGTTGCAATTGAAACTCAATTATGCTGTGAATTATTTTCTCTCTCTCTCTCTCTCTTTCTCTCTGCACTAAATGTCTGTGCCGTGATTGAATAGTGCAGATTAAGGGGCGGTATTATTATAATTAGATCTTCTTTTGACATCATAAGGAGAGCCAAATTTCAATTACTTAAATTAATTTTTCACGTGTTTGCAAAGAATGGTTTACTAAAACTAAGTTACTAGGTTGATCTTTATCACATTTTCTAGGTTGATAGAAGCATGGAAAAAGTCAGATTTTCATGCCATGTCCCCTTTAAGCTACGAATTTAGATGTAGCATATGATTTAAAGGCGGGGTGCATGATCTCTGAAAACCAATTTTGATATTTGAAATCACCTAAACAAACACGCCCCTACCCCAATAGAATCTGGACCTTCTTTTGATAGACCCGCCCCACACATACGCAATCCATGCAACGTTGTTGGTTAGTAGACAAGACCCTGACTGCTGATTGGCTACAAGTGTGTTTTGGTACTCAGCCCAACTTCCTTTTCCAAAGTGCTTTATGATGCTCTGATTGTAGACAGAAAGAAAGAAAGAAAGAAAGAAAGAAAGAAAGAAAGAAAGAAAGAAAGAAAGAAAGAAAGAAAGAAAGAAAGAAAGAAAGAAAGACAGAGCTGTCATTAATTTAATTCAAAGCACACTGAACTGATATATAAAAAGTATTTTTTATAAGCATGCTGGATGTCATTCAAACCCAAAGCTTTGTTTCAGTATCATCTCTGACTGTCAGTTAAGTTCATCATTCAATACACTGTCATGCTAAACATATCTTTCGTTTACATTAATAATCACTGATCTAGAAACAGTTGTTATGTAGATGAATGGCTCTTCATTAGAATGAGTAAAGGATTCTTTACTCCTTGAATCAGTTTTTATATTACAGTTTTATCTAAACGTCTGTCTCATATTTAATTTGTTAAACGCAGCATAGATTCATCACAGGGTCTTTTTAAACCTGACAGGTCAATGGAAAGCTTTAATCATTTCTGTTTCAAATAAATGACTCATCACAGATGGTCCATCTCAGTAACACACATCAAATGCTTCCTGCCACAGCATTTCAGTGATCTGATGGATAAAGAGATTCTTACTGGTGTGTTGGATTTTGTGCCCACTGTTGGATACGTCCTTCTTCCATTGTGTTGTTAAAGGCATTGCTGAAACTTCCTATAGTGATCACCTTGGTAACCAAGCTCAATTGGTAGAGCAGTGTTCACAATGCAAAAGCCATGGGTTTGATCTTATACACATACTAATTCATATCTAGGGCTTGCAATGCACTGTACTGTAAATCACTTTGGTTAAAAGCGTCTGCCAAATGCATAAATGTAAATGTTGTGTGGCATTTGGCAGGTTTGTGTGTATTTAAAATAAAAAATAGAATGCTTATTTTGCATATAAATAAAAGTCAAGAATAGGTTATGATTTATTTATAATATCTGAGCACATGAATGGTGAAACACTAGTCTTTCTAGTTCTGCAAACTCAAACTTCAGATCCAAATGATCTTTTAATATTTACCAGACTTCTTAGCAGCTCAAAATTGTCTCTCTTAATGACGTCATTGGGTGAATCAGATGTCTGTGCTTAAAATTTCATCTTGTGGGATTCAGTGTTGTGTGGGCTTTCAAAGAGATCAAAATGAACATAATTAGTTAAAGTGAAAGAGAGGTTATCTTGCTAGGCTGCTGCACGCTTCCTTTCACATTACAAATGGCATCACGGCCCACCAAATGTCAGTAATGCCCCGTGTCTCTGGGACTGATGTCGCGGGATGCGCGTGTTTGAACGCACTTGGGTGACGCGAGGAATGTTAAAAAAGAGGTCCAGTGCCGTGACTCATCGCGCGTACCGACATATGAAAAGGATCCGCGTCCCAGTACCGGCACCTCGAATGCGCGTAAACGGTGCTGAGCGCGCAATATGTTGTGTGTGTGTTCATCTGGCGGGAAATGAGTGCGGCTGTCGAATATACAGTACAAGTCCAGATGGATGTCTCACTGTCTCGTGCGTGGATGGTTGCGCGCAGAGATGAAGCTCGTGCGGAGAGCCTCGTGGGTGTGAAGCATCTACCTACCACAGAGCGCGTGCATGTACAAAACTTGTACTATTCACTGCATTATGTCTGAGAATACATTTTTATGTATTGAAATAATACTGTGTGCTTTGACATATTTAAATCTTTTCTGCGCCTTGGTCATACTTTATTAAGTATCATGCACATTACAGATGATTTGGAATCTAACTTAGAAAATCACTGATTTATTAAAATAAATAAAAAATGGATGTAAAACTATATGCAAACAACAAAAACAAATTTAGTTCCTTTTATATTTTTATTTATTCATCATCATCCATGATAGTTTGCCTCGTCTGAACTATTTTAACTAGTAGTAATTTTTGAACTACTGTGTGTGCCTTACATTTATTTCTGCTGTTCCTCTCTGTGTCCTCTAGGGGACGCCCTCCAGGGCTGTAGTCTCTCTCCAGCTGGGATCATGTTCTAGACCGGACCCGCACAGCAACCATGCAAGGCTTAGGGGCCAACCGTAGCCGACATCTCTCAGATACCTGTGACCCCACCGCAGGTCCCCAGGAGCCTTTATGTCCCCCAGACCCTCACGCTACCTACCTCCTGAGCCCCACCATCAATCATTATGGCACTCTAGATCCTCACATTCACCACTTCTCCGTTTCTTCTCCCACCACACTGCAGTCTGACTGCCTGCTGCCCCTAAATAACCAGCTAACCAACAGCAGCACCTTCCCACGTCTCCACTACAGCAGCCAGACAGATCAGAGCGAATACACGCAGGTATTTTCAATTCCGTGTTTCTGTAGCTCATCTGGTAAAGTATTGCTTTAGGTTATTTCGAATCCCAAAAATGTAATGCATTCAACTTGTGGTTCACCTCAGCAGGGCTGTGTGGGTCAGACAGGCAGTCGAGCTGGCACCCTCACCTCTTCTATGTCCATGGGTCTGGGCCTCGGGTTGGGCGCCCCCGCCATGATCTCCAGCGGCACGGCCACCATTTCCTCCGCAGCCGCCGCTAAGATGAACCGGCTCCCGGCCAACCTCCTGGACCAACTGGAGCGCCACCTGCCACTCCAGCGAGACGGTTTCAGCACGCTGCAGTTTCACCGACGCAGCCGCGGTTCCAAGCAGCGCAGCGAGAGTCCCAGTCGCATCCGCAACCTGGTGCAGTCCGTCCAGAAGCTCTTCGCCAAGTCGCAGTCCCTAGAGGTGTCAGCGGCCAAAGGGAACATGGCCGTGGGTCAGCCTGGAGACGGCGCCAAGGCGACACGACGAAGCAAGAGCAAAGACCGGGCCAAGACAGAGGGCACCAAACGGCGACCTCGACCCAACCTCTCAGGGTTCTGGAGCTCAGATGATGCTTTGGAGGACGAGTCCACGAGTCAGCCCGCTGCCGGCCCGTTAGCGGTGGCGTATCGAAACCCGTTGAGCATGATGTCGCTGGGCAGGGCCGTGTCGGACAGTCAGGCGGCACCCAAACCGCACCCGCAGGGCTACAACACCATCGCAGCTCATACCCTTAAATCTTCAAACAGCAGTGGAGATCTGAAGCCTCAAATGGGACAGGCCGCCTCTGGGCACAGCGTGCTGGTAAAGAGAGGATCCTGGTCCACGCTGACTCTCAGTCAGGCTAGACAGGTGCTTCAGAAGGGCTCTGCCACTGTCAATCGCACCTTGCTCAAATCCAAGTCGTGCCATGGACAAGAAATGACCTGCAACTTCCTACAGGTAACACAAAACAATAAGGAGGGAAAAAAAGTGGGAGAGACTTTTTGATATAGCGATAAAGACTTTATAATATACAATACATACAACTATAACATATACTGTACAAGTATTAAAGCAGTTTTATACTGTGATTAATATTTAACAAAATAAAATCTGTTGCTGTTCCCAATTCGCCTACTGTACTTTTAAAAGTATGTACTGTTTTTGCTAAAGGAAAGTATAGACATTTGAATGCATAACAAAAGAAGATGCAAGTTCTGGGAATAATGCATAACGAAAATGAATGTTGTTTATAAACCGTAATCATCTGCACTTCCAATTTTACCGGAAATAGTAGACCATCTGGGTACTTTAAGGATACTCATTCAAAATGTTAAGATTTGGGACGTACTAATTCTTATTTTAAATTAGGGTTGCAAAGGGGCAGAACGTTTTTGGTAAATTTTCCGAAACTTTCCATGGGAACTTAATCTGTGGAATTTTGGAAATATTCCAAATTGGAAACTTAACAGGAATTTATCAGAATTTACAGGAATTTATGGAAAATTTTGGGAAATTTATATAAACTATATCATATACAAACATAAATAAACAATTTGTTTGGTCAAAAGCAGACATGTATGCAAGGTAAAAAAAAATTTCCGAGCACCTAAGGTTACAATGGAGTAAAAAAAATCATAAGTTTAGTTTCATGTGCTCATATGAAACTTTTGCGTGCTCACATGAAACTTTTGAGTGCTCACGTGAAACTTTCGAGTTCTTATGTGAAACCTTCATGTGCAGAATTGTTTTTAAAGTTTAGTTTTGCGTGTGCACGTGAAACTATCCCGAAAGTTTCAAGTGCCCACGTGAAACTTTCGCGTGCGCACATGAAACTTTCGCTTTCACGTGCGCACGCAATAGTTTCACGTGCGCGTGCGATAGTTTTATTTGCGCACACGAAACCAAACTTTAATTATTTTCTCCTTATTACACGGCTCTCTGGAATGCTTGATTCTGATTGGTCAGTTGAGACATTTGCAGGTTCGTTCTTTTCGAATAATAACCGCTCCAAAATAATAACGCATAGCCGGTACTACTTTTACGAGTAAGATCGCTCCGCGCCAATAAAGATTACTGTTTGTTTGGCGCCATCTTGTGACAAACACTGGACAACCACGACAAGACACAGAGAGCTTACTGAGACTGAACTTGACAAAATAGAGCATGACAGCTACAAAGCCAACACACAAAAAAAATACAGAATGGGCATTAAAACTTCTCAAAGACTGGCTAAAAGAGAAAAAAATGGAGACAGACAAGTATGAAGCAGAGGATCTTAATAAGGTATTACGATCATTTTATGCATCTGTGCAAAGTTTCGCGGAAGGATACAAATGTTAATTTAAAACAAATATGCCAATAAAATGTTTCAAATTCATATTCATGTCCAGTTTTTTTCTTATGTGACAAGTAGCCGTGTAATAAGCGGGATAATGTAGAGTCAGCCGGTAGTTATCGGGAAATAAGCCCCTTCAGTGTGATACAAGACCCTCCGCTTCGCGTCGGGTCCTGATCACACTGTCGGGGCTTATTTCCCGATAACTACCGGCTGCCTCTACATTATCCCTTACATGTCCCCTTAGGGGCTCCGAACATCAAGCTAGAGGTCTTCACGGGTCCACTTAGATCCGAAAACCCGAGGTCCGACCCGAGACCCGATCGGGTTCGGGTCTAAAAGTTTCACATGTGCCTCGGACACGGGTCGGGTACAATAATAGCGGCATCGGGTCTCGGGTAATTTAAAAATGAATGTGTTTTTTCTGAACGGACCCGAGAAGACCCGAACTCTCTCGCCTGTTTGCGTCAATGTCCTTTTCAAACCTCTCATCTGTTTGCCAAGAGCGCTTGCGACATTGTGTGGTTGTCGGAAGGTTCATTTTCGTTGAGACAAACATGTCAGTCAATTATAAATGTACATTTTAGTGATTACGTTGGTGTCGTCGTCAGATAACAAAGTAAAACGAATGGAGCAGCTCGCCAAATTTGTTGCATGGCCACCGGAGTTTCTTTCTGTCTGACTGCTGCGCATGGGTCTGCAGAATGCACACACGTCAGTGCCGTTTACATTCGGTTCCAGTCGGGTTAAAAAAAAATTTTCACTAGTTCGGGTCGGACTTGGGTCTAATTTTCTCGGGTTTGTCTTGGGTCGGGTCTTTCTTTAAAAAAAAATTATTTATACACGTCGGGTTCGGGTATGAAGTGATTCGGGTCATTTCGGGTCGGGTACATTTCTTTGGACCCGAGAAGACCTCTACATCAAGCTGTGGATTGATTTGATCAAAAATCAATTAAGCATTATATCTTGTTGTTTTAAACAAAAATATGTTGCAAGATTTTTTAACTACATTTTATTTACCTATTATAGGCAACACTGCCATTTATTCCCATTAATTCCCATATATTACAGTTTATTCTCATATGTTCCCATGGAAAGTTTCCAGTATTGAAAATTCCCCAAATTTTGCCACCCTAATTCAAATACTATTTAGTAGGCGGATTGGGATGCAGGGTGTGTATAACCCACAATTTAGTGATTTTCCATTAAGTGAAAAAAAAATGTATTAAAGTTTTGAAAGCAGAATGAAGATGAGCTTTCTGTTTTGGGTCCAGGTGCCTGCAGGTGAGTGGAGTGGGACGCTGGGTAAGGGTGAAGGGTCAAGCGAGATCCCGTGCAGAAGGATGCGCAGTGGCAGTTATGTGAAAGCCATGGGTGACACCGAGGAGAGCGAGGACTCAGATGGACCTCCATCACCTAAACCATCACCGAAAAGCGCAGCCAGACGGCAGAGTTACCTGAAAGCCACCCAACAGTCTCTGAGCGAACAGCAGCCACCTCTACCACCTCGCAAGTACATGAAACCTCTCACACACATGCACACCTGAAACATACGCAAATGTTCATTTAACAAATACACATCGGTAAATTAAACTAACACACACACACCACACACATATGTAAACTATAACAACTAGGGCTGGGCTGATACCAGTTTTTCAAGTTTGATACAGATGTCGATACCACAAACTTGAATATATGTCGATACCGATCCAATACCATCTTTATCACCCTTTTAATCAATTAAGCTGCAAATCACACAATGGTTGGCTGTACAAAAACTTAAACAGAGCTACAGAACTCAAATGTTTTACTGTGCAACAAATTTAAGACTCAATGAAACATTGCGCAATACTGCTGCTTCATTTTTATTTAAATGTTTCAGACTAGTAGCAACATTTTTAGTTAGTCAACACAAAAATGATATATTAAATTTAAGGTGTAACTTTGGACAATTTAAAGTGCAACAAGTTGCCCATCAAGGCGCACTTTACGCCAAGTTGCCATGCCAAGGTCCGTGTTGATATTGGATTGGAATCGGATTTTACACCCCCCCCCCCCAACTTCTACAATATTTGATCCGATCATTTTCGCCAACATCGGACTAATATCGATACTGAATATCATATCGGCCCACCCCTAATAACAACTATTGACGTTTTGTTTTATAAACTAATGATATATTCTGTTCCCTCCCAGATGAAGAAACAGCTTAAACCAATCTAAGCTTGTTTGCTGGTCTCCCTGCCTAAAAACAACTTTAAAACAAGCAACCAGACCAGTTGACTGCTAAGACCAGCTAACCAGTTCAGACTGGCTTAAACTGTTTTCTCAGCAGGGAAACCCTGACACAAACCTCTCTGCTTATTTACAATTTCGTAAGACAATACTTGTTGTTTATCAAGTCACTTTCCTGACTAAAAAATAATTTTTTGACTGTATTTTATACCCGTCACATAAAGTACATTATTAAATGCCTCCGTCTCATTTTTCCCAAATCCTAAATTGAATCAAAATCACTTTTCAATGTGACCAGCAGATGGCGGCATGTTTACACCCTTTACTAGAGTACAAAGCGCTGATACTCAAATCATACCACAGGATTATCTGACAAACATGTCAAAATTTGAATGAGGTCAACATTATTGAATTCATTTAAAATTGTTTAGCATCGCATAATGTCTAAAATATTATTCATAACATACTTTTTTGGGATACTGTACATGATATATTAAAGTACTAATCATGTTTCTTCTTCCATTAAAATGTGCGAATGGTTCAGTTCCACATCACAATTTTAAAAAGCGTTTTATTCATGAAATATGCAGTCGGCCCTGATGCACAACCTCAAAACAAACAAAATTTTCTTTTTATGTTAAATCGCCCATGTACTGGCCCACCCTTCCTACATGCTAGCTGTAGCAGACAAAGCCGTTGTTCTTTCATGCGGGAGCAGTTTGGTGTGGTCTGGTTTCCTCTGCAGAGCGCCAGCTCAGTGCCACACCTGCACAGGTTAGTGTTTCAGCCCCGCCTCCATCCGATCACATGACCGCCGACCACGGCCACGTCAGCTTAGTGATCTGCACCGCTCACTGACCTCCTGATGAGCTCTTATCAAGACTTTCATTTCATTGATGAGGTGAAATTGTAACTAATATTTAAAAATAGTTTACTTACACTAAAACTGAACATGTTTACTCACTGTCATGCTGTGCCAAACAGCTGGACAGTGTTGGCTAAAATATTTCATTGTAAGTTTTAAAAAGTGAAATTTTCACCGAATTTAGGACAGCAGATACACTTTCACCAATGAATTCACTGGCATATTACCACTCTATCCAACAGACGGTCCCTGAACGTCTCCACAATACTCACCGATGCACGACAAGTCCACCCCGAACCCACAATAACCTCACAACAACACACAGAACAGAGGAACCACTGAGAACTCCAGATGAGAACTGTCATTGTTTATCAACGTTTCATTGGTTAAAGTAAACCCTAAAGGTTTTAAACAACACACACGAGTGAATAAATGATGACAGGATTTTGTATTTTAAAGTATGAGCTGCGTCTGTTCCTCTGTGCTGTGACGTCTCACACCTGGATCCTGCTTACGGTCACCTGCTCGCTCACATCATCTCAGACGCTACTAAAAATAAATCGAACGCTATCCACGGAGCAGCAGGAGGCGGAAAGACATAGCTGGTCTTCAGGGTTGTTTATTTTTTATATTTCTTCTATAGATCTCATCAGTTTCTTCTCTGTTTCTCATCGCCAGCTGTATGCCGTCTCTATGCGAGGTATCCACCAATCGGAGCCTGGACAACCTGGATTGTTTGATGACATCACGAGAAGTCGGGCTGCAGGACTGGGACACCGATCGTGGGTTCAGTCAGGGCTGTGTGAGTCTGGGGCGAGGGTCCACCATGAACCAGGTCAGGGTCTAGCATACGTTTCGTAATTTTTTGTTTTTAAAGGTGCATTGTGTAACTTATAGAAGGATCTCTTGACAGAAATGCATAAAAAATACATAACTATGTTATTAGTGGAGTATAAAGAGCTTACAAACTAAACTGTATGCGCATTTCGTTCCTACGTTGTCCCCAGTGTTGGGGAAAGCTACTTTTAAAAGTAATGCATTAAAAAATTAAGTAACTCCCCAAAAAAGTAACTAATTGCGTTACTTAGTTACTTTTCATGGAAAGTAATGCTTACGTTACTTTTAAGTTACTTTTGCGTAACTTTTTCTTACTTGGCTGAGGCTTGATCTCTTTCAGGCCTTGCAGGTGTTTTTTATGATCGCAAAAATGTCAATCTCTGGCCTGCCATCTCCGTTTCTGACTCAAACTGTTCCCGCTCAGGCGCACAGAGTGCGTAATTCTACGTTAATATGTTTAGTTTAATTCAGTACATTTTTTTATTTTTAAATTGAATTAATTAAACTGAAAAGTAACTCGCATTACTTTTTTTAAAAAATAACTCAAATATTAATGTGTGCATTTATAAAGTAATGCGTTACTTTACTCGTTACTTCAGAAAAGTAATATTATTACGTAATGCGCGTTACTTGTGATATGTTACCCCTACCACTGCCCCTATGTTTGTCCTGTGCCAGCTTCATTATGCGTTTTAAAATTGAGGGGGTGAGCTGTTGGTTGCAATTCGCAATCTCACCACTAGATGCCACTAAAATGTACACAAACCACCTTTGAAATTGTAAGTGGTTTTGGCACCGATTTTCACACTTTATTTGGCCACCCAGAACATAGATATACATAATAAAGGCTAGATGTCTTAAGGCAGAGTCTCTTACATCATCACCGGCGGCCATCTTGTCACAGGCAAGCTTTCCGGCGGGCTCTGTAGTACCTGATCTGCACGAACACAAATAATCTTATCTCGCTGAAATCTTGACGGATTTACAAATGGTTTGATTTCTTACAACGTTAAAACGTAGCTATCAAACCAAACAATCTGAAAATTTGAAAATCAGTAGAAAACCAAGTTATGGTTTTTTAAAAAGTACATGCATCATTAAAACAATGTTACGAGTGAGCGAGCTAACTATGACAAGATGGCCGCCAGGTGCAAATGTTGATCTCCATTGGCCAGCAGCGCGGTCGAGACATCTAGCCTTTTTATGTATATCTATGACCCAGAACACCCTGGCAATCATTTCGAAATGCCAGCCAGATTGCTTGATGCTAAAAACTGCAAACCCTGACAGGCACAGCATCCTTGCATGGATTAGAGTTTTGATTAACCCCTTCAGACCTCAGTGTGCCTTATTTTCATTGTTTGATCTGCATTTTTGTTGGTTTGAACCATAAAACATGTGAGGTCCATTCCAGTGGACGCAGGGTCTGAAGGAGTTAAGCGAGAAAAACTTCGCTATGCATCACAGAGTAACTCTGAAATGGGTCAGAGATGTTTTTGCTGTGACCTCCGGATTTGAATGTTCCAGATTAAGATGTTGTAAGACATCACTAAGCTTGTTTAAGGAAACATGAAGGGCGAAAATGAGTTTCAGGGCATATTATTGGGATGAGACACTTCTTCCTCTGCACTCTCCAACGTCTCGATGAGACATCAGGACTACTGAAGAGAAAAGATGGACTGAACCTTTAAAGGAGAAAAGACGGTTGATCTGTTTCTTGATGGGATAATGTACTTTGAAGACGGAGACTTTTTGTAACCATTTCATGCAGATGGTTTTAAAGGATTTAGGGTTCAAATGGAAACAGTCAAGATAAAGGAAGACATCAGCTACTTTATTTAATTTATTTTGGAGCGCAGGTGTTTTTGTTTTGGGATTCGGCTTGTGTTGTTTTCTTAAATGGGCTTTTTTAAATGACTGGAGTTTAGTGGATCTCAGCCAATGCCTTCTGTTTATTTGTTTGTCTTAATTTGTGGGTTTATCCTTGACTAACACAATTCCATTTCATTTCATCCCAGTGTCACCTGCCACCTGAACAGACAGAAGCTTTGTCTCTACTCAGATTCAGTCGGGCTGAAAACACTCAAGTTTTACATCAGGTTTTTGAACCGTGGTTGTTTCCTCCGCAGGTCGATTTAGGGGGAATTAAGGACTCACATGATTCACTTTGGACGCTTTTCTTTGGATAAAAATGGAAATGATATGTTGTTGGTTAGCATGCCACTTATAATCAGCAGTGGTCGTAACAGTGAATCATCAGTTCACTGCAGTCCTATTTTACGCAAGATGTGATATTTTACATATATTTGAGGTTGAAGGATTTGGCAACCCAAGATCATCAGGACAGATTTGGCAACCCAACATTATGTTAATACCACAATTGTATTCTTAGCTTGAGTTTGAATTTTTCACAGACTTGCAGAGTAGTGGAATTATATTACAAATATTGATTTTTGCGGTTATAATATCGAATTAAAATATTACAATACTCTAAAATATAATTTCATCCACTCCTAATAAATATAGAAAAAAATCTTGTTGTTTTATACTATAAGCATTTTTATACTCTAAACTTAAGACTAGGACCAGTACAATAGTGGCACCTAGAAATTTTAGGACGTTGTCCATTTTTATTTCAATGACTGAAGACATCAATCCCACTTCTTGCTGGTGGAGTTAAATCAATCTGATCTTCTCTTCCTCATGACAATGCCGCAGTCCACCCTAAAACGCCAACCGCGTGTCAACCCCTGCCAGGTGCGCTTTTGGCCGGGCAGCGGTCGTCTCCCACGCAGACCTCGTACGGGTCGTTTGAACCTGCACGTGTACTTTCAGGTGGATCCGGGTTACGGCAGCGCAGCTTACGGACAGCTGGACTCTCAAGCAGTGGAGGCCTTAGATCTTCCCAAACCCACCTGCTTTCGCTCACGAAGCCACAGTTACCTGCGGGCCATCCAGGCCGGGTGCTCCCAGGACGATTCAGACGAGACTCCGCCCACAACTATGACCATCGGTAGCTATAAGAACAGCACCAGTGAGTACAATACACCTTTATAAAGATAAACCAAACACTGCACATACATGCATATGATGAGATGTTGTATAATAATTGACTTCAGCCTTATGAGGCTTTGAAAATGAATGCACGTAATGCAGCCACAGTTTTATTTTATGTATACCGTACCGTATAAGAGGTGCGTGTCTTTATGAGTAATGGATTCATAAATACTTTATTAATCCAGAAGGAAGTCAGAATACTTTAAAGCTTTTCAAACTATTTCCTTACCTCAGTAACTTTTACTTAGAAACTATTGTTACTTATTTAAAAGTAACACATTTATTTAAAACAAACTGCATAATTATATAAAACATTAAAATAGTTGACCTGAGACGTAAAAATAGATTGAAACTTATACTTAAAGGGACACTCCACTTTTTTTGAAAATAAGCAAATTTTCCAGCTCCCCTAGAGTTAAACATTTGATTTTTACCTTTTTGGAATCCATTCAGCTGATCTCCGGGTCTGGCGCTAGCACTTTTAGCATAGTTTAGCATAATCCATTGAATCTGATGATATGATATTACACAGCAGCCGAAAATAGTCCTCTTAGTAACTTTCAATAGCTGGGGACTATTTTCGGGGCACTGTATAATATCACTACGCCTGCTGCAGCCATGTTACAGCAGCAAAGTCCTTGATTATTACGCTAGAATGAGAGTATAGTTCCTAGGCATAACGGCCTAGAAAATCACAACTTTTAATTTTCTGTCGGTCTCAGTACACGATGTAACTACAGAAGAGTCAAGTTTTAAATAGGAAAAATATCGAAACTGGTTATTTTTAGCGTGATGCTAATGGTCTAATGCTGCATTTACACCAACCGCAGTAAGGGCGTGAAGTGCGAGTAATTTCAATGTTAAGTCAATGTGAAGACGCGTTGACGCGCGTCAGGAGGTCCCGCAGCGCGGAAGAGGCGTTCGGCGCGGAGCGGAAGACGCGTTTCCGCCTCATTCGCGCGTGAAGCTCGCGCGAAAGGCGTGAATAAGCGTTGTGCGCGGTACGCGCAAATGGTGCTTTTGTGCATTTTGCGGTTCACGCGAATTTGCGGCTGACGCCGGAGTTGAAAAATTTGAACTTTGGCGGAATTTCGCGCCGCGTTATCCAATCAGGAGCCTGCCTGCTGCTGTGGTGGCAGCCCCGCCCGGAGTCACTCACTCAAGCAGTCACTCGAAGCTACATGACAAAAGTTGTTATTTCTATAGTGGAGACAGGAATAAAAAGGACCTCGCTTGGAAGAGTGTCAGTAAGGACTTTGGGCAACCTGGTAAGTTGTAATACACACTTCACTTTTGAGTCACGTGACGTTTATCGACCCGCGCCGTTTATTTTCCCCCTATAGTAAGGTTACCCAATACAAACTGGTAACTCTCTTGATAAATGCACAAGTAACATCAGTCATCTTGCAAACAGACACTCGCACAGCAGTTGCCCCTCCCACAAGAAGCAGATTTTGCTTCGGACGCGCATCAAATGCTTGCTTTTTCCGCGCGTCTACTCCGCTCTACACGCGCGAATGCATTCAAAGTGTTCAAGCGGCAAACTAGGCGCGGTAGACGCGATTTTGATGCCCAAAACGCGTTTGGTGTAAACTCAGCATAATCAGATTCAATAGATTGCTAAAAGTGGTAGCGCCAGATCCGGAGATTGGCTGAATGGATTTTAAAACGGTAAAAATGAAATATTTAACTCTAGGGGAGCTAGAAAATGAGCACATTTTCTAAAAAAGTGGAGTGTCTCTTTAATGCATACAGAAAGCAATCACCAATATTATCCATATCATATTTCTTGTGTTCCTTCAGAACTTTTGTACCCTTGTGGTTTATGACTTTGGACTTGATTCATCTAATCTTGTTTAGTGCATGTAAAACATTTTATGACACAAAGAAATGGGGCCAGCGATTGATTGGTGTTTGTGAAATATTATTTCCACTGATCAGCGTTATTAATTGTATCACATACTAAAACAACAATCAAACTAATATAAACCTGGCTGTCGAAAATCACGATGAGGATACAGCATTTATATAGAAATTAATTGTATTAATTTGTCGAAGATTGAAGGCTTTGATAAAACTGGACAAAGTTCATCGCCTGCATTATAAAACGCAGGTTTCTGCTCATTTTAGTTACCATGATGTCAATTATATTGCCTTGGATGATGATGTCAGTGCCAACTTTTAATCAGTACTATAAGGTGAAGTGTAATCTCTCTCCTTCTGTGCGAGATCGGCGGGTGGGCGAGTTCAGACAGGTGTTCTGGAATCAGAAACCAAGCCATGTCCATGATAATAATTTGATGGATTTCTTAAAGGGACAGTTTACCCCAAAAAATGTAATTCCAAAAATTCCTTTTTCACACAAAGAACGAAACACCATAAAACAAATCCCTTATTTCTAAGTCTTCTCCAGTCAATAACTCTGTGGAGATGTGGTCAAGCTTGTAGGATTGGCAGCGTTTTCGTTCAGCTGGTCAAGATTCAACAGACTACAAGAGCCATTAAACTTTTTAACATCTTAAATGCTCAATGCCAAATTTGTAACGGCCAGCTGTCTCAGAAACACACACATGCACACACAACATCTGCTGACCTACATTTGGACTGATGGTGTCCTGCTAAGATGAATCCCAGAGCTTAACAGCTGATGATCTTAGATGATTTTCTATGTCCATCATGACCACTTTGGCAAAACTTCAGCTGCAAATGAAACTTTAGTGAAATGAAATGAATCGAGCAGATTTGTTTGCTGTAATGTTTTTATAATTCAATATGGGTGACTTACTTCAGAATTTGTCTTTTGATCACCCAGTCAATAATTTTGCTAGCAGTAATGAAACGGGTCTTAATATTAAGAACCGTCCTGCTGTGACAAAATACCAGATAATGAAATGTTGATTTTCTGAAAAGAATTTGGCTAATGTTTTTTTGTAGGTTGCAAGCTGTCAAGTAGAAAACCCATAGACAGTTTTCAGTGTTTGTTATAAAAGCATCACTATTACTGTATTTCATACAAACCTGACGCTCAGCAACCTCATAATAAAACGTTAGCATTGTGATGAAAATACTAAACAAACAAACAAACATCTTATAAATTTATATAAAAATTATAAATGTTGTTACAATGCTAAAAACAAAGTTGTGACTGCTGAGGTAATGCTATATGCTAGTTAATGCTATATGCTAGCGTTTAGGCTGAAGTTCTATACGTTACATTTACGTTTCGTAGGTCCATACTGAAAAAACAAAAAAGTACCACTCAGAAACGTCCATTAACAATCTCCAAACAATTGATTATTCCTCAAAATCTGTATCTTCATCTGATACAGACTCAAACATAAGATCTGTTTACACACACACACAGAGCTACTGAAGGAGAAACAGCCAATCAGAGCAGAGCTCAACATTATTATTCATGACCCTTTCAAATAAGGTAATAATAGACCATTTCATTCTAAAGACAAATCCTAGGGTGTAAATTGACTTGTAAAACTGTTTCTGGATAACTTTCGCACCTTCTATGTAGATATCAGAGAATAATTTAACATTATGTCAATGTATTTTTTGGCACCTTTAAGGTTTTATTATACAAGATTTCTATTTTAACGAAAGCCAGCCACAAAACATTTTAATTATTTAAAGCCATTGCGTATACCAGTGATTCTCAAACTGGGGGCCCCTGAGATGGTGCCAATGGGGGCCCAGTTCTATGACATTTTATAATATCCTGTGTAATAAAACCTCAGAAAAATAAGGCTACTAACCAACAGCAATACATTTTATAATTTAATATGTTTTGTTTAATTATATTTTAAGTTATGGAATGTTTTATGTCATACATTTTCTTTGTGGGGGGCATGAAGAAACCAAAGAAGTGAAATTCTTTATTGAGGCATATTGAAAGGCTCATCGACCTTTAAAACAGCCAATAGCGTTTATTTTACCTCGCAGTCTGGAAACTGATGTGAAACTGAAGTGTCAGAAATCGTTGATCCGTATTTGTGGTAAGTTATTCATTATTTTAACTTCTAAATGCGAATTTTGTATCCGTAAGGCTAACATATTCATACTGAAAGGCAAAGAACTTCACTTTAATCCTCCTTTGATCATGACCTTACACTTGAGCATCATCTCACTGAAAAACGTGGTCTGAAAACGCTCCTCCCCATCCTGGCTGCTGTGCGCGGTCATGTGACGCGCTCCCGTCATCGGCGTCGCTGCTGCCTTTTGCTCTCTGCCGCCAAACCGCGAGCGAGCGTGGATTCTATTATGACGCAAATACGCATAAAGTAAGATTCTTATTCGACCGCGTCGAGATCAAACGCTCATCCCGCCGACCAATGAGAGATCAGCGTGTGAACGCGTCGAACGCGCTTTTCTCCAATCTTTTGAAAGGATTGCTGGATCGCTTTTTTTTTTTCTTCGAGCCATTGAGACGTGGATGAACGGGAGGATTTTACAGCGGCACAAAGATCTGAAGTGAACGACAAGAGAGACTTTGAGTGGATCGCGTTTCCTTAAGGATATGGAGATACTAGATCGACGGTGATCGAGGAAAAGGTGCGCGTGGATTTCTTTACATTAAATGTCCGCCGTGAAACCGGAATGGGCAAGCGCGAGGAAACGCACGCGCCGCGTCTCGAGATGTATCGCATGTGTGTGTGGTTCATGTGCCAAAAGGAAGTCGTGACAAAGACATCCGATAATAGTGAAGTTCAGCGGTAGCACTGCGTTTTCATCGATGTTTGAGAGATCGTTAGCTGGTTAGCTCTGGTTAGCCAGCGTGATGGCTAGTGGAGGTGTGTTTATAATAATGGCAAGCATGACTCTATCCACCCAAACACCGTGCTGTCTGTATACATGCATGCTCTTAACATGCACAGTGTCATGGGATTATTAATGATGTAATACAGTCTGATTCGGATTTGATGTGTGAAATCTATAGCTGATCACTCGCACACAAAGGCCAGTTTCTGTCCTCTGTGTTTTTATTGAGGTTGAACCTTTTTGCATTGCAAAGTCAGGGAGAGATAACACAACAACTACCCATTGTTCAAAGTTGTGACGGGTGCACGCATTCATTTCAGAGGCGTGCTGGTATTTAAAATGATAGACTATTGGTTCTTAACCTGAACATTAGGATATCCCTGATACATGCCTGACAAAGTGGTGTTTATATTATGGGAAAGATTGAATGTAGGGATGCACCGATACCACTTTTTTGGAATACGAGTACGAGTACGAGTACTTGCATTAGGCAAGTTGTTAAGATCTTCATAAACATTTGCTGTACAGTTAATCTTTAAACGTGTCCTAATAAGGATTACAAGCCTGAATGTGAAGAGGTTGGGTTGTCTGTAGTGTGTCTTGTGTAGTCTGGTCCAAAATACGACATTGCATTTATGGTTTGTTTGTAAGTATTTTTGCTTTTTACTTTGCGTATATAATCAAAGCTACTTGTCATTCAGAGGTCACGTGAGTTTATTCTGCTCAATGACTTTTGGCCGTATATGGCGCTTTTCCATTGCATAGTACCCCACGGTTTAGTTTAGTTTGGGTCGGGTCAGCTTACTTTTGGGAGCTTTTCCATTGGGTGCAGTACGTAGTACCCGATACTTTTTTTCGTACCACCTCGGTTGGGGTTCCAAGCAACCCGAGCTGATACCAAACGTGACGCGAAAACACTGTAGGTCACTGATTGGTCTGAGAGAAGCGTCATCGCTATAATGTAAATATTAGCTTTAGCTTACTGCTAGCTTGCGCTGTCTCAAGCAAACATGTTGTTATCTGTGTTCTGCTATAAGTTTCCAAACACCCTTTTAGCGATGAAAAACATCCACAGGTTGAGAATCCGGGACACAATGACAGTTTTTTCCAGACTTGCAGTTTGTGGCGGCACATTCGCGACGTGCACGTCTGCATTATAAATGCATAAATGCAACTTGAATGAGGCTCAGCGGAGCGCCGTCGACTGACGCCACGGGTCGGGTGTTTGAACTGTCATGTGAGACAGAGGTAGTTATAAACGCGATGTGCAAACATCTATTTGTGGTGGCCAATTTTAATTTTGTGGCAGACTGAGAAATAAATGAATGTATGGGAATGTACAACAACGCTCTCACGTGTATGATGTCACAGCAGTAGGCAGCGTAAATAACGACACGCCTATAATCCCTCCCACTCCGAAGTGATACTAAACTCGATGGAAAAGCTAACCACGCCAAAGTGAGGTGAGCTGACAGGACCCAAACTAAACTAAACCGTGGGGTACTATGCAATGGAAAAGCACCAATAGAAACTTCTCTTTATGTCTTATTTAGGTCGCTTCTCAATCTGAAAGCTTTAGCCACAGAGTTTGCATTTGGAGTCTGAATACATTATCAAGACTTATGGCGCGTTCACACCAAAGCATTTAAATGCAGCTGAAAACGTCACGCGAACACAGACTCTTTTTTTTTTCAGCTGAGTGCTTTGGTTTATAGTTCTGCTTTGTTTATCAGTCGTTGAGTGGTGTGTCGGTTGGTTTTAATATTTGTCCCATCCCTTCTCCACTGTGATTGGACAGCTGAGTGAGAAGTGACATTGACGACAATTTAACTGTCAGCGCTGAGCGCGAATAAACCGCTAAATGATGGCGCTCTGCGCAGAAAAAACCCGCCAGCTGCTAGACTTTTCGAAAATGGTGGCGCTTCCGTTGGAAACAATTAAAAACGCATGCTGGCCGCTGGTGTAAACTTTTTGGTAGGGCTGCACGTTAAATCGCATGCAATAGTCATGCGCATCTTGTTAGTAAAGCCGGTTCCTTGATTAGTAGTAAGTCGTCAATCATCATCACCTGCTTTCAGGTGGAGCGCAGAGATGCACGGGTCAATGTATAAACAAACCGCACCCGACCAACGTTTTCGACTAACCCGCCCGCAACTCGCACCGCAAAAAAATAAATAGTGTACCCGACCCGCTCCCTGGCCGGCGTTTTTTAAAAGTAGTAATTGTTTAAAATAGTTAACTGGCATCTTTATTTCCAATGACCCAACCGACCGCGACCCGAATATCATTAAAATATTTTTGGATGAAAATGTGAAAATGCTGCTCCATCTAAAAGCAGGTGATGGAGATTTACTACTAATCAAGTAATCGGCTTTACCGACAAGATGCGTGTGACAATCGCATGCGATTTATCGTGCAGCCCTAAGCTTTGGTCTTTATGCTACCTTAGTCTTATTTCAGAACAATTATAAAATTTATTTATTATTCTTAATTAACCATAAATTGTTGTTATAAGTTTATTGCAAACGTTATGCTCCGTTAACTTAAATCAGGCTTGATAATATATGCAGCCTTTGGATCGAGAAACGGCCGTAAGGGCCATTTACATTATAACGATAACTATAACGTTGACTATATTAGCGTCCACATCACTGAACGATAACAATACATTTATGCTAATTTGCTCACGTGCACGGCACTTTCGCAAATCACTTGCCTTTAATATTGCATATTTCTCTTGTAATAAAAACTTTTGCAATTGTTTACATGTCACTGAATATGTAAATATGCTGTTCGTGATGCATGTCCTCAACACACTGCGTTTCGCGTACTTCTAAATAGTGAATCTAATAGTTTGTGTATTCGCTTACCTTTTGGCTTAGTTACTGTAGTAGAATAAAAGCATTGCGTGGTCCTGCTGGATCAGCGCTGGATACCTGAGGTAACTTTATGTTGTAGACCTCAGCAATTAGCTTCACTGTAATTTCAAGTGCGTGGTGTGCACTTGAAGTTCATATAGATTTGATTGGCTGTCAATAGTTTATTGTTCATTAGGAGGGAAAAAATCGCTCAGAAAGTGATCCCAACGATATCGTTCATTGTATCTCTATCGTTATAGTTGTGGTGTGAACTCCACTATTCTCTTTAATATAAAAGATTTTTAAAACTATATTTTTTATAGTTATCGTTAATGTGAACGTCCCTTTAGTCTTGACTCTGGGCCTCATATAATATATTTGGAGCAGATTAGTATTTTTATTTACTTATCAGAATCTGCTACTCATTTCACTTTTGAAATGTTTATGGGATGTTTAAAAAATGGTTCATCTCTAAATATAAATTTTCTTATTTACTAAACCTCATTTTTAGTTTTAAAGTCTTTTTAAACCCATGTGCTGTTACTTTATGGGTGAAAATGTCCTTTTTGGTGGTGGCCCCTAAAATATTGCACGCTAACTAACTATTAATTTCAAGCTAAATGTTTTCTGTGGGAATACAAATCCTTCCCAAAAAATGTGCTGTGGGAGTAAAAGTTTGGTGCTGCTTTGGTTTGCTTTGTGTTTATAAAAAGCCCATGGCCGGTTTGGCAGCGGACCCAGGGTAACGCGACGGGCTCTAATGCTGTTAATCTGGATCTGAGCGTCCCCGCAGCGCGAGAACTGTGTCATAAACTCACAATCAACCTTTAATGCAAACCAGTCGAGTGAAGCCACGCAAAAACATATCTGAAGTAAAATATACCAGCAGCGTATAAAAGAAGTGTCCTGCTTTAAAATACTAAACCTCATTTGTCTAAAAAATAGCCTGCGTTTAGCAAAGGCAGGTCACGTGCTCTTAAAAACTCACACCAATGGTATTAAAGTTATTTTTGTGGCCATTTTTGAATTTTTTGACACATGTAAAGAGTGGTACAGGGTTTCGGCGAACTTGTCGGCACTGTCCACTACACCGTCAGCTTTGACACGCCACTGCTTTTGTTAAAATTTAACAAGGCTGTCATGTTACCCGAGAGGTTGTGATGTAATTAACACAGCGCTGCTTTGAGATTTGGTTTTAATTGTAAAAGACTTTTTAAATAATCTGCCACTACATCTTAAAGAAGTTAATCGATCAGTAGCCGTCACCTTAAACAGTTAGCATTTGCGCTTTTGTTACCTCGACTGTCATAGGTGTTGTCCTGTTTACAGTGATTTGTTTTGCTATTTTATAGATGTGCCTGCTTTGCAAGCATCATTTTTATTAGGTTTACGAATCTGAATTGTGCAACTTCTAAATAATTGGGGCTATCAGATTTCTAAATAAACAGATTTATTACTTTTAAAAGTAACCATGGTACAAAGTACATTTAGAGATCTGCATAGTTCTTGACCGTGACATGTATCATTTCATTTTTTCTAATGTTTTTTGTTGCGGAGAGTCTCTATTGGCAGTCAGATTATCATTGGCTGCTGTGTGGCAGCTGTCCTGGCATCTCACGACGAGCATTAAAACACAACGCTGACAATGCCAACAGATTGAGCCAGAGAGAGAACAGATGTATTCAATATTGTGTGTGTGAACCGGCGGTCTCTGTGTTAGACTTGTCCTGGCACAGACTCTGCTGTGCAACACAATACAGAGGATATTTGTTTGCGAACAATTCTTCTTCTTCTTTAGGAAGGGCAAATATTAGCCCCGTTTGTTTAATAATGCACTCGCATTGAGTTATTGAACAAACAAGGCCATTATTTGCTTACCGCTAAATGGACTAAGCAAATCTTTTTCATCAGCAGGGATGAGCGGTTACTAACTAAATCTAGCGAGGGGTACTAACTTAGTTTAATATTTTAGTAGCTCAACAGTTTGCAGAAAAAGTATAGCTTGTGCAGAAACAAGCATTTGGGGTCTCCAGCTCTAGAAACCTGAAATTTCACGCTTTTTATTTTGTACTGAGTAACATTGGGATGGTGATGGTTTGCTAGCAGCGCAAAAGGTCATGGGTTCACACCCACGTAACACACAAAGGGATAAAAAGTGTACACTTTGTAAAGGACAGTAAGTCTGTTTGGACTAACTTTATTCACTGGGCGCATGTCGCATGTATTTGCAGATTTATCGATAGTTCAATTCAGTTTAACTTATAATAAAGTAAATAAACTCCCCACCATTGATGAGTTATCTGATTATGACAACGAATTTCATTATCGATGAGTTAGTCTGTGACGTCACATGCTCCCACACTACCGTCGGCCAACATGCACACGCGTCAGGTGCTGTTTCTTCATACAGCGCATGTTGGAGTGGCGTGTAAGGGGTTAATGCCTCTTGTGTTGTCCAAAGAGGCAGAGTTTACAACAAACTGGAAAACTAGTCCTTTGTTTTTTTGTTAAATTATATGACTAAAGCGGTTACCTGTAAATTTAAATCATGTTTTTTATTAAGTACTCGGTTTCGATATCGGCAAGTACTGAAATGCAAGTACTCGTACTCGTATTCCAAAAAAGTGGTATCGGTGCATCCCTAATTATATTAGTAGTGTGTGGGTTTTGCACTTTTAAAAGTAAACTTTTACACCCTAATTTAGTGCCTTTTTAGCTATAATATGTGAAAACATCTAATTAAGTTAATATTTATATTTTATCCGATTAGTCGATTAATCGCAAAATAATTGCTCGATTAATCGATTATAAAATAATCGTTAATTGCAGCCCTAGACTGAGGCTAACATCTCCCTTTGGTTTTTTAATGGTCATAATGGCTTTATAGTTTTAGAGCAGCTTCTTCATCATTCTAGATGACAGGCATTATTATCAACACTGAGTGAAACTTTGAGTCTCATCAGCAGATTTTTAAAATGTGTTTTGTGGGTGCAACTCGACACATTCCTGATATTATTGCCCAGCATGAGAGGAATGCTGTCGTGATTTCAGTATGTAAATGCCCGTCTTTGTCTCGTCTCTTCCTGTGGCTCTAGAGCAGAGGCTTCTGGGATACCGGCTGACATTCAGAAGAGTTTTTGGATTGTTTCTGGGTCACTTGTGAAATGAGTCAGTGTTGGTGATATTCAGTTGGTAGTGTTTGGGTTAAGGAACAAGACGCAGAAAATTTGTGAATGGCTGTGGACCGTATACTATATTTGACTGTCCCAACCCCTCTTCGTTACTGGGTTAGATTATGTAAATCATCGCTGTTCCTGTGCTTGTGTGTTTTTCAACATCAGTCATTTACAAATTGAAATAGTTTTTTTTTCCACATTCGACACAATAGTGAATGAATAGTCACAAATTGATCGTACAGATGCAGATTTAGCTTTATTAGCTCCACAACGCAACATTTTAAAAGTATTCATAGTTTTCATATATCGTTAATATTGTTAAAAAGGTATTCCCATCATTAAATGAAATTAAATGAATAAGACAATGTTTGCATTTTAAACCAGGTGAAGTTAGACAATATATTATGGTTTATGCAATGACCATGGACCAATCATAGATCGAAGGTAAACTTTTTCTGAAAGTTCGTTCGGATTAAATTTCTTTAAATCCAGAAAACTGAAGTTACGATTGGTTTGATTTTGTTCAAAATCACGTCACATCAGTTTGTTCTGTTTGAATAACTTTGTGTAATAGGGCATGGAATATATATATTTTTTGCTTACTAGTATTACTATGCTTATTAGTAGCTACGTTTCCATTACCCTTTAAATTGCGCAAATTGTCATTGCGAATTGAAAATACGGCTATATCCATTGGCTGTGTGTCCATTGGCTGTATTTTCAATTCGCAGTGTTAATTTGCGCAATTTAAAGGGTAATGGCAACGCAGCTCATGTCTTTTTTATTGTGTGTGTCAGCTCATACCTGTTGACGTCTGGTTTTGAGTGATGTAAAGTCTTATATATTAAACATGATCTCTCCTTTTTTTCTCTCAGAGTCCTCGTGTACAGCTCTCTGTAAGAAGACTCCTCCCCCTATACCTCCTCGCATCGCTTCTAAACCCTACATCGCCGTCACGGTCCAGAGCAGCACCGAATCCGCTCAGGACACCTACCTGGACAGCCAGGAACAACGCAGCGAGGTTAACAGCCAATCCGGACGCAGCAATTCTTCTGACAGCATCGCCAGCTCGTGGACAGGAAGTTTGGTCAAGGGCGCCAAGCGCCCGTCCATTCTGCCGCCTATTCCTGCCCCGCGGGAGCCCGTACCCCTGCCCAGCGCCAGAGTGACCACCCCACCTCCTGCGATCGTTCTGCCCTCTCCCGCCCCGGATGCCAAAAATGACTCTGTGAGTCTCACGGTGGCACCGTACGAACCGCAAGCTCAGCCCAAGAGAAAATTGTCATCTATTGGTATTCAGGTGTGTATGTGGCTCTTGAGGACTCATGCTGGAAGTTTTTTGTAATACTAAGGCCTTGTTTGTCACAGATGTTAGGTACTGATTGGAAACTTATTGGGAAATATTCCAAGTTGAAAACTTGAGCAATTAAAGGAAATTCATTTTTACAAACTGCAACACATACAAACATTTGATTCCTTGACATCTGACTCCTCTTCATCCGTTTGCCAAAATTCTTATATATTTCTGTGTAATTTCCATGGAAAGTTTCCAAAATTCCCAGAATTTTGCAACCCTATATCATGATAGTCGGTGTCATGTATTTGAAGGCTGACAGCTGAAATTAAAATTAAGAAATTAAGGTATTCCTACACTGTTTAGTGTAAATGTACTCATAATTATTATATCAGTAATGGTTTTTATGTTATTTTTGAAGTATTGTCTCAAAGTTTTGTATAAAGCAGTATTATTAACAGTACATGATTAACTTTTATTTTACTTGCGTATAATGTATAAAACTTGAATTTTATCCTTAAAGATTGCGTATGCACTTATTTACGGAAGTTTATTTTTTATAACAGGGTTCCCGCGGGGTCTTAAAAAGCCTTAAAAGCATTGAATTTATGAATTTGGAAATAATACCTTAAAAAGACTTAAAAAAGTCTTAAATTTTGATGTCTTGGTCTTAAAAATTGTGCTGTATGTAACTTCTCCATATTGTATTTTTCCTTAAAAGTTTCTTTGTCAACCACATTTTGATTAAATCAGGGATGCAAACACATCGCTTTTCGGTGCCTGCGGCTTTTCATTATTAATGGCATTTTGGTTGCGAGCACATCGTGTCTCTCCCGATGAGTCTGCTGTTTCTCTATGAATTGGGTGCGACATGAAGCGAGTTCAGCGTCACATGTTTCTGAACTTGAGCAGAGTTGTATTCATAGAGGTTTTCACGGAGGACCGGGTCCGATTAAAATTATGTGTAAAACCCGAGTCGATAGGAAAACGGCCGTGATCAAGGTCAGTCAGCGCTAATGTTCACGTGCAGTTTCAAGCTGCGTGCCTCCGTTTCTATTGCGATAACAACTGGCTTGGTTTGAAAGTCACGACCACGCGCTGCACTTTCTTTCTCCGTCCCTTTGTTTAATAATATTATTATTAATGAACCATCTTTTTATATCTAAAAAGTTTGCTCAAAGATCACAGAGATAGTAGCAAAAAAGAAATGTGAATGTCAAGCCCATTGCACGAGCAAAGCTCAAGCTGACTCTAGATATAAAAAACGCAAAGCTCTAATATAAAGTCACCAAACACTGGGACAGCAAGTAGACTTTTGAATCTAAAATAATAAGTGGATAAAGCTCTTTTAATCTGCAAGAGAGGAATTGAAAGAGGCACTTTTACTGCTTCTGCTCTATCTAAAAAGGAAAGAAAACTACATAAACCATAACACACCAATTACATTTATAATCTCTAGACCTGCACTTTCTATCATTAATATACTATACATATTATTGTATTCAAAAGAGTTTGATAAAAGGGGTCATCTACACAAGTATTGCTTGATATGTCAGTGCAAAAACAGTAAAGTGTTTTGTGATGCTTTGACAAACATTGTCAGCTTTGTTCATTTATGGTTGGATTTATGAAATATAATGTGAAATTAATATAAATGAATGCAGCCAGATGGAAGGCCCTGGTTACGTTGCAGGAGGTGGCCAGGAAGAAGAGGAAGAAGGACTAAAGCAAGAAGAAGTGCTAGATAGTTCAATAAGAGTTTTGGTTTAACATAAAAAAGTTGAATATTCCAAATTAATGTCGGCATCTTTTGATTTTCGAATTTCATTTTACTCTATATACCTAGTTTGGTAGGGATGGCAGGGGTCGGTGGCAATGTAGCCTAAGTATCTGGATATTTGCCTGGGTGCGAGGGCTTAGATTACCTTTCTCTTTTTGAACATACATGTGTTTGCATCTCTGTTTGTTTAATAACGTAGTATAAATAAAGAGTGGCGGATCCAATAATTGAGAACCCAACACAGTCCCGGGTCACAGTACAAAATATTGCGAACACGTGATACCTTCAGTAAATGAAGATCACCACAACCATAGACTGCAACACAGCACAGCAACAGGCAAAGGAGAAGCGGGAAAAATCAAAGAAAATCTCAGAAATTCCTTAACAACTTAACATTGTTTGGCAAACTTTCTTGTGGCCTACTGAAATTTTTTTTTCACACCTGCTTGGCTTATCATCTTTTTACCCATTTCACATCGGAAAAATAAATGAACACAAGTTCAAGGATTTTAATTTTTCTTTGCTGGTAGGTACGTGAAATGGGTATTAATTTTTTATATAAATGGTCTTAAAAAGGTCTTAAAAAGACTTGAATTTAACTTGAAGAAACCTGTAGGAACCCTGTATAAATCCCCAAATGTGGGTGGAAAATTGCGTACGCATATTTCTGTGCCCATTTTGTGCGTACACAACGTTTATACATCAGGCACCTGAAGTTTCATTAAATCATTAACTGTTCCTCATGTGATTTCAAAACCGTATCACTTTCTGTTTCCATAAAACACTACAATAGACATTGAGGCGTGTTGCTGAAGCTTTGAACTGTTTGGTTATTAAGTTATTTATTGGTAATGTTCTCTCAAACCAGTTTGTGGTTTTAAGGAATAGTTCACTGAACAAATCCCATTTTAGCTAGCTTTCTAAAGGCTTGAATCGTTTTTTGGCGCCCATCCATCGCCAAATAAAGGAATTTGAATATATGTCGTCTTAAGGGAAACAATATATTTGTGAGAGAAAATAATTAGTATTTTGAGCGTATTTATCGATTGCTATGTTGTGTTTGAATGTGAATGCATTTAGGTAAAAAAAATGGCGGCACGCCAACTCCACAACGGTTAGTTTAGACAATCTTTGATTCTTGTAAGTCTCGTGACTAGTTGTCAAATGTGTCGTATTGAAACGTGAACCAATGATCATATTGATCGTAAGAACATGTTTTGTTTTATGGAATAAAGAAAGTCTTATGGATTTGGACGATTTGAGAACGAGTTATTAATAAACAGAATTATCATGTAAATTTTTTTTGGGAAATTTTGGTGATTAACTATGAAAGTATCTAGATAAAGTAAATTACCATACTGCAAAAGAGCAAGTGACTTTCTTACTATTTTGTCTTGTTTTGTCTTGTTTTTTAGTACAAATATCAAAAAATTATTAAATCAAGATGTTTTTACATGATGATAAAAATGACCTAAGATGATAAGTCTAGTTTTTACAATTTGAGTGGATTTGTGCTTAAAACAAGCAAAAAAGGCCAATGGATTAAGCAAATTTTTCTTAAATTAAGTGTTTAAGAAAAAACTTATTTTGTTCTTACACTGCAAAAAATTATTTTCAAGAATAAAATTCTTGGTATTTTTGTCTTGTTTTCAGTAAACATATCTAAATTTGATATTTTTGGATTAAAAACTAGACTTATTTTCTTGGGTCGTTTTGCTCCTCAAGAAAAAGTTTTTTCATTTAAGAACTTTTTAGATATTTTTACTGAAAAGAAGACAAAAATAGTGAATTTTTTTCTTGAAAATCATTTTTGGTGTGTACCCCATAGGCAGATTTTTTTTTGCTTGTTTTAAGCACATATTCACTTAAATTATATATTTTTGTCTAAAAACTAGTTGCTCAACAAAAAATGCATTTTAAATTAAGAATGTTTAGATATTTGCACTAAAAACAAGACAAAAATACTAAGTAAGAAAGTCATTTTTTGCAGTGCATATACTGTGTCATATCTACTTGTTTATATTAATAATGCAGATGTATGTTGATATAATATTTCTGTTTTGCTTTGTCGCAGGTGGATTGTGTTCAGCCCGCTCTGAAAGAGGAACAAACTCCCACCACCAGATTTCAGTCCATTGGTGTTCAGGTTGAGGACGGCAGGCCGTGAGTTCACTTCTGTCTTAACATCCTGGAGCAAAGTTCTTCATATCAGCGTCCATTTACTGCTTAGCAATGTGATACGCATGTCAACAGCAACGCATCTTACAATCAGATCTGTCTGTGTGAGACTTTGTGTTACTGTGTGTGATATGTTTTGTGTATATGTGTATGAGTCAGCCACATATCATCTCATCCATGTACGACACACACACACACACAGCAGAAGAGAATGAGATTGTGTCCAGATCTCCTACTCGCTCTGTTCCTGACGATCCTCATCTCGGTCTATTTTCATATTTCTCTGACTCATTTACATATCTATCTAAAAGTATGCTGTCTCCCACACACCAGCTGTCTGTCTCTCTCTCTCTTTCTGCCCACCCTGTCTCTTCTGTCTCCTCTCTATTTTACCATTGCTGTTTATCTTTGAGACGATATAATACTGAATATATTACTATTGTTATATTTGAAATACAAAATGATGCTGTTTTTATTCATTTATTATGAATAGGCACTGCAAGGCAAGTTCATTTATGTAACACATGTAATACATTTAAAGTCGCCATAAAACGGAAGTAGCGATTGTCTTATTTTCCTAGTGGTGACGTATATATACGAGTTAAACGACTTCTAAAAGAAAAGATCTGATTGGATCGGGTCATGTTGCTATTTGCTAATCGTTGCGATCTTTTCCCTGACTCCGCCCACCTACCGTATCATATGACCGGAAGAGAGGAGGGGAGGAATTTGCGTATTTGATTTAAGATTATGAGGGCAATTTTTTTTTTTTATAATGAAGCTCACAGATAAGACCTTTGTAAAAAAAAAAAAAAACACACAATACTCCAAAATAAATACAGTTTTTTACTTCAGTTTCATTGCGACTAAGTGATTTACATAAAAATTATTTAAAAAGAAAAAAGGTAAATAATTAACTCTTTCCCCGCCATTGACGAGATATCTCGTCAATTAAGAGAAAACACTTCCCCGCCAATGACGAGATTTTCCGTCTTTCCGCAATACCGCTATTAAAATTGAATTATCTCTGCTTTTTGCTCAAAATATGGTGTTTTTGCAAAAACCTACCCATATTTAAAAGCTGATTGCAAAAGAACCACTAAAGGTAGGATGAAACGGTTTTTTTTGTTTGAAAGCAGAGGGTCTGTTCTTTAATTTGTTATATTGTATGTTTATATATTTAAAGAAGAACATTTTCTGGAAGGCATTAAACTTTGGTGAAAATCATGAAAATCGCTGGCGCTGGCTGGCAACTTTTTTTTAAAACGCTGGCGGTGAAAGAGTTAATAAAATAACATTAAAAATAAGAAATATTTAAATTTACAAAAAAAAAAATCAAAGATGTGTAGAAATTCAAAAGAGCAATGATAAGTAAATAAGGTTGATTTTAAAATGTTTAATAAAACACAAAGAAGGCTACTAAAATAAAAGTTTAGTCATTGCGTAATAAACATGACATCCAGACCTTTATGTGAATTGTTAACAATGTTTTCTTTTATAAAATGCTTTTATTTAAATCTAGGGCTGCGCGGTATTGGGGGATTATAGATATGCACTTACTTTCTGAATTGTGCGATTAACGATATGCAATACGGTAATGCTTTAAGTTCGTAAAATTAGTTTGAACTTCGCAATATGTTTAAAACTAAAAATCATATAACATACATACTTGTTTCACATTCTTCTGATCGTTGATCATCTTTTACTCGTCAGAGAGTTGTTTACCAAAACTTTGACCATGAATAATTTTATAAATATATAAATATATATATATATATATATATATATATATATATATATATAAATATTTTTTTTCAAGTTTATGTAGTTTTTGCAAAATATTCCCATATGCCCATGCCATGGTATTTCAGTAATTTCGTTGTATTGTGTTGATGATGATTGTGTATATGTATAGCTATAGTTATTTATTTATTTATCGTTTCATTTATTTTATTTATTGTTGTTTATTATATATAAAAAATTTGTTATTTAATTGTTTAACTGTGTTTACAGTTTTAATATTCCCTTTTCTTCTTTTATTTGTTTAAATTGACTTTAAAAACTTAAAGATAAATTTATGATGTTGTAGAATACTTGTATAACTGGTTATAATCAGGTGTGAAGCAGTAGTAATGATAGTAAATTTGTACTGGTTATAAATGTTCATCTTTGTCTTTCTCTGTGTCCAGGCTCAGTCGCTACACTAGTATGGCATCTAGACAGGAGACTGAGACTGAAGCTCAGGATCAGTCTGACGGTAAACTTTCTGTAAACAAGACACCAAATCAATCGCTGGACGGTAGCACCCACAACAAACCCACAAGACCGGACATGATGCGCTGCAGTACTGCCTCGCTGCAGGAGAAACTGGACCCGGCGCTGGATCCGTCTTCACTGCCTCCACCCGACCCCTCCCTACAGGCCGGTACAGGGAACGTAAACGGATCCGCGGAGCAACCCGGTGGCGTGGCCTGCCTCAGGGACGGACAGTGGTTCCAGAAACTTCTTCAAGCCGAGACGGATCGCATGGAGGCCTGGTGTCAACAGATGGACCAAGAGACCAAAGACAAACAACTGTCAGAAGAGGGTAAATGATAAACACCAAGAGTAACATGGCTATCAACAACAAAACCCACTCAAAAAACACTGTTCAATGATTTGTGACATGTTGGGTTCATTTTTTGTGTGGTAGGGTTGTACATTATTGCTAAAAATAATTTTTTGGCACAGTTTTTACTTTTTTTTAAATTGCCAGCCAGCGGCAGCTTTTCTTATTATTTTGGCAAAAGTTAAAAGTTTTAAATATATAAACATGCAATATGTCAAATGAAAAACAGACCCTGCTTTGAAACAAACAAAAATGTTTCATCCAATCTGTATTTGTTGTCTTTTTATCACCTCGGCATTTGCAGGAAGATAACTTGTCAATGTTGTGGAAAGAGTCAAAGAAGTAGTAGTTAACTTTCATGATAATTTACTCACCTTTTTAATCTAACAACTCTCTTACTTTTTAACCACAAATACTCTTCTTTCGCTGGTTTTGCAATGCGCAACCTTGGCTTTGCCCATGACTTAGTGACTATGGAAAGGTCACGCACGGCATAGGCGGAAGGTATAGATCAAGTGTAGGTCAAGTGTCAAACGTCTCCTTTATAAAAATACATTTTTATTTTTAAAAATAAATAAAAATTAAAACGATGATGTCGGACGATTATAAACGCTGAATTGGTACATCCGCCTAGGCCAAGCCAGACCAGACCTTTCCAACGTCACTACGTAATAGAGATTGACTGATGGTGGATTTTACGATAACTAAGTTGGTCCCTACTTGCCGATAACCGATTAATCGACTGATCGTTTTTTAAAATAGATGCTAGATAAAAAACAAACATAACACTAAAAGTAAAACAGTGCTGAAATGTATTACAAAAGTAATAAAACAACAGTACTAAACCATGAAAATTTGCTATATGAAATAAATGTATAAATAAAAATATATTTATTATAGTAATAAATATTAAAATAAATACTTCTGTGAAATATTCCCACTGGTAAAATTCAAATTACATAAATGTACTTTATTAGCTTCTGTTTTAACATTTAATGATTGATTATCTAATAAAAAAAAAAGATTTATTGCAGTGATGATCAAAAAAGAACTGAAATATTGATTTTGATTTGTTGGATATGTTAACGTAGCCGACAGTTCCATATAGTTCGCTTTCTCTCATTGTTTATTTTAAAATATAGATAAAAGTAACCAGCTGAATATAAACAAATGAAAATCGATTGTAATAATCATTGACATTAAACATTTGGGTTAGATTTATCTGCGTGTATTAACTGTTTGAGGTACCACTAATATTAGCGTCCTGTCAGCCTTCACGACAAACTTAAATTCTTGCTATTGTTTCTCTGCTAATGCAGCATCTATTCAGCAAATTAATTACTTTATAATGATATGAAGCATTGGACGCACTCTGAAAAACTATCGGCATGGAACTATCGGTGCGATTAATTGCAAAACCGATTAATTGCGAAACCGATTAACGCCTTTTAATAAATAAATAGTAAAACAACGATGTCAGACGATTATAGTAAATGCTGAATTGGTACATCCGCCTTCGCCAAGCCAGACCTTTCAAACATCACTACATAATGCGTAAAACCGTCGACGCACATTCCAGAGTCAGTGAATGATGAGTATTTGTGGTTGTTTACCTCAAAAACCTTCATTTCTTTTTGAGTGAGGAAAGTAAGACATGAACATCTTGGATGACATGGGGGTGAGAAAATTATCAAGAAATTTGAGTTTAAAAGTGAACTACTCCTTTAAGTTGATGAAAAATGAATCATCTTGTGAATCATCCTAAGGCTTCCTATGACAGAATGCTGTCATATAACAAGTTTAAACACAGATTAACACTTATCTGAACTCTAGCTATATATTTTCATTAAGTAAGAGTAACTAGTGGTAAAATCTGCTAGAGGAAAGGATGGAAACGTGTGTCCACTAATGGATGCTGGTTTCTCTGAGCTTCATGTGTTTTAGACACAGAATCTGTATTCACAAAAATTCCCCGAGGGTTCATGAATTAAAGATACGAGTCTCTCTCTAAGCGTGCGGACTCATTAACAAGCTTTAAACAGAAACGCCTCTCGGCTCTCCGGCTAATTTTGGCTCTTCGGTGCTGTGATTAAAGTCATTAGATTTGAACCTGGCAGGAATGAATCTGGAAATCGATACGGCTGCGACTGAGATGTTAATGGAGAAATGATGATGATGTATTTCTGCCTCCTCTATACAACATAACAAATCAATGTTGTGTGTTATTGTGTTAAATGGGAGATGCTGTTTGTGTGACCTGACATGACAGCACTTCATACGTCTGTCTGTTTGTTTGTCTCTCTCTCTCTCTGTGTAGTTTTGGGGAAAGTTCGCAGCGCAGTCGGCTGTGCTCAGCTCCTTATGGCTCAAAAGTTCAAGCAGTTTCTGGGACTTTGCGAGCAGAATCTGGTAAGCATAAATCAAGTAATTCATAAAATCCATTATTATTCAACAATACCTATCCAGGCTGTGTGCGTGCATGAAAATAATATGTTGTCATCATTTACTCACCTTCAAGTTTTTTCAAAATTTTATAATTTTTTGAAGTACGTTTGTAACCAAGCAGATCTGGGGCACCATTGACTTTCATAGCAGGAAAAAAATAATACTATGGAAGTAAATGGTGCCTCAGATCTATTTGGTTATTATATTCATTTGTGTTTAGCAAAACAAAGAAAGTTATACAGGTTTGTAACAACATGAGGGTAAATGATGACAGAGTTTTCAGTGAACTATCGCTTTAAGAATATTTGAGTAGTTTAATTATTGAAGTAGTAGCGTGATGGTTGGTTAGCTAGGTTTGAGGTTGCAAACCACAACACATTCTTCTGGCAAAGACTAAAATAAAAAACTGTTTTGAACATTTTTAATAATATTAATATAAAGCTGCTTGTCAAGTTTTGTAATAATAATGTCATAGACGGACATCCACAATATCCATCTATTCCTCACTGACATTATTGCCCATCTTTGGTTTAGTGGTGTACTGCTTGTCTTTAATACACACAATTACGTTATACTCCAAGGTCACCTTGAAACTTGCACAGATCTCAGTGTTTCATTCAAATATGAGGTTTATAAGTTTACTGCCCTCTTGTGCCACTTTATCTGTATTACAGACTGATAACAACACTATACAGAAGGGCTAGTCAATTGGCCGCTCGCCAATCACCTTTATCCGGCCCGCCGGTCATCTTTGTCTGATTTAAAATCAGCGTGGTTACTTTAAAGCCACCTTTCCACTGAACATGTCAAAAGACAGCCAATTAACCAGAAGGAGAGTCACAAAGGGGCTGCCAACCATCTGCGAGTGCATAATTTCAGATCCGATTTGAGCTTTGGATTTCATTAAAAAATATATATATTTTGCGTTTATTTCAGTGTTTTTCAATCAAACATTGTTTTGATTATTATTGCATTAATTTCATCAAAAAACTGTTTTGATTTAGAAATTATTAATAATTTATTGTTTAACTTTATTAGTAAAACTTCATTTGTTTTTTTCATTTGCATTTATTTATTTATTCCACTATGCTGAATATTTGTAAATTGAAGCCTCTTGCACTGGATTGAGCCTCTCTTCCATTTTGGCACAGATTTTAGATTAAACGAAATTTCACACGACTGCCACTAGGGGGCAAACTCCGACAGTCGGGTTGTAATGTTGTGTACAGTGGTATGGCGGTATATAGCTTATATATTTTTAAAACATTAAAAAAGAAAACATAAAGTGTTTTAGTCATTAGGAGAAGACTGGCTATTTGTTGTGATTGCATGCATATGTTTACTTGAAATGTAACCATTTATGATAGTTAAACGTTTATAAACAATATTGAGAAAATGATTCATTCAATTTACTAAATTTTTTGAGGTAAGTGGTTGCAATCAATTTATTTAAGCTACATTTAAACAAAAGTTTTTTGTTTAATTTTGTTGTTCTAATATTTTTGTTTAAATGTAGCTTAAATAAATTGATTGTGAACACTTACCTTAAAAAACTAAATTAAATGAATATTTTTTTTTTAGTGAAAGAAGTTTAAGAGCTCTGCATTACAGTTAGTGCTATACAAAAATACATGTGTTGATTATTTACACTTGCACTTTTTTTGTGCAGTGTTCATAGTTTACCCATTAACATTTGGCTTTTGCAATATTAAACTGCAATTGTTTTTTTTAAATATTAAAGTTTTTAGTCATTAAAAGACAAAATACTGAATATAAGATGTGTGCATCTTTTTTGTTTTTTAATGTGTTTTAATCATAGATGGTAAATAATTATAGACAAAGTGCCCATGACATCACTCATAGGTTTGTGAACAGCTTTTTTTAAGCCAATAGTTGGCGAGGCCTGCCATTCCCATTTTGGCATAGCGTCACTGCATATCTCGCGAATAACCGAAAATGAGTAAAGAGGCGGGACGTAGGAAGAGCTAAGGGGGCTGTTTGCTAAGTGACCACGTCCTTAATTATGCACAACTTTAAGGCTTAATATAATTTAAACGGATGAGTTACAAAAAAATTCACCACCCTCACAGTTGTCATGAAGGGCAAAAATAGCTATACAGACCAAAAACACTTTTTGTACAAGGTTGTAGAAATATAATTTTCTGCTGTAAAGATGGGTATTTTAACAAAGGGGTCTATGGGGATAGCAAGCCTCTAGTGGCCAGGCGATGAACTGCAGTTTAAGTCACATCCATGTTGGCTTCACGATAGAGATTGGAAGGTTTACCTTGGTTTTAAAATATGACATATAACAAAAAGTAACAAAAAACATAATATATTTGTGTTTGATATTTGAAGACCCCTGCTATTCACTGATAGTTGGACCTGATTCTTGTGTTTGATAGCTTGTAGATTTTATAACATCATCAGTATCGGTTTTGTAGCTTGTGTGCCATCATACAGCAGGAATCTCTGGAATTATTGTGTTTGTTTTCTATCGTTGTGCCGTAGTTAAATATTACAAAATATTTCCACAGTAAAAGAGAGCTATATGCTTGTGTATTCTGTTGCTGGCAGCTTACTGTGAGCCGTTTCCTATAAGAAATCATTTTAATGAGCATGTGAAGTTGACCTGAAGTGAACTTTGATTCTTTTTCAGTTTATTGATGTTTTATTCGTTCATTTATTGTGTTACTTGGGAATCAAACCAGTTGGGATGCATTGAAATTCAAAACTCTGATTCATTCAATTTAATATTTATACAATTATACAAAAACTTTTATACATTTTTCGGTTTTCTGCCAAGTGCATTCAGAATTTTTTGTATCGATTTCAACCCAGAATTTTCATTTCAGTGCATCACCTATTACCAGCATGGTGCCCATTAAGCCTCATAATTTATTTGAATTGGTACTATAATCTTATGTGATTCTTTGCTTTATAATTTTTTGCATAAGGATGCAAACGCTCAGCCGCGGCCCACCGCACAGGATCTGGCCGGGTTTTGGGATCTACTGCAGCTCTCCATTGAAGACATCAGCATGAAGTTTGACGAACTCCACCTCCTCAGGTCCAACGACTGGAAGATATCTGAGATCCAGGACAAAAAGGTCCAACCAACATATCTTTCCATCAGAATAGTATACTACCATGGTACCACAGTAACCATACTATTTTACTAAATACAGCTTGTAGCATCATTTTTAAAAGCATAAGAATTTTGAACACTGTGTTTTTGTTCATATATTTTTGCATAAATTACTGTGTTTTTGGCATTATCTATACAGATCCTTAATTTAACAAATAAAAGAAAATAATAAAAGAAAATAACGCTTAAATGATTGTCTTCATTCAGGAGGAGAAGAAAGCCGCTTCCGCACACACACCAAAGAAAACGGTGAAGGTGAAGACCAACAGCGGGAAGGAAAAGAGCAGCGATTCTGACAAGCAGCGACAGGAAGCCAGAAAACGTCTGATGGCGGCGAAGCGAGCGGTCTCGGAGCGCCAGAACTCGGCCACGGAGAGCGCAGAGAGCATCGAGATTTACGTTCCCGAGGCACAGACGCGACTCTAAGCGACTACGAAATAAAACACTCACACCTTGTGCACCTCTGAATACGTCTCCCTACGAAGAAACGCTCTTCCTTGCACGGACACTCGAACCCCGGCGTACCGGCATCGGATCTGCGTGACGTGCAAAAGTGCAGAAAACGTTGAGCAAAAAATACGGATTAACTCGAATGAAATTTGAACGCTACTGCGTCGTGGTCGCTGCCGCAGAAGAACCTCCCCCTGACATTTGTTTCTATTGTTAACCTTGTTAAAATGCTAAATGTTATAAAAGTGAATTATCTCATGGATTATATCAAGACTTTGTCTGTAAATTGTGATAATATCTCTGATGAAAAGACTTCGACCCTTTACACGCGTCACACGAGCCGCTTCACACGATCACCGAACCTTCACCGATTCTCTTCATGGTTATTTTGAGTGGGTTGTACAGCATGCACTCAGGACCCTGCACGTGTGCACTTGTTTTTCATCAGCACAGTCTTCCTGCTCTCACAAACGCACGTTTGGTTTTCTTTTCGTTGAATTTGCTTCTGCTTTCCGCTGCCGTATGGAGTGTGTTCGTTGGAAGCAAGAGTAGTAACTCAAGACGCGTCTGAATGACGAATGATTTTTAGCAAGCAGACGATCTGAGCTCCTGAAGCTCTGCGGTAGATGTTAGGACGGTACAGCAGATAGTTGATATTTACTAAAGCAAATCATCTGAAGACGTGAATAGCACAGATTCCAGTTCTTAATTTTGTCCAATTAGTTTATTAAATGCTTTCGATCAACACTATCACTCCAGTAAACGCACCGCTTGTTTTGCTCTTCACAAAACTGCACATAGAAAATGTCAAACACTCTTTCTGTTTCGTCGATTTGTGTCTTTTTATTTTTGTAGGATTTAAACGACCAATTAGATTTGTTTTTATGATAAATGTTTTAGAAATTCATGAATGATTATTGTACTTTAGTTTTGTAATATTATTGTTATTAATTTTATTATTATTATATTATTTTTAAGTTGTTTTTTTTGTGGTCCAGTCATTCCATGTGGTAAACGCTTGTGTCCGCGGTTAGATGATTTCCAGTCGGTTCAAGCGATGAGAGTAAAACCGTCTTTGTGTGACCAATCCGAGCTCATCACTTGTGATGAAGGATTTCTTTTATTTACTGATATTAAAAACATCCTTTACTCAGAACTTGTTGGTATGGTTTGGAGAAATTTCCTGTATACAGAGTAATGTTTAACTCATTCCCCGGCCCGCTAGTCTTTTTCTTTAATTGCCCGCTACCATTTTTTGTGATTTTCTAAAAATTTTCATTCCAGGAAAATTTTCTTTTATAAATATTTAAACATACAAATATATGAAAAGAAAGAACAGACCATCTGCTTTCAAACAAACAAAATGGGGGGGAAAACCTTAATTTGTTTTCTTTTTATAACTTCTTAGATATGCATAGGTTTCTTCAAAAATACCTAATTTTATTAGCAAAACGCTGAAATAATTTTATTTTTGTAGAGGACTTTTGTTAGAGATCAGTTTCAGAACGATTATCAAAACATACATGGAGTTTAAAATGAATTAAATTAGTTTTTGAGTCAGTTTTTTATAAATTTGGTAACAGCACTATCTAGTGGATAATAGCAGAATTACAGATTACTGTAAAAACTCGTCAGAAAAACGTCATTGGCAGGAAAATGTTTATTCTTAATTGACAAAATATCTCGTCAATGGCGGGGAAAGAGTTAAATATGTCACAGTCTTGAAAAAAAATCTGACCTTTAGTTGTCTCTGCACTTTTAACATCATTAATGAAACGCTGCACTTTTAGGAGCTGAAAGAGTCACTCGTGCTTTTATTGCTTTCTGTTGCGTGTGTTTGTGAAGGCCGTAAAGTTTCCCCTTTGACATGTTATGATTCGGAAGCCCAAACTGGTAGGCTATAAACTTCACGGTGAACACTAACCAGAAGTTGAGCTGAAGTTTGGGAAAGAGCCAAAAGTCTTGTGCATTGCATCTGATAACTTTGCTGTTTCTAGATCAGCTAGTTACAGGTCTGATCAGATTGGATAGTCTTTGTTTAGCAGTAAAATGATAATTGCAATAAACTAGATAGTCACTATGGCTAACTTTTGTTCCCAGCTCAGCTTGTAGGACATTGGGTTAGCAGTCCAAAGGTTGTGGGTTCAATTCCTGGGAACACACGTACAAATTTTAGTGCTGGGGAAAGATTAATCGCGATTAATCGCATACAAAATAAAAGTGCATTTTTGCAGAATATGTGTCTGTGTTGTGTAATAATTAAGTATTTTTAAACACAAACACATACATATATATATTTCAGAACATTTTTATTTATATATCCATTTTTTGTTTATATATAATATAAATAAATTAGTGCTGGGAAAAGATTAATCGCGATTAATTGCATTAAAAATAAATGTGAATTTTTTTGCATAGTATGTGTGTGTGTGTACTGAGTGTAATTATTATGTATGTTTAACCACACACACATACATATAGTCATTTCAGATTTTTTAACTTATATATATACTTTTTTAATTTATATATAATATAGAATATATAAAAATAAATAAATATATATACACATGTTAATGTTTCTTAAATACATACATGAATGTGTGTGTATTTATATATACATAATAATTACACACAGCACACACTCATATATTATGCAAAATAAATTACTTTTATTTTGATTGCGATTAATCGTGATTATTCTTTTTCCAGCACTAAAATAAATATATAAAGACAAGTAAATGTTTCTTAAATGCATACATGAATGTGTGTGTATTTATATATACAAAATAATTATACACAGCACACACTCATATCTTATGCAAAAAAAATCACTTTTATTTTGTATGCGATTAATCGCGATTAATCTTTGCCCAGCACCAAGTTTGCTTAATACACTTTGGTTAAAAGCATCTGCCAAATGTGTGAACAAGCAGTAAATATTTTTTCCCAGGAATATTTTGACACGATTATTAAGCATCAGTTTTCTTTTCTTTATAGAAGGGATCACCATGAGTCTAGATGTGCAAAAATTCAAAAGAAGTTTGAATCAAAGCTGAAGTGAGTCAGAACTTCATACACCAAAACTGAGTCACTACAGGGTTTTTTAGTGCATAGATATAAGCAAATAAAATATCTCTATATATGGAAAATGTCAGTAAAGGTATATTCCGTATGTAAGATTTCCCAAAGTCTCATCTAGATTGATTCATTTTTGTGTTTTGTCATTGTTGTACTGTAGCTAAGAGAAAGTGAATCTGTGCAGAGATCCGAGCTTTTTCCAGCTAATCAAAATATCCGGACCAATCACGGCTCAGAACGCTGAATGTTTAGACTCAAAGTTTTACCACTCGACTCAGCAATAATGTTATAATACAAAGTAAAAGCAGGTGACGTCACGTGTTGAGCAAAAATACTGTAGTGTGAAGAATCGCTTGTAAATCATGTTTGTACATCTTCATCTGTTTGTGCCAGACGTCCCGATTTACGCGACGAGTGCTTTTTTTAACGAATACTAATACTCAGCACAAGTTTCTAAATTCTGCATGTGCAGCAATATCTCCCCTACCAAATCTTACAGCCTTTATTCCTGTGGAAAGACTGAGTACTCGCATCACTTTCCATTGAGTATCTATAAACTCCAGACCATCAAACGCAAATAGGGCTACACTGGACTGACGGACAGTCACCGCAGGACTTTTAATGGACTCTTAACTGCCTTTGTGTCTGCTGTAACTAACCAATGATGTTTCTCAGACCGGATGGAGAGGGCTGATACAGGTGTCATCATCTTCCTCTGTTTAAATCATATGTAAGGGGATTATTGCCTGTTTGTGAACCCCACATTTAAATTCTGCCATTATTTACTCACCCTATATGTCATTTTAAACTTGTATATGTTGATCTTCCATGAAACACAAAATGACTTTGTGAGTTTGGAGAGGGTGAGTAAATGAAAGATGATTTAATTTTGGGTCAATTTTTTTTTTTAACACCACGTGTAACTAAAAAAGAGCTGGTTTGGTACTGATATGGGAATTTGATCTGTATTCAGGTGGTCCAGTTTTGTTTTTCGAGAGAGTCTTAATATCTGAATACTTAAATTGAATATGCATACAGACCCAAATCTTATTCTTCAGAGTCCAGAGAAACATAGATTTGCTATAGATATTGTTCATGGTTATTATTTTTCAAAACTCGCGTTTTAAAGTAATATAGATGCATACAATGTTACACTCTGTAGATTGTAGGATTGTTGTGGAAATATTTCTTTTACAATAAAAAAGCTTTATTTAACAAGACCAGAAGAAAACAGTGGATGTGATAATTGTTTATTGTGTCTCATTGATTGAAACCTACTGAAAAAACATCTTAAACCAGCATAAGCCGGTCTCCCAGCTTGGTATTAGCTGGTTTTGCTGGTATAGCTGTGTTTTGGTCACTTTTTGACGTGGTCAGGCTGGGAGAAACAGCTTAAACCAGCTGCAAGGTTATGCTGCTGAATTTTTCAGTCGGAAAGGGATTTCTGTGTAAATCATTTGTAAAATTCAATACAATGAACCGATTTCGCTCCGCTCCTGTTTTTGAATATTGCTCATTGTTTTTATGTTGTTTATAATCATGTTGATGATGTCACATCCTGTCAGGAGCCGGGCGTAACCAGCAGTCTGTTATCTAACTTCAGACTGTTTATCTGGTGATTCAAAGATATGTTCAACATAAGCCCAGGTTATTGAGTCATATACAAAATACAGATTATACTTCTTTCAGAACCTGAAAAATATCTGCAATGTGACTTAGTTTTATAATTTTGTTATTTGATTGAAGACAAGCTTGTGTGGATACACTGGAAAAAAAACATTTATTGTAAAATGATGCTTGTATAACCAGAGGTTCGTTTTGTAAAACAAAATGTTCAAATGTTTGAAATACATATTTTGAAATGTACACATTTTTTTCAATACCAGCAAAATAATCCTGAGGAAATTAGGTCACTTTACCATTTACAACGAAAATATATTTTTAAATGTAATTTTATTAAAAGATACACAAAAATGGCTGAATGCTAAAATGTATTTTAAAATATGTTTGCAAATATGTAATTTTCACCAATATATTATTATTTATGCATTTGGCAGAAACTTTTATCCAAAGCAACTTACGGTGCATTACAAGCCATACATTTTGTGTTCCCTGGGTTCAAACCCATGATTTTTTGCGTTGCAAATGTAAATGTCTAAATGTAAATATTAAAATATATATATATATATATTTAAGCATTTATATTCACATCCATTGAGAGAAAATTTTGTAATGGTAAAAATTCTGTATATTTTCAACTGCAAAAAATATTTAATATTTTATACATACTTTATAAACTTTTATATTTTGGTAAGACAAATATATTTTTGCCGTATGGGTTGTTAAATTAGAAATGCATTTGTTGCCCTGAAATTTTGAAATATATTTTGTTATATAAAGTTTAAAACTAAAAATATTTTCAAATTCAAAAAATATATTGAATTAAGCTTTACTTTCTTCAAAATGTATTTAGCATATATTTAAAATATATTTTTGGCCAGAGAAATGTATAATTTTAGATTTGAGATATTATGGATGCTCGATACGGCTTTTGACTCTCTTTCAATGTAAAACTATATATAATGTAGTGTACAGAGTTTGTAATATGTGAGACATTATGAAGTGATAAATATCTTAAACAGTAGTTAAACAGTGATTTTTTTATTATACTGTAATTATATATATTGTGATATTAAACTATAAAAAGTTCAACAAAAAAAAGTGTTTTAAACTTTATACACTGTAAAAAAAATGCAGCATGAATTTAAAACAACTTGGTTTTTGCAAGTCGATCCAACCTACTATTTTAAGTTTTGACTTATAAAATCAATTTAAAATTTTAAGTTAAAGTAAACAAAAATATATATGTTGATTTGACATATTGACACGAAATTTGTACACAACTTTTTTGAGTTACTAACTTTTTAAGTTGAACCAACAAATATTTTTTTACAGTGTATAGATATATAATCTGTATCTTGTTTTGGTCTGAACCTGGTAAGATGTAAGGTATAAATAATTAGCCTACTTTCACTAAATACTGTTCTTGAATCAGTGATCAATCTCACTAGATATGATATATCATGAATTCAGTTTTTTACATGTCATCTTTGTCTTTGGCGCCATGTTTGAGTATGCGAGTAAACTCTACATAGTTGAAGTTTCCTTTCTTGTCGATTGGTGCCTCACGGAAAAGCTCATCCACTTCTTCATCCGTGAAACGATCTCCCATGGTGGTCAGTAGTTCACGGAGATGATCTTCATGGATGAAACCTGAAGGGTTGGAGATCACTTAGATGATTACATGCAAACATCAAAACCATTGAACATCTATAAGAATGAATTGCCAAAATATTGAAGTGGGTGCCATGTGTGTCCCTCATGTTCATATCTGTAAAATTACTTTAATGATAAATAGCTATGACATATCTTGCACCACATTTTATCATTAGACATATACAGGACATATAAATCCAGAAGCTTTATTTTGTATGTTGGCCAGTGCCCATCCCTGTGTTTCGTCTTGATATAATAACAAATGTGCACATTTTGATAAAAAGAGGATATTATCTTATCAAATAAAAAGAGGTTTGTTTCACAAAATGACCCGTCTTTATTCCCGAGAGCATCAGTTCTTAAGAATAAAGTTTAAAATAACTTTAATCCTGCTGTACCAGAGGCTTCTTCATCGAAACACGTGAAGGCGTTGCGTATGACGTCCTCAGGGTCCGTTCCATTCAGACGTTCTCCAAACATGGTGAGGAACATGGTGAAGTTAATGGGTCCTGGTGCTTCACTCATCATACCCTCCAGATACTCATCAGAAGGATTTTTACCTTCAAAAACAAACACAATGAAAACATTTTAAATTCACATTTTAAACCTATAGTCCTAACTTCAAGTTACGAATGCAAAACTAATGATATTGTTAATCTCTGTATAAGTATTAAAGGGGACACTCTCAATGGGACTTTTTAAAAATGTAAAATAAATCGTTTGTGTCCCCAGAGTATGTTTGTGAAGTTCTAGCTCAAAATATCATATAGATAATTTATTATAACATATTAGAATTGCCACTTTGTAGGTGTGAGCAAAAATGTGCTGTTTTTGGGTGTGTCCTTTAAAATGCAAATGAGCTGATATTTGCATTAAATGGCTGGATAATAAGATCCCCTTCTGACATCACAAGGGGAGCCAGAATTCAATGAACTATTTTTCAAATGCTTGCAGAGAATGGTTTACCAATATTAAGTTACTGGGTTGAACTTTTTCACATTTATTTACATCTCTGGCCCTGTCCCAAATGACACACTCCGGACTTGTGGTCCTCCTCAGTCCACACTTTGATGACATCATGTAGTCCAGACTTTAGGGACCCTTGATGCGAGTCCACGTGGGTGCACAGGAGTTGTATTTTGGGAAAGACTCGAGCGTCACACCGGAAATAGGTAGAGGAGTTGCTCGTCAGTGTGAACTCCTCCCTTCCGTCCTCTGATTGGTCCGATTGCTCTTTCGCAAGGACTTCTGGTTTGGGAAAGTGCGCGAAGCCTGTTGCAATGCGGGCTTCACTGAAGAGCGCAGCAAGGGGACAAAGGAGGCGCTGATGAGCACACTTCAAAGCGTAAAAATGACAGATGGGACACACTACGGACTCGTAGACTAAGTGAGCACGCGCAATTTAAGGCCACGAGACCGAAAGTCCACATGAAGTGTGCCATTTGGGACAGGGCATATGTTGATAAAAGCATTAAGGACCCTTTAAAGTATTGGCAACAATAATAACTATTAAGAACGATTTGGGGGGTTGTCATTTAAAATCTAGCCCTAAACCTTAATTTTCTTTGTGTGACATTTTCTTTATAAATTGGTGTGAACGGTGTTCAGGACGTCTTTAATTCAACTAATTACAGACCAAATCTAACTAGTATTTGTTTTGGAAATGGCACATTACCAAGAGATGCCAGCATATCATGAAGATCCTCTTTATCAATGAAGCCGTCTCTGTTCTGATCGATCATATTAAAGGCTTCTTTAAACTCCTGGATCTGTGATTGGTCAAACATGGCAAACACATTGGACGTGGCCCTCTGCGGGCGCTTCTTCGTGGTCTTTCCTTTGGCACGTTTGGCAGCAGACATGTTGGCGACAGGGTTTGGTTCTGTAATAAAGGAACAGATTAAAGATACACTGTCAGAAAAAAGGTTTAAAATTGTACCTTTTCTGTCACTGGGGTGGTACCGTCACAGGTTCAGTTTTGTAACTTTTATTGGTATACAACACATTGAAATGTTGTACCTTTTGGGGTACATACCTTAAGGACCTATTTTGTACCTTTAAAGGTACAGTTAAATGTTTTGTACCACTAACATTTATTTGGTACAAAATTAGTCTTTAAGGTATAATATTGTACCCCAAAAGGTACAACATTTCAATGTGTTGTATAGCAAAAAAGGTACGAAACTGAACCTTTGAGGGTACCACGCCAGTTACAGAAAAGGTACAATTTTAAACCTTTTTTTCTGACAGGGTACATAGAGACATCTGATCACTTCTGTGGAGGGAAATCAAGACTGCAAATCTATCACATAACACATCATGCATCAATGACATCACCTCTAAAACGTAAACGTGAAAGCAAAGTTTGGTTTTGGTCAAAATGCTGTGGACATAAAGTTTAATGGATACAGCATGTGTCCATGTATTTTAATATGTGCAGCTGGTTACCGGTAACTTACTGTAGATTTAGGTTTATATCATTGTCTGGCAACACTTTTTCAAAGTTAAATGAACATTAAACATAAACAAGTTTTTATCTTTACAGAATAAAACTAAAATAAAAGCAAAGCATTCCGGGGACCAAATCTAACAGATAAAGGTTGATGAGAATTTCTGGATTTCTGGTACCCAGAATGCTTTTCATGAGGCTGTTATTTTATTGTTTTATTCTGTAAAAACAAAATCTTGTTAATGTTTAATGTTCATTTATCTTTCAACAAACTGTTGCCAGTAAAACTAGCTACAGCAATCTTTTAACATTGTGACGAATCTCATGAAATAACCTTAAATACTTTGTACAGCATTATATTTTACATATGCAAATCCCATTGCAATAAAACAGGATGCAGTTTTTTCAGACTATACATACAAACACTCGTATGTTCACTGTTTTTAAACATCATCACATATATCATCTACTACGATCATAATGCATATTCCTCATGCATCGACACATATCAAGCAAACTATTCAGAAGTTAAGTTGTTAACTATTAACAGTTTAAATACATTATAACATTCACTTTACCTTGTATCTATGTAGAATCAGGTTGGGAATCTGTCTGTGCTGGTTCCTCTGTCAGGGTGAAGGAAAGTTTGTTTAGTTTTTCAGCTCTTGTCTCCACACCTCCCTGTTCCTGATCCGGCCAATAAGGTCAAAATCCAGCAGTCGGGAGCGTCTGGAGCCTTTAGCCATACAAGGCAAAGGAATCCGAGAGCGGCAGACCTCGCATATCCTGTGAAACAGTGTTGTGTTTTCACAATAGCTTGGGTCTGGTCAGAGGAAGGCCTTATTTAGCCAATAAATGACTAAGAGTACAAGAGAAACACTCCCACTGGCAGTACTGTATGGATGAAGGCCAAAGCTGTCATTATAAAGGATTTACATTACAGGAAAAAGATTTAAGAAGAATATACAGAAATAAGTCTATGCCTCTCTTTCTCAAATATTTATAGACATAACTGGATGTATTTAAAGACTAAAATAATTATATGAGGTGTTTTTCAAGTAAATGCAGTTGCATAAATTAAACAAAAATATGATATGCAGCAGCTGAAGTAGTGGTGGTTAAAGACCTGAGGATGAATTAAACTACTACCCAAAACACACATGTGATAAACAACTGAATAATGACTGAAAAAACAAATCGGTCACAATTAAATAGTTTTCAATGCTTGTGCATTTACAAAATAATTGTTGTTTATACAACATTTATACACAAGTCTTGTGGGAAGAACGTTTCAAGAGCATAAATAAAAATGGTAATGTAAAGAGGTTTTTGTCATTTCAGCAGACATGAACATCAAACCCTACTGAAAAAAGATGCTAAAACCAGCTCACCAGCTTATGCTGATCTCCCAAAGGAAGAGATGGCCCCTGAAAAGTCTGGAATATATTATTAGGGTGGGGCATGGGGGCCCATCAGGACTGCCTATGCATAGGGCCCGAGATCTTGTGCAATGCCTCTGTGATCTCCCATCCTGGTTTTAGCAGGTTTAGCTGGTGTAGCAAGCTGGTCCATATGTGTTTTGGTCACTTTTTAAGATGGTCAAGCTTAGCTGGTCATGCTGGAAGACCAGCTGACCCACCAGCTTGACCAGGCTGGGAGGATCATCTTAAAACAGCTGAAACAAGAAAACCTTTTTAACCAGTTTTAGCTGTTTTTTTTTCAGTAGGTATAACGACTAATAGATAGATATAGGTGAGATGATTTAATTTCAAAAACAGATCACAAATCACTTCAGAATATTTCAGGAATTTTACAGTATAATAAGAGTTTGGTTTAGTTTTATTTAAGATATATCCTAAGATTAATATCTGAAAAATAACTTTAAAATAATTTTATTAGAAAAATATAAAAACTTTATCACATAATACAACACTATGAATTCACAGTCGTATCTAAATGTACATGAGGTACTAATCTGTTAAACATTGTGCAATGTATGATGTTTTAAATATTTTACAGGAGGACTTCTATCACGTATCTTTTTGATTGACATTAAGTGTGTCCAATCAAATGAACCCATCAAACCCCACCCTCCTCACGTCACCATCAGCACGTTACTGTTGTAATCCTGCAGGGGGCGCTCGGGGGCTCAGAGAGCGGAATCGTCCAACAAAATCAATTTAAATGTGTGCTGTTTTTCTTATTGGATAAATGTATAGCCTGCAAAGTATAATCGTTTAAATCTGTTCAGTCAAATATGCACGTATGAAATTAAATCCGATTCATTAATCTTAATAAATGTATTAATAAAATTGCCTCTTTCAGACCGGTGCTATCCAAACTCTGGGTCGTAGTGGTAGGCAGAGGACTAAATCAAATGTTTAAAAATTAAATAGAAATATCTTTATATATCCATATCTGTATCCTAATATTTTCTGGATGATAATTTACAAAGAAAAACGTTAATCTCTAATGAATAAAATGCACAGGCCGTTTGTCAATCCGAAGGCTGCAGCCTCCGTAGGTCGCATTTGCAGGCTGCTGCATACGTCATCAAGACTTGTTTCAGACTATTAACAATTCTAGTTGACTATTATTCTTAGATAATCGTAAATTGTTGTAATATGCTTATGAATTGCGAATGTAATGTTCAGTTATCTTAAATAAACCAGGCTTGATGACGTATGCAGCCTGCATATGTGACCTCCGGAGGCTGCAGCCTTCGGATTGAGAAACGGCCACTCTCATAGGGATTAGGTTTATTTTTATTATTGAATTGACAACAAACATAAATAAAAATAAAACTTGACAGTAACAATACAATTACAATTTATGCTATGATTTATGGAATTTACAATAAAATATTAAGTAAAGTACAGATTTTCAAAGTTTTCATTGGCTTTTACTCTAAAGAGAATCTTATAGGCTCAATATAAAGTTCAATTTCTTTTTTAAATGATAAAAATGATAGGGTTTTGTTTCAGAAAATGTACATTTGAATCACAATGAAGATGTAAAACCGCTGCGTGACTAAACAGAAACAACTTCCGGGCCGCTAAGCACCGCCCATTGCGTAACTCAGGACGTCCATCAGTTATTTCTATGAGAAGGGCGCCTTTTTTCTACAAACACACACCGACAGGCTCGCTCTTCCTGAAACACACCGATCGCATCGAATTCCTTGTTGTCCTGCTGAATATTTAGCAGAAATGACACATAGGTTAAATGAAAGATGATCCGCGTGTTCGTCTTTGACGGTTGGTGATTTAATGGCACATTTGATATGCAAATATCCTCGTGCAGGTATTATTATTAAAGCATCTTCTATGATATGATGTAAAGGCAGGCCGTTTATCATCAGACGTCATGTGATACCTGCACAGGTGGGCTGACCACTGCGTAACGTTACCTCTGCTGATCTTCACACCTGAGCATCATCCGTTTGAAACATGGACCATCCGAATAACAGCAAGAAGACAGAGCCCAGAGTCAATGAGAAGAAATGCTGTAAGTTATTAGTTAATGCTACATAATGTAATGTTTTAATGCATCGTAACTTACTGTACAGTACACTCTAATGTGACCCCTTGATCGTGGTTTTACTACAGTTAAAACCAAAAAACCATACTGTAGTTAAACCATGGTTACCACAAAATAACCATGGTTTTGACAACCATGCTTTTCGAAGACTATGGTTAAACCAAGGTTACTGTAGTAAAACCATGGTTTTGCTAATATTAATCAATGCCACAAAAACATGGTTAATTTTTGTAAGTGACTCCCTCTGTGTTTAAGGGTTTAAGCAAACAGTGGTTATAGTTTATATAGTTTTTCTGTTTGTAATGATAAAGCAACAGATGAATGTGTCACGTAGACTTTGCACTTTTTAAACTTTAACAAAGTAAAGAGTTGGGATTTAACATGTTCACTAAATAAACTAATTTATCTTGATTCGATTGAAATTTGAGCTTTGGGTCCGAACAAAGTTTTTGTGGTATGTAATGCCCAATTCAATGGCATGTTGGGTCCTGTTTCTTATGACATATTTAGTGAAGAAACATTTTTGATTAATAGAGAGATAGAGAGAGAGAGAGAGACCATCATTATATTACAGAAAGTCTGTTATCTGACACTCTGAATGATAGTTTGTCTCCATTTAATTAGTTGTGTTTACTAAGTCAATTCATACTCATATGTTAATTAAACCTCTCACAATAAGTGTTGAAGGACATAACTCGCCCGCTGCAAGCATGACGGCTTGTTTAGAAATGATGTGTTGTTAGTTATCTCAGCATTTGGTTGTCTTAAATGATGATTTCTCTGTTACATGCTCAGATTTTCTTCTTAATCTAGTTTCAGCATCTTAAAATCATTTGAATGATTGCAATATAAGTTTGCTAATAAATTAATGTTATTATTTCAGATTATTTAATGTTTGTTACATGAAGATACATATTTCATAATATAAGCCTCAGGCATCTCTAATGCATAATAGATCCGAATCTGATATTCAGGAAGAGGAAGTGATGACGTAATAACTACATTGCAGTAAAAACAACAGACACTTCCACATCTGTGATGTATTCTGCCCTACAAAGAGAAAAGACCTTAACTTGCTATATCAAACTCCAGAGAGACAGGTTTTTTGCCTTTGTAGGACAGTATAGATGACGCAGATCTTCTGTAATCCTCATGAATGTCGTCATATTTCCACTAACAAACCTGGAACAAAATGAACACGTGAAGTGTTATGAGTATAAACATGGTTACCTGCGGGCCGAAAGGTCATCGGATGTTATTTGACTGGTTTATAGTAATCAGAAAGCAGATCAAAATGATACGATAACTCAAAATGAATAAATAATGCGTGTGTGTTTGTTCTTTTTATTTAGCATGGGCGTCGTACATGACCAACTCACCCACAGTGATCGTATTGGTCGGTCTTCCTGCGAGGGGAAAGACTTATATCTCAAAAAAATTGACACGCTATCTCAACTGGATTGGGGTCCCAACAAAAGGTAAGTGAAACTGTGGAAATATGTTTTCTGGAGGCCTAGACCTTTCCAACGATATATAGTTATGTCATTATGACATCCAAAATATTCAAAGTAAACTTAGGTGACCTGTATACGGGACGGGTGACTGTTAAGGGTTAATTTAACTGAATACATTTTATTGTGGAAGTTATGCTTTTCATTTTAAGTATTTTTTATTATTAACCTATTAATCCATTATGTTTGTTGTTTAATTTTACTTTTCCAAAAATATTATTTTGCATTCAAACAATTCTTGGAGGACCCACAGTAATACCACCACGGACCCCCAAGGGTCCCCGGACCCCCTGTTAAAGACCCATAGTTTAGAGTAAGATAAAATTTTGAGTCGAGCAGAGATTTGTTTTTATTTATAACACAAAAGTATTCATCTGATGTGGCACAGCAAGTGTGTTTGATGTACACATGAATGAATGCTCAGGTCATGAGGAGTGCTGATACTTTTTTTTTAAGAATTTTTGTCATTTTTGATATACTGTTATGAGATCATTTCTATTTGTTTTACTCTGGATTTACTGTACGCACCGGTGCTTTCCACGTGTTTATAACAGTTGTGTCTTTTATCAGTGTTTAATCTGGGTGTTTATAGACGTGAGGCCGTACAGTCATACAAGTCCTACGATTTCTTCCGTCATGACAATGAAGAGGCGATGAAAATCAGGAAGTAAGTTTACAATTCTCTTTTACAGTAACATAAGATCTGTCCAAGTCCAACCTACCCACATATTCAACATCAATGTATATGATTATCTTTTTTCCAGACGAACACAATCAGAATTATATTAGAAAAGGTCCTGGCTGTTCCAAGTTTTATAATGGTAGTAAATGGTGCTTCTGATTTGAACCCCAAAAAAGTGCATTCACAGAAGTGATCCAAATGGCTTCAGGGGGTTAATAAAGGCTTCTGAAGGCAATCGATGTGATTTTGTTAGAAAAATATCTTTTGTAGGACATCACGTACACGTGGCCATGAACATCGGTTGCCCTCAGAAGACCTTTATTAACCTCTTGGAGGCGTGTGGATTTTAGGCTTCAAAGCACCATTTGCTACCATTATAAAGCTGGGAACAGCCAGGACATTTTTTAATATAACTCCGTTTGTGTTTGTCTGAAAAAGATAGTCATACACTGCAAAAAATGATTTTTAAGAAAAAAATTCAGTAAAAAATATAAAAAAATTCTTAAATTAAAATGCTTTTTCTTGATGAGGAAAACAACCCAAGAAAATAAGTCTCGTTTTTAGACCAAAAATATCAAATTTAAGTGATTTTGTGCATAAAACAAGCAAAAAAATCTTGAAAATTTTTCTGAAACACTAAATTCAAGAAAAATTTGCTTACCCCATTGGCAGATTTTTTTGCTTATTTTATGCATAAAATCAAGATTTTTTTTTATTGAAAATAATTTTTTGCAGTGTATACAAAATATCAAATTTAAGTGATTTTGTGCATAAAACAAGCAAAAAAAATCTGCCAATGGGGTAAGCTAATTTTTCTTGAATTTAGTGTTTAAGAAAAATGTTCAAGATGATTTTGCTTACCCCATTGGCAGATTTTTTTGCACAAAATCACTTAAATTTGATATTTTTGGTCTAAAAACGAGACTTATTTTCTTGGGTCATTTTGCTCATCAAGAAAAGGCATCTTTATTTAAGAATTTTTTGATATTTTTACTGAAAACAAGACAAAAATACTAAGAATTTTTTTTCTTGAAAATCATTTTTTGCAGTGTACATTGAGGGTGAGTAAATCATGGGGTAATTTTTAACTTTAATCTAAGAGATCATATTCATCACTGTTTCATCTTCTTCATCATTTCAGTCAAATTAAAATATTAAAAATATTTTTGTCACTGTATTAACTTTTTGCATATCAAATATGCAGACTGAATAGATGATTATATGCATGATGGCGGTCATATGTGATTAAAGTTCAAGGGTGTGATGTCATATTAGAGGTGTCATTTCAATTTCAAACTTCCTCTCCTGGATGGACTGGAGAGGGAGTTTCGAGTAGGAAGCATTCATGTGTATTATGTACAAAGAGCAAATAAAATGTATCATAAGCCATTTTGAAGTGATTGACAAACATTACTTCAGACCCGCAGTATCTGATGCTTTGGAGTTGAATGTGTTTGTAGTCGGTGTCTGGTTATTGCATCTGTATTTAGTCTGGTGTGTTGTCTCAGGCAGTGTGCGATTGTGGCTCTTAAAGATGTGAAGTCGTACCTGAATGAGGAGGGCGGGCAGATCGCTGTAGGTTTTTAATCTTTTTTCAGCTTAACCTTATATATTGTATAATACACAAGAATATCATTTTAATGCATGATTCACTTGCATGTAGTTTATGCATTTATGTAGTGATTGTGTTGTGTTCGTCTCTGGCAGGTTTTTGATGCCACAAACACGACGAGAGACAGAAGGGAACTCATTTTAAGTTTTGCGCAGAGGAACTCGTATAAGGTAAGAGGATCTGTCATTAGTTACTGATTTGTTTTGTTTTACGCAGTCATCCGGTGACACTGCAGAAATGCACATCTTGATCTCACATCTGATGCTTTGAGTTTCAATTAAAACATTCATGTTAAACTACCTTTACCATATTGAAAACTCAGTGTTAGTAGGGCTCGCAAAATCGCTAGCTCGACGTCCCAGGGCTATTGTAAATTCCTGTCAGGCTACCAAAATATATCTGCCCATCAGGCTATCTTGGGGAGGAAAAAAGATTTTAATGTTTTTACATTGTCTCAGATTTAGTTAGGTATTTATATTGTATGTAATTCAACGTCCTCTTGTCAGTCATTATCTTCAAATAGAAAGTGAAACTGTCAGGAAATGAAGTGAAAGCATAATAAAAAGCCATTATTCCTTTAATGTTCACGTCTGATATGCACATATTTATTAAAAATAACCTGTGTTATAATACATTCATATAATATTTCAGTAATATAATAATTTAATTATTCTGATGTTAGGGGAACTCTAAACTAACCTAAAAATAACATTAGGGGAATGTTAAATTAACCTTAAAATAACGTTCTATTTTCTAAAAGAAAACATTCCTGGCTAACCAAAAACCTTGGAAAAAACGTTCTAGAAACCAAAAACTAACGTTAGGGGAATGTTTTGGGAACCAAACATTTTTAGCTGGGGATTGTCAGGAAGGATTTATCAATATTCTACATTAAACAATGTATTTTTTTATTCGGGTTACTTATATTCATTTCGGGCTACCAAAAATTAAAGAGTGCCAGGGATTTTTAAATTTTGCGAGCCCTGCAGTTTTTAATTTCCAGTATGCTTTACAAAATGTTTCCTGTTGGGTAGAAAATGAAGTCGGACCGGTTTTTACAGTATGATGGTGACGGCTTAACAGCTGTGTTTTTGTTTTTTTGTGCAGGTATTTTTTGTGGAATCACTTTGTGATGATCCAGAAGTCATAGCTTCCAACATCCTGGTGAGTGACATCACATAAATCATTTACATACTGTTGTTAAAAGCACCACTATCAGTGATAAAATGATATTAAATATTATAAATGTAAATTGTGAAGATGTCATGTTGTTGTTTTTATATAGACGTCATGTTTGTGTCCTCTAACTAACGCAACATTCATCATCACACAGGACGTGAAGGTGTCCAGTCCAGATTATCCTGAGCGAGACAGAGAAAGCGTTATGGAGGATTTTCTTAAAAGGATCGAGTGCTACAAAGTCACATATCAACCGTTAGACCCCGACCAACATGACAAGTAAGGTCTTAAATAAGTTCAGGTTTTTATTTTGAGAATCTGTTTCTGGTTGTGTTTTCTTGATGAATAACAGTATTCCATCTTACTGTGATTAAAAACACTCACAATGTAAAAACATTTAAGTGTCCAACAGAGGGCGTATGTGCACCTTATAAATTCCCTTATACGTTACCATTTCTAATGTAAAAGATTTGCAGAATTGATTTATTTAATGTTGGTCGTAAATTCCTGTCGTACAGTAGGTTTAGGTTATCAGGTTAAATATTATTTGGCCATTGACTGATTCATCCAAGATCTCTGTACAGTCTTAAACTAAATCCTTTGGACGCTCAAAGACATTTCAGAAATTCCTCTGGCAGGATTTCTTAACTTATCTGGAATAATGGAGTTGAGATATTAAGCTGTTTTCGATTAATGTTTTGTGGCCGCTGGATTATGAGTGTTTCTAGTTTGTCACTGCATTCAGACTTGAGGATTTACATTAAGTTTTTTGACATAAATGTCTTCGAGATAACAGGCGGCTAAACTGCTCTGGTAAGATCTGTTAAAAGTAAATTAAATGTTTCTATTTCTCATTTAGTTTTACCTCAGTGACTACATTGTTTTAGTAACTGGCAATTATTTTATATTTTTCTTCATTTGGGAACGTTAACTTTAATATGTGTGAACAAAAATATATTTTAATGACTTCCGATCAATTTGACACGTCTTATGATGAGAATATGATGTAAGGAAGAAACGTTTGATAATGTTGTATCTAAAAACAGATTGGCGACTAACTGCAGTGGTAAGATCTGTAAAGTGTTTATTTATCTGTCAATAAATATCTGTTTTAAGTCCTCTATATCATGCTAAAGTCATTATTTATATATTTTATTAAAATGCAATGTTATCTAAATACAATATGTGATGCTGAGGTATTTTTTTAATTAAAATTAACCTCCAGTTTATGTTCTCTGGACACATTTTTTTTTAAATACACACGATTTTTAAGTCTGATTATTTGCATTTAGGCATATCACAATATAGAGGTTAGGGGAACGTTATGGCAACGTTAGGGCAATGTTACCTAAACCTAGAGGGAATTCTCTATTGACGTCAAGAAAACTTTCCTGGGGAACGTTAAGGTATCTGTTCTGGGAACCAAGTGCTAACGTTCCCATAACATTCTGGGAACCAAAATTTTTTAGATGGGAACCAGAAATATAAAATATGAAGTGGTTTTATATACTGTATTAGCATCTAAATGACAAAAGGATAACATTTTAAAATAACATTTCTGTTTCAAATGAAACCGACGGATCATTAAAACATCTTTAACATCTCGCTCTCTTTTCTCAACTCATGTTTTGTTTGTTAGAGATCTGTCCTTTATCCAGGTGATAAACGTGGGTCAGCGTTTCCTGGTGAATCGTGTTCAGGATTATATTCAGAGTAAGATTGTTTACTACCTCATGAACATTCACGTACAGAAGCACTCCATATATTTGTGTCGACACGGAGAGAGCCAACACAACGTCCAGGGCTGCATCGGAGGAGATTCAGAGCTTTCCAGCAGAGGAAGAGAGGTAGAAATAACATGATGTTTTAAGATTATATAGTTTATGTGCTTTGAACAAGAAAATATTTTATTGATGCTTGCTGCAGTATGAGGATGCTGGGCAGTTGCTATGGTGTTCCTCTTGGTTGCTAGGCAGATGCTAGGATGTCCTGTGTGCTCTCTAGATTCTTACGCATTTTAAAGCTTATTTGTTATTTACCAAAACTGTACCACTTTAATTAACCACAAAACTGTTTCATATGTGCCCTTCATGAACATGGTTAACACACATCCCAGCATGCACTGGGGCAAGTAATGATTGTTAACTTCTTTCCCCTTCTGTGTTAGTTTTCTAAAGGCCTCCGCAGGTTCCTGGAAAACCAGAACATCCCGGATCTGAAGGTGTGGACGAGTCAGCTCAGACGCACCATCCAGACAGCGGAGGAACTTGGCGTCCCGTACGAGCAGTGGAAAATACTTAATGAGATTGATGCTGTAAGTTTTATTGGAACAGCGGGGCTGTTGTTTTGTAAGACTTTACTGTTAGGGAAGCAGGGGTGTTTTTTAGAAGTCAATTTCTGGCAGATGTTTAATGGAGGTGCGTCATATTTAACTCATTTAACACATCTACATTAATTTAGCTCTGATGTTTTCTTGGATAAATTGTGGCATGAGTATAATAACACATGCTCTTTCACTTCCCAGGAAATGAGAAATGTTAGGAAGCAGACATTTTCATTTATTTCCAGACTGGAAATAAAAAAATCTGTTTTTTTCTTTAGTGTAAGAAGTCTTAATTTGAAAAAATATTTGTGCCGGATGTAAATTCTTCAGACTTAAAAAGTGAAGAAATGTGTTTGTGTTATAGGGTATCTGTGAGGAGATGACCTATGAAAAGATAAAAGAAACATATCCAGATGAATATACTCTAAGAGACCAGGACAAATATCATTACAGATACCCAGGTGGAGAGGTACGTACCATAGCTGATACTCATTGGCTGAAAAAAGTAGCCCCCTATACTCTCATTCATGCTAATATAGTCACTTGAATGAGTGAATGAAAACGAGTGAGTGAATTCAGACACTAAGCGCCAGAACCACGGCGGGTGTCATCTTGTGTCGAGACGCGGGAGTTAATTTGGCAACCGCCTGATTGTACGTTCACACTATACACGAATTAAACAAATAAATCACGCTATTCATGCTTAGTTGGACATCTCTAAATAATAAAATTCTAAATAATTCGCCCATGAAATTTGCGGGTAACATTTGCAAGTAAAATTTGCGTCATTCGTGTGTGAAATTTGCGGGTAACATTTGCAGGTAGAATTTGCACGTGAAATTTGCAGTGTAAAATTGCAGGGTAAAATTTGCGTCATTCGCGCGTTAAATTTGCGGGGTAACATTTGGGTCTTTCAGGTGTTAAATTCGCTGGTAAAATTTGCGTCATTCGCTGAGAACATTTGCGTCATTCGCGTGTGAAATTTGCGGGTTACATACGCATCATTCACATGTAAAATTTGCGTCATTCGTGTGTGTAATTTGCGGGTTACATTTGAGTGTGAAATTTGCGGATAACATTTGCATCATTCAGCGTAAAATTTGCGTCATATGCACGTGAAATTTGTGGTGTAACATTTGCGGGGGAAACATTTGCGTCATTCGGGGGCGTGAAATTTGTGGAAAACATTTGCGGGTAGAATTTGCGTCACTCTCCCACGGGTAAAATGTACGTAATTTGTGGGTAAAATTTGTGTCATTTGCGCATGAAATTTGCAGGGTAAAATATGCATCATTTGCGCATTATATTTGCGGGGTAACATTTGCGTCTTTCATGCGTGAAATTTGCGGGTGAAATTTGCGTCATTTGCACGTGAAATTTGTTGATGACATTTGCGTCATTCGCGTTTGTAATTTGCGGGTTACATTTGCATCATTCACATGTAAAATTTGCGTAATTCGTGTGTGTAATTTGTGGGTTACATTTGCGTGTGAAATATGCGGATAACATTTGCATCATTCAGCGTAAAATTTGCGTCATTTGCACGTGGAATTTGCGGGGTAACATTTGAGGGAAACATTTGTGTCATTCTGGCGTGAAATTTGCGGATAACATTTGCGGGTACAATTTGCGCTTAATTGGTTTGCCGCAGGATGTCTGTTACGTCTTATTATGTAAATCACTCGCGCTTAACGCGCATTCACTTCTGGTGTGAACCCACCATGAGCCTCACTGTGAAGGTGTAGCAGCCAGCTGTCAAGTGTACGTCGGTTGTACACTCATTATTGCGGTGCATTATGGGATTGAATTAGTGCACTTGATAACATCCAATAGAATTTTGGACACCACTAAAAAATAGTGCACTATTTAGGGGTATAGAGAGCTAGTTCGGACACAGCCACCGTGTACTTTATCATTACATACATCAAGGATAATCGTGGACAATATGTAAGAAATATATTCCATTAAAATACCTGATGGGTATGTACCATTTATCATACTGATTATGTTTTACATGTAACACCAAAATTATAACTAAACATTGTGTCCAGAGTCCAGACAGATCATTTTTTAGTACTTTATTACAATAAAATCAACTTGTATTTGTATTAAAATAGTAAAGTTACAATGTTTTAATTAGATTAGATTATTTTAATTTCTCTATGATATTCTCATCTCTTGTTGTAGTCGTATCAGGATCTGGTCCAGAGGTTGGAACCTGTCATCATGGAGCTGGAGAGACAAGGAAACGTATTGGTCATCTGTCATCAGGCCGTCATGCGATGTCTGCTGGCGTATTTCCTGGACAAAAGCGCTGGTACGTCACACACACATCATGAAATCATCTACTTTGTGTTTTGTAATATTAACGTCTCAGCGGTGATAAAGATGTCCAGAGCTACAGTGCTTATGTTCTCCTTTTATTGCTCTCCGTGTGTTTGTGATGCAAGCAGAGGTTTTGATATGTGTGCGCTTGTTTTCTACAGATGATTTGCCGTATCTGAAGTGCCCTCTTCATGCCGTCCTCAAACTCACTCCAGTAGCTTACGGTTTGTGTTGTTTTTGAGATATTGTACATTATTACAGATATCAGTAAGCAAGAAAAATATTTCACTCTAGGCTCAGACATTTACACACCAGATAAATAAAATAAAGTTATTGTTTTTATTTGTTACAGGCTGTAAAGTTGACATGTTTGACCTGAAAGTAGAAGCTGTGAATACACACCGGGACAGACCACTCGTAAGAAAACAATCTTATATAACTTCTTATATCTCATATCATTTCGGCGGTGCTTGATTTTACTGCTTTTTATTGTAACAAACTACCAACAGTACCTTTTTAAGCTTATATTTTATTTTAAAGTGATTATTAAATTGTGCATATACATTAGTGCATAAATTCCCTGGGTATTGAGCCCTTGATCTTGATGTTGCAAGCACCATTCTCTACTAATCAAGCTACAGGAACCACCAACAGTCCACTAAGACCCTGTTTACACCTGGTATTAAAGGATTCATCCACTTTTATTAGGGCTGCAACTAATGATTATTTTCATAATCGGTCGATTATTTTTCTGATTAATCGACTAATCGGATAAAAAAATTCTCAATTAGAGTTTTTTTCTTATTGAAGCTAAATAAGACACTAAATTAAGGTATTCATGTGTAGTGTACTTTAAAAAATTCTAAAGCCACACATTACTACAGAGGTTTACTAATATAATCTTTTTGATTTTGATATTTTAAGCCTTAAAAAATAACACTCAAACTAATTTTAATCTTCAACTTTAGACCTTGATGAGAATTAACATGATCCTTCATTAACAAAATAAACAAGCCATTATGATATGAAAGTGATTAGATTAAACTTTATTGTCATTACACAAGTACAAGGCAATGAAATGCAGTTAAGGTCTAACCAGAAGTGGTATAAAAGGTGCCACAGGGTTCCCACAGGTCCTCGAAATCCTTGAAAGTTTGTGAATCTGGGGGAAAAAATTCAAGGCCCTGGGAAGTTTTTCAAAATATATACACATAGATACAGGTCTTTGAAAGTGCTTGAATATATTTTATGCAAGAAGTTTTCTGGAAAAAAATCCATATTATTGTAGTGTAAGATAATATCATAACAACTCTAGACTTTTATAGATGCTTTAAATGCGAATGTTGATTAGGGATGGGTACCGAAACCCGGTATTAAACTTGCCCCGGGGCGAAATTATTAAAGACCGTAGTATCAGTAAGATCTGACGCTATCGGTTCTGCTTTCGGTCCTGGAGAAAAAGATAAAAATAAATGTTCTATGTATTCTTGAATAATAATGTTTTCGTGCACATTTTGTCCCACCAAACATTTCTAATTTGAGATAATATTAAGATGTTTGTCTGTGAGATCTCTCATGCGCGCCGCGGAGGCTGTCTGTCACACACACACACACACACAACGACGAGCGTGGCGCATGCATGTATACGCATAACAGCACGAAAACTCCCGCTTAACTCTTTCCCCGCCATTGACGAGATATCTCGTCAATTAAGAGAAAACGCTTCCCCGCCAATGACGAGATTTTCCGTCTTTCCGCAATACCGCTATTATCCACCAGGTGGCGCCCTTCCGCAACTTTTTAAAACCGGAAGTATTGCCCTATGGCAAGCAGCTACATGTCCGTGTCTGTTTTAAAGATCGCGCTGAATGGGATCTCTATGAAAAGTCCGTCATAAAAATGGAATTATATCTGCTTTTTGCTCAAAATATGGTGTTTTTGCAAAAACCTACCCATATTCAAATGCTGATTGCAAAAGAACCACTAAAGGTAGGATGAAACGGTTTTTTTTGTTTGAAAGCAGAGGGTCTGTTCTTTCATTTGGTATATTGTATGTTTATATATTTAAAGAAGAACATTTTCTGGAAGGCATTAAACTTTGGTGAAAATCATGAAAAACGCTGGCGCTGGCTGGCAACTTTTTTAAAAAACGCTGGCGGTGAAAGAGTTAATAACAAGACTGACAATGGCGGATAGAGCAAAACGTTCAAAAGTGCGGTTATACTTTACTAGAGTTGATGCAGACAACGCTCGTTGTCATACAGGTAAGTGCAACAAGATGTTTGCATGTAAGGGGGGAAACACAAGCAATCTGTCAAAGCATCTTTTAAAAGTACATTACGTGCAGACAGAAACTGTGTCCCAATTCAAGGGCTGCGACCTTCTAAGCATACGACCTTAAAAGGTGAGCACTCGGTCTGTCAAGGTGGCAGCCTGAGAAGTCCGCGAAGAGAACTGAAATGAGACGGTCTAATCCTCGGAGGACCCATAATTTGCGTCACCTGCTGCACGCGCCCACCGCGCCTGTCAGGCATGTACTGTATGCTAACATCACGTTGAATCAACGTTGTTCACATCATTTATAATAAATGTACAATATCCCTAATTGGTTACCTTACGTTGAAATTGTGTTGACTTCTTTTGGGAGAAATGACGTTATGCATTCAACATATTTTCTACTTGTTTTAAAATCCCAAATAAAGAAAATTCAGTATGTAAACATTTATTTGGCTAAATGCACAGCACTTCATGTTAGTTTACAAAATAGCCTATAGATAAATATCCTATTTAAAGTATTTTTTCTGCAGCTTTCACGCTGGTGCATTAACAAATATATGTATATTATTTAGAAATGATATCCAAAAACGTATTTGTAATAATGAAATGCAGACACATAATTAACTTAATCATGTGAACATAGGTTCATGATCAAATGTTAACATTGGCCAAAGTACCGATAAGAATACCGTTAAAGTACCGGACCGTTAAGCACTATCAGTAAGAGTAGTAATACCGTTAAAATCTTAACGATACCCATCCCTAATGTTGATTCATACCAAAATGCTTTTTTGCATAGTTGTGTTTGACACATGAAAACATCTCAGGTTACGTATGTAACTGTTGTTCCTTGAGAAGGGAACGAGACGCTGCGTCTCCCTTGCCATACTTCCTGCGTCCCTGTAACGCCGTCTTTGGCAATATTTCAGATAGCGATATACTTCCTGGCTCCTGTGTCACCCTATCTTTGTCGTTAAGTCTCACCATTGGTTGAATTTGATATACACATTCAGATGCACTTTACCCCTGGAGGCGTCCCCAAAGTGTAACCGCAGTGACGCAGCATGAGTTCCCTCGAAAGGGAACTGTAACAATGTATCTTAAAAGTTAACACAATGTAACCTTGCTCTCACTTGAAATGTGTCCCCACATTTATTCCTTGAATTTGAGGGTATTGGACCTGGAAAGTCCTTGAAAGGTCCTTGAATTTGAAGTTTAACTAAGGTGTGGGAACCCTGATATCAGTATTGCATGGGTAAGGATTATGTAAACTGCCAGGTGCGAAAAACCAATATCCAAAAGCTCCTGCTGGCTGTAAGATGTTAAGGCACCACTGTTCTTCATGAACAGACCCAAGATGAGCAAAAAAATCATGCAGAAACTGGAGAGACACTGAGCCTCGCGATGCCATCTTGATATAGATGTGTCAGTCATTGTCCTGTCAGGGTTGCCAGATCTGTGTAATAATACCAGCCCAATTCCCTTCAAAATTGGTCCAAAAGCATCCCAACGACTATTCACAGCACAAATACCAACAACTAATGAACCAAATTTTTCCATCTCTAATCAATAGGAATGCTCTGATCAGGATTTTTGCAGCCGATACCGATTACCGATTTGTTGTCTTTGTTATAGGCCGATACCAATGCCTATTTTTCAAGCTGAAATGCAAGCTCTTTGATGACTGTAACTGTCATCATTTTTTTCTAGAAAAGTAATACCACAGATGTTGCCTTTGTTACATTACTTTCAGTAATTGGGTACATTATTGTTTTAATAGAGAATCAAAAAGGTATTTAATATGCATTTAAAAAGGCTTATGTCTGTTAAAGGTAATGAAAAAAAAATACACACTCTTTACTGTATGAATTATTTCATCGATTAGTTGTTGCAGAAAGGAGGTACTTACATTATTGTCATTATATAAACAGTGACACAAAATGGTGTTAAAAAGTGTTAAAATGAATTATTATTATTATTATTATTATAAGTATCGCCATTATTTTTATGGCAATTAACAGACTTATGAAAAGTATCGTGACAAGTAGTGATGCACCGATGTATCGGCCGCCGATATTTATCGGTCGATTTTTGATGAATTTGAAACCATCGGCAATAGCGCAAGAAAGGCCGATACCGACTGTTTATTAATTAACTGCATAAAGAAATCCATTATATGTAAAAAAAAAAAAATGAGTTAATGTTGTTAATAAAATAAATGCTGAATAGCAAAAACCACCTTTGAAGGTTGTCATGTTGTCTTATTATATTTTTTTAGCTTAATTTGTGTCTCTCTTATTATGTTGGTCAGTTGAATGTTAATTAGATCCAATCCATGTTCAGTAAAAATAATTTGATGCAGAAATAAACTAGCTAATAGAGCAAATGTATAGTATTGTATACAAGTGTTTAATATCGGTATCGGCCAGAAGTTGTCTGTTTAAATCGGTATCGGCTCAAAAAATCCTATCGGTGCATCCCTAGTGACAAGCCTATCCCGGATCAGCAGCGATTCGTCACGCTACCTTCAAAAATCCATTTGAATCGATACGTAAGGCACTGTATTGATGCGTGCATCATCAGGAGTTCATGACAATGTATGGTCATATCGATATTTTAAACACAGCACCCAAAAAAACGCATCTTAATAGCAGGTGTAAACAGCCCCTATATAAGTTTTGTATAGACGGTTTCATCGGAAACGCGTGCGCTGATGCGAAACACGACTCTGGATCTGAACTTCACCTCCGGTTTGGGGTTTTTAATGGTAGTTGCTAAACTGATCTCTTGAACACATGCCTCGTTGGAAAAAAAAAATGTTTGGGTTTCCTAGGTAATCTTTGTTTTTTTTTTGCCTGTTATATAAATAAACTACGTTTAAAGAACTTTGTTGTTATTTATTCTTAGCGGAGTTTACCGGAAGTTACGTGCGGACCACGACAGCCGCTTGTTTATGTTGTTACTGTTGAAACCATCTATAGCAGTATATTAGACCGAGTGAGATTATAGTTTTTATGCAATGTGAGGGTGTCTCGAATGTTTGTTTTGTGGATCTTTGGAATTTGGTCATCGTAGTCGAAGGGTCTTCTAACACAAACACAACTTCACTAAATCAGCAAATGTAGAAAAATCTTTGCAATACTATAAATAATCCCTTCAACTCGATTCATGTTCAACCTGTAATAGAGACCCAGCAAACAGTTTGTGCACCATTTTGCAGACTGTTGTTGAAGGGCATGTAAGGGGGAGTTTACTATAAACACCCTCGCTGTGAAACCACAAGGCTACGGTCACAGACACAATACAGCACTGAGATTTATGTATAATACCATCTCTCTCTCTCTCTCTCTCTCTCTCTCTCTCTTTCTCTCTCTCTTTCTCTCTCTCTCTCTCTCTGAAAATAGCGCTGGCTGATGGTTGTTATTCTCTTTTCTCTTATGGATGAGATCAGCAGTCATTACTGCTTCTGTTTGTCTAGGACGGAGGGAGTTTCCTTGCTTTACATTTTTAAGATGCTGTCCTGATATTTTCAGCAGTCCTATAAAGAAAAACTAAATTATTCTTGTAATAAAGTGAGATACAAGACAATAATTCAAATGCAAAGATGTTAATCATAACATTACATATATATAATTACTGTCAAATAAAAGGCACAAAACTGCGGGGTGGTACCCTTAAGTTTCATTTTGTACCTGTATAGGTGTACTTAAAGGTGTAGCGGAGGATTTTCTCGAATTTTAGAAAAGAACCGCCTTCTTCACTTGCACAAAATGCAATTGCGCAACACTCCTGATTGACAACTAGGAGGACTAATAGTCTTGATGATCCACCCAGAAAAAGAAAATCCTCCACAATACCTTTTACATTAGGGTGGTCCTTATTATGGGTCAATTTTTTTTAAATATTTAACTCTTACCCCTAAATGTGTTAGGATATCAATAAAAACACACTGTGCAAAATTTTGGATTGTTCCTACAATATCTAGAGATTGCTCAAAGCCTTGAATATTTCGAAATCACATATTTTTGCAAATACTGTACCATTTAAAAACGCACAACACGCACAACTTGCTTCTCAGAGGGTAACTTTATTCAAGTTATTTCAGTCTCTTCTGATCCGAGTAACCATATAGCATACTTGATTCGTGTTGCTTCAGCCATTGTCTATTGTGCTTCATTCACATTGAAGTTTTTTTGCTGATAAGTCCATTTCTGCCATAAGTATATATTATAAAAACAATTATACATGCTAGCACAAAGTATCACATAAAACGTGAATGTGTTAACCTTCACAGGTCTTGAGCAACCTCTTATATTGAATTTTTTTTTTCTATTCAAACATATTGGTGGGGAGAGAGCATGAACTTTTAAAAGTTGAAAAATAAGGACCACCCTACAAAACATAATACAATTTTGTACTTTTTTGTGTACATTACTGGATCTATTGAGGACCTTTTAAAGGTACACTTAACTGTTTTGTACCCCTCATTGTTCAATATTTTTTCAGTATTTTACAATGTTCTTACCTCAATTTAGACAAATTAATACATCCCTATTTTTTTCAATGTGTGCACTTAATCTTTGTACAGCACGTAAATGTGTTCGCATTTAGTCTAGCCCCATTCATTCCTTACTGTGGGTTCACACCAGCCGCGTTTGAGGCGTCAAATTTGCGTCTACCGCGTCTAGTTTGCTGCTTGAACATTTTGATTTTTCTCGCTTCATTTGCGCATGAAATTGTATTCGTCAAGACAGTCAAGTCAATTCAATTCAATTCAATTCAATTTTATTTATATAGCGCTTTTCACAAAAGTCAATTGTTTCAAAGCAGCTTTACATAAATAGAAGCAGTGAAAAGCACAGAAAACGACAGATAGCACAACAGAATACATGATAGCATGAGCAGTTAAATTTGCTGCGGCTATGACTCAATATTATAATTGCACGTATTACTAAAGCAACGTATAGAAGAGGAAGCTAGGTAAAGCCCAAAAAGGCTGCCTCCCCGGGGTGAAAAACCCCCTAGGAGAAAAAAAACCCCGGGCTTTTATCCGAGGAAAAATAAGTCCTAGGAGGGAAAAACCCTTGGGAGTCAAGCATAAATTCACGTCATGGGAGGGGCTTCTGCGACTCTGCTCACTTCCTGTAATCACATCACTACTAGAGCAAACTCCTGATTGGTTACCGCGGTACGTTTTTCCGCCAAAGTTAAAATTTTTCAACTCGTGTGTTTCTCGCAGCAACGCTTAATTTGCGCCATTCGCGTAAACTAGACCTGCGAACGAGGCAGAATCGCGTCTGCCCCGCTGCGCTAAACACCTCATTTGCGACACAAGACTTTCGGATGCGTCTTCACTTAACATTGAAATCACTTCGCGCTTGACGCCTCTACCGCAGCTGGTGTGAACACAGCATTAGGATCCAAACAGGGATGATTTTTGAAGCCACCAAAAACTTAGAAGAGCACTTAGTTTCCAGCAATTTGACCTCTGCGTGCAGTGCCATCATCACTCCTGACTACTCCCCCTCTCGCTCAAATTTCCGTCAATATTACTGCGCCCAAGGTCGAAGTGCTCTTTCGCCATACAATTTAGTCCTAATTTTTATCGCCACGTTTTATTTTGTGCCACCATACTTACTCGTGTACGCATCTTCTAAATTCATCTCTGTTTGGATCCTAAGGGATGAATGGGGCTAGGCTAAATGCTAACACATTCACGACGCGCTGTATAAAGATTAAGTGCACGCATTGAAAAAGATAGGTATGTGTTAATTCATCTAAGTTGAGGTAAGAACATAGTAAAATATTGAAAAACTGTGGTGTTTTCCTTTAAGGTGCACAATAGGTCCTTAGATTATAATATTGCACCCCAAAAGGTACAACATTTTACAATCAGATCTGATTGTACCACCCCAGTGACAAAAAAGGTACGGTTTTGCCGTTTTCTGACGGTGTAGGAATTGCTCCTTTTCATGCAGAAAACCCTGACGTGAAATACTTTATCCACATCCTTAATGTTAAATATATAATGTGTTATCAGGGAGGCAGAAAACAGGTGATGCCCAGGACTCTGCTCAGGAGAAACAGCTTTACTCCACTGTCGAGTCAAGATCAGATAAAACGTCCTCGCCTTTTCAGCGTGGGCAATCCACCGCGGCTACCAGTCGTTCCCGTTTTATCATCCACGCGCTTGCCAGGGGCAATGGAGACTGAGGAACTGAATGAAAGCCAGGTTAGTTTTACCCGGTGTGTGTTTTTTAAGCCTTTGATGTTCACTTTGTAAATGTAATTTACGTTGCAAGGCCTGTATGACCGCAATCCCACTGAGAAGAAAAATCCCCTTCGCATTATAATCACATTTACAGGAAGTACCTAAAGCATTAGGAGTTTTAAAATGGTTGTGTAAAATTTGACTGTCCTCCATGTTAATGAGATTGCAAGAATAAAGTAACCTGTGTCTGTCTCATAGGAAATACTGGACTGCTTCGACCCCGGAGACTCAAAAGACGCCGTCCAGCAGTAAAAGCACAAACAAACCAGGAATTGTGAGGCTCCGGATAACGTAACTTATAAATTTTCCACATGTAAACAAGACCTGTTTTCTCCGCTATGCTAAATGCTTGGAGATTTGCCACAAATGTCGGCTGCTTTGTGTAGCAGGAAACCTTTGGTGGTAGTAAAATTCGGTGAAGGTTAAGGTTCAAAACGACTACTATTCATTACACTGTTACACTGATTGACAGCTTGTGAGACCAATAACAGTATCGTATAAAGCCAAACTGATTAGAGTGGGTGTGGCTTGTACAGGTTAATCTGATTGGCTCTTCAGTTTCAGCTAAAATCTGTTTTGATAAACCATTAAGATATTATTTCTATTCTATTTTTGATCGATTCCGCGTCTTGTTTTATCTCATATGCATTACGATTGTTTAGCTTTAAACTCTTTTAATTGATGTTTTAGATGTTAATTGTTTGTGTTGCTTTTGTTTGTGTGTCTATCACAGAGTTGCAGCGCTTTCTAATACAGTAGTTCTTGTTTTGATGTTTGTTAATATTTTATTGAATGTAATGAATGACTCGTGTTTTTTATTATTATAAAATCACCTTTTATAAATCTAAGAAAGGACATCAGGGGTTTTAATAGAAAAGCGATTGTTAGTGAATGATGGTCTTTGATGGAAAATGTTCATTATATGGTTATATGATGGTTGTCAATGTATTTTTACTTATATCCTGTCGATCATTTAAAGCTACTGAAAATATTCCTACATATTTTTAAACACATCCTAAGCTGTGAAAAGATGCATGGAATGTTTCGGGAAATTTGGAGCATTTTAGTTTGTACTTGAGCGTTTTAACTTTTTGGAAGTGAAGCACATGATTTTAAATTAGTGATGTAATATACCTCATGTATACTGAATATTACAGTATTTAGTATTACTGTATTCCAACAAATGAAAGTCTTGTGTCTGCATTACAGTTACCTGCAGCTTTATACTAATTAGGGTTGCAAAGCTTTGGAATTTTGGAAATATTTCAAGTTGGAAACTTAAAGAATTAGAAGAAATTATTTGTCATTTTTGGGTAATTTATTCAAACTTTATCAAAAACAAACATCAACTTTCTCGAGATTTGATTTGTGTGCGACAAATCTCCTATATTCCCGTGTAATTTTTATGGAAGGTTTCCAAATTCCCAGATTTTTGCAACTCTATTTCTAATAGATTTAAGTGAATGTAAATGTGATGACATCACTGGATTGTGTTGGACCAGTAAGTGCCTTCGCATCGCAACCCAAAGTGTAACCAATGCCACAAACGCCGACCTCGCCTGCTGCAAACTAAGTGCTCTTCCGCCATACAATTATCCGCTTAAATAATCGCCACGTTTTATTTTGTGCCACCACACTTACTCTTTAAATAGGGAAAACATGGAAGTGTTTGGTGGTTTCTAAATTCATCCCTGTTTGGATCCTAAGGAATGAATGGGGCTAGGCTAAATGCTAACACATTCATGGCACGCTGTATAAAGATTAAGTGCATGCATTGAAAAAAGATAAGCATGTATTAATTCATCTAAGTTGAGGTAAGAACATAGTAAAATATAGAAAAATGTGGTGTTTTCCTTTAAAACCAAATCTTTAATTTTATTGCATTGTGAAAGAGATTTTAGCATTCTGATTTCTTTGTCAAAACAATATTAATCTTAACTGTAATGTAATGTCATGCAAATCTATTGATACGGCCTCTGGGATCTAATAAACCTCTGATAAAAGAAATATCATGTCTTCCTTTAACTATCTTAGTAATAAAATTAAATGCATGCTTTATTGATGTACATGCATTGTCAGGAAAATTGTCCCAAGCTGTCACTGGGTCAGTACCCTTTGAAATGGTCCTAATATGAACCATTTAGGTACAGATACTTTATACATCTGGTAATATGTACCTCCAAGGTACTAATATGAACTCTTTAGGTATGAATGTATACATTTTGGGTACTGCCCCAGTGATAGACCATTTTTTAAAACATTTTTGTGCTTTGGGTAAAATTTTCTTTATTGTTGACATGTTTTCAATAAAACTAAAGGACAGAACAAACCAGGATAAAGATGTAGTTTTATAAATCTATGATTGCTTTTAAACTTAAATGTGTTTGGGATTCAGTCTGTTTTCAGTCATTTGTACTAAACTGAAGTGAATTCAGATTTTCATACAGTATTGAAATGACACATGGGTGTAAGCTGTTGGCAGTAAATCTCTTGAGTTATATTTGGGAAAGTGCGGTCTGTTGACCACCAAGATAAGTTTGGTTTCAACAGCGGTCTGTATTACACAGTGTTTGTTTCCAGCTTATCCTAAAATTCCAAGGAAAAGAGTTGTCATTCCTATCTAAAATAATGTTTTGAGTTTATATATCAGTGGAAAACTAAACGTTATTCATCTGTTTTCTGCAGTGATTAGTGGATGTTGAATTTGTCACATCCGGAAATTCTGGTGGAATCAAAATAAAACACAGATGAATTCCTCCAAACCTACAACAATAAAAAGAAACTAGTATAAAAACTCACAACTGAGTATGAACAAGTTGTTTACCAGTAACTTACTGTAGACTTAAATGAATGTTATTTACTGGCAACAGTTTGTTCTTAAATGAACATTAAACATTAAATAGTCTTTTATTTACAGAATAAAACTTTAAAATAAAAACGTAATGCGAATCTACAGTAAGTTACTGGCAAACAGCTGCCAGTATTACTGTCATTTCTACAGACATGTGTGGTTGAACTTCTTGCTGAAATGTGATTTTTGTGTATAAGGTCCCAAACACCCCATGCACATGTAAAGTAAATTACAAAATAAAATTCCCATCCATGCCATAGAGGAGCTTGGTTTACCAAAGATGCTTATAGTTAAAGTTTCGTGAACTATTTCTGTTTGACCCTTTTATAGTTCTTTATAAACTTCTTGAATGTGGATATCTTGGTTTGGTTGTGGTTGTTTCTAGTTCTCTTTTCTGTTAAATGTTTCTAATCATGATTTTATGTTAAATAAAAGTCCCTTCTGCCTGCCTGTTTTCACACCCTGTTACAACTGTGCATTAACTCATGTTAACTGTACAACTTCTGATTTGTAAAATGTATTAGTAAATGCTGAAATTATCATGAATTAAGAATAAAGAATAGATGCTGTAGATGTATTGTTCATTTTTAGTTCATGTTAGCTAATGCAATGTTAACAAATACAACCAAGTGTTACCAAGATGTTAAAATCGCAAGTTGGTCCAATGTAAATATTTTTACCTAATGAATAGCAGAACAATATATTTTTTGTTGGCTGAACACAAATAGGCCTACTTAAATATATAGGCTACTTAAAAAAGACTGAATGTCCAGTCAACAAAATAATCGGTAACGCTTTAGATTACAGCCCGGAAAGTACTGGGTAAGTACAGCGAATTTACAGCGTATGTTTCTGTAATTATAGTTTACTTATGAAGTACGTACGTGTAATTATAAGGGAACAATTTATAATATTTGGGGAATAAAGGGGTAACAACCAGCAAAAATACAAATAATATATGCAGTAAAGTACTGCGTAAGTACAGCGAATTTATAGCATACATTTCTGTAATTATAGTGTACTTATACAGTACATACATGTAATTTTAAGGGAACAATTAATAATATTTTCGTAACAAAGGGGTAACAAGTGCCACTTTAATTTACAGCCCGCAGATGTTGTATTTACTCTTTAACTACGTGAAACAAGGGGGTAACAAGTGCCACTTTAATTTACAGCCCGCAGATGTTGTATTTACTCTGTAACTACGTGAAACAAGGGGGTAACAAGTGCCACTTTAATTTACAGCCCGCAGATTCTGTACTTACTCTGTAACTACGTGAAACAAGGGGGTAAAACATTTCGACTTAGACTGTAACAACACAAAACAGTAACTACAGAAAATACACTCTTAGAAAGGATGTGTTAATTTTTTACACATCTTTGTGTGTTAAGTTTTTAACACATTATGTGTAATTTTAACACATTATATATCATTTTGTGTTGATTTTGTGTTAAAAAATAACACAAGTTGTGTTAAAATATAACACAAGTTGTGTTAAAATATAACACAAAATGTGTTGTTTCCATAAAAACACAGAGATGGGTGGATTTTGGGACAACGCATTTAGTGTGTCGTCCCAGAATCAACACTAATGTGTTATTTTTAACACATTTGTTCTAAGAGTGTAGTTCTAGTTTTGCTTGCTTTGTTTTCACCAAAGTTGCCTTGCCTATTTTTAATTTTGCTTGATGACCCAACAAATTCCTGTACTCTTTTTTTTCTTAAGGTAAGTAACCTTTATTGAAAATTCGAAATAAATTGTATCGTACTAATAAATAGCATAAACACATTAACTGAATTTTAAGTTTTGTTTAGTAATCTAAAATACTTACTGCATATATTATTTGTATTTTTCCTGGTTGTTACCCCTTTGTTCCCCAAATATTATAAATTGTTCCCTTGTAATTACACATACGTACTTCATAAGTATACTATAATAACAGAAACTTACGCTGTAAATTCGCTGTACTTACGCAGTACTTCACTGCATATATTATTTGTATTTTTCCTGGTTGTTATCCCTTTATTCCCCAAATATTATAAATTGTTCCCTTATAATTACACGTACGTACTTCATAAGTAAACTATAATTACAGAAACATACGCTGTAAATTCGCTGTACTTACGTAGTACTTTCCGGGCTGTAATCTAAAGCGTTACCAAATAATCTTTGTTAGCAACATGTTGAGTGCTTATTTTATTACACACAATTATAAATCAATTATAAACAAATCTTTGTTGTTTCAGAGAACATTTTAGAATGCCCCCATTGGTACCAATACAGTGGTGGCCAAACATGTTGGCACCCTTGGTAGGCTTGGTAAATATAAGGAAAGAAAGCTGTAAAAAATAATCTACAAGTTTTCTTCTTTTAAGCTTTAATTTTTAAAAATTAAACATTTAGTTGAAGTAAATACACACTGGACACAATTGTAAGCATCCCTTCCTTTAATCCTCTTTGCTTCCTTCATTTGCAAGGATAACAGCTCAGAGTCTTCTTTTATAATGTCTGAAGAGATTGAAGACTTTATTGGAAGTGATCTTAGATTATTTCTCCAGACCCTTCATATGTTGCTTTTTTGATTTTTTTTAGGTTTGTTTTGCACCAATGTCTTTATGAAAGATTTAACCACTACCCATTATAAGATTTCTAGTCAGACTTTTCTATCTGTTGTTATTTTATATAATCCATGACGCAATGCATCCTAAGATGTCCAGGACCTCTGGTATAAAATTATTATTATGAAAATGAAAACAATGAAGGTCAGGTGGTATATTTAACTGTAGAGCAATTTTTAATCACTGTGTCCACTAAAGTCATCTTGTGTTCCTCTTTCCAAATAAACCCCTTTTTGGTTTCATATGGCCGCAGAACTCAGTCCTGTTCAAAGTTACAGTAAGTCAAATGTATATACTGGATTTTGTTTTTGCATGACAGCAGAGGATTTGTTTCTTTAACTGTGTCCCAAACAACTTGTGGTGATGGAGGTGCTGTTTTCCTTATTTATTTATTTTAAGGATTCTGACCCCAAGATTGAACTGATTTCTGAAGTCCTCCATCTGTGATCCATGAAGAGTTTTTGTCCACTCAAATTATTTTCCTTCCTGAGCATTAAGACGATATAAACACACGTCCTCTTTCAGGCAGATTTACAACATCTCCAGTCGATTAAATCGTCTTTATTATTGCCCTGATTGTGGAAATAGAAGTTTTTAATTTCCTTAAAGCCACTTCTATTTTGTGTAGCTGACCAATCATTTGCTGCACATCAGAACTGTAGTCTTTGGTTTTACTCATTGTGATGAAAGATTAAGGGGTCTTGAGGTTTGTGAAACAGGAAGCTATGACTGGACAACATCATGTTTTAGTCACCTTAAGAAAATGTTCATATCAATGGGAATACAGAGATTTTTGACTCATAGAAATTTCTAGGGGTGCCAACAATTGTGTCCAGTGTGTATTAGAGAAATAATGTAATTTCCCCCCTCACTTTCAATTGTATTAATTGTGCTTGTTAAAGCTTAAAAGAAGAAACATTGTAGATTCTTTTTTGCTGCTTTCTTTGCTTTTATTTACCAAGGGTGCTAAAATGTTTGCCACCACTGTATGTACTTTTGAGGTACTAATATGCACTCTTTAGATAGAAAGGAGTATTTTTTGAATGGGTGTCACCTGCATGTTCTCCCTGTGTCAGCGTGGGTTTACTCCAGGTACTCCCACACGCCAAAAAACAAAGTTAAGTGAATTGGAGATACCAAATTGCCCCTCCCCTAACCTTAACTTGTTTGGATCAACTTGTGTATGGATTAACTGGTTCTCACCATGAATATAGTCTAGATGTAATGGTGTAAGAATAAATAAAGAAAGAAAGAAAGGGTCCCGTCCCAGTGATAGCTTTTGTACCTTTTATCCCGAGAGCGTATTGTACATTGTAAAAAATGCTGGCTTGTTTTCATCCCATCATTGGGTCAAACAGGGACAAACCCAGCCGTTAAATGAACCCAAAAATTTTTATATTTGACCTAAAAATGGATTTAAACAACGCAGCATATATGGTATAGGTTAAATTATGACATGTTGGTTTCATCCCTTTTTGACCCAACGCTGGATTGAAAATAACCAAATTCATTTACTAGTTTCTGAGGTCTAGTTAAAACCTAGATGCAGCATGATGAACTTGGTTTTGCAAGTCAACTCAACCTACTATTTTAAGTTTTGACTTGTGATAAGTTAACATAACTCATAAAATCAAAGTTGAAATTGTTTAACTTGAATTAACTTTGATTTAACAAAAATGATGAATGTTTTACAGCGTACAAGTTGGCTAATAATTTGTAGGAATTCGTACGAAGTGAATTGTATAAAAACATACAATTATCCAGCCTGATCTCACGAGAATTCGTACATATTTTACGAGTTGGGTAATTTATGAATTCATACAAAGTTTATCGTGCTCATTAAAGAGAAACCGCAATGAAACCCAACCCCTAACCCCGCACCTAACCCCAACATCACAGGTCAAGGCAAATCATACAAAAACTAACAAATGTGGTCATATGAATTAATACAAATTAGCCAACTCCTTAAATATGTATGAATTCTTGTGAGATAGCCTTGCAGCGATTATCATAAAAAAACAATAATGAAACCCCACTTCTACTGTAACTTCAACGTCACAGGGGCAAAGGAAAAAATACAAAAATATACGAATGTGATTAATAAAAATAATTAGCCAATTAGTAAAATATGTAGAATTTGCCATGATAGCGTACCACAAAATATGCTTTATCAGACATGTGACATAGCTTTTCAGTAACTTTATTTTTGTATGGGATCAATATGACTCCAGTTAATAGATGTATATATGAATGGGCCTACTGATTCAAGCTGATAGAAGAGCAACTTTGACTGAAATAACCACTCGTTACAACCGAGGTATGCAGCAAAGCATTTGTGAAGCCACAACACGCACATCCTTGAGCTGGATGGGCTACAACAGCAGAAGACCCCACCGGGTACCACTCATCTCCACTTCAAATAGGAAAAAGAGGCTACAATTTGCACAAGCTCACCAAAATTGGACAGTTGAAGACTGGAAAAATGTTGCCTGGTCTGATGAGTCTCGATTTCTGTTGAGACATTCAGATGGTGAAGTCAGATTTTGGCGTAAACAGAATGAGAAGATGGATCCATCATGCCTTGTTACCACTGTGCAGGCTGGTGGTGTAATGGTGTGGGTGATGTTTTCTTGGCACACTTTAGGCCCCTTAGTGCCAATTGGGCATCGTTTAAATGCCACGGCCTACCTGAGCATTGTTTCTGACCATGTCCACCCCTTTATGACCACAATGTACCCATCCTCTGATGTCTACTTCCAGCAGGATAATGCACCATGTCACAAAGCTCAAGTCATTTCAAATTGGTTTCTTGAACATGACAATGAGTTCACTGTACTAAAATCTCCTCCACAGTCACCAGATCTCAACCCAATAGAGCATCTTTAGGATGTGGCGGAACCGGAGCTTCGTGCCCTGGATGTGCATCTCACAAATCTCCATCAACTGCAAGATGCTATCCTATCAATATGGGCCAACATTTCTAAAAAGAAATGCTTTCAGCACCTTGTTGAATCAATGCCACGTAGAATTAAGGCAGTTCTGAAGGTGAAAGGGAGTCAAACACAGTATTAGTATGGTGTTCCTAATAATCCTTTAGGTGAGTGTATATGTACCTAAATGGTATATATAAGGTAAGGGCCTTATAATAAGGATGCAGCATCCAGCTTTTGTACCTTTTCTCTGAAAGTGTATAAAGTTTAAAATATTGTTGACAGTTCTCATTGGATTAGAAAACAACAACTATATGAAACCCTGTATATGAGGGCTGTGAGTATAGTTTATGGCCTTGGATGTCATTTAATGTTCATCCACAATTCCTTGAACCCCTGACGACAGTCAGACTGATGACAGAAACTATGACATATAGTGGGTGTATAGTAAAACACTTCTCCACCCGTAATCATATACTGTCTCCTTTATTAAGAGCGTGTCCGTGTATTATGAAAGCATGAGTCAAAAACTTGGACTGTAAAGTATCTGGTTTATCAGCTTCACCTCACCTATCTGCATCTCGGCTTTTGCTGATGTTTGTAATAAACATCCTGTCCTTTCTCTTGTCTCATATCTCAACACATACAGTCAGGATATCTAGTATTTGGGGTTATTTTACGTCTTTGTTATGACTGTTTGTTCAAGGCTATTATAAAGAATAAACAGCTTTAGCAGATTTTTTCAACCTCAAGGACTACAGGAAAAATAGATAATGTTTAGGTGAAAAACACAGCTACTTTATTTCTGACAATTTGGAGAACAAATAGAATAAAATAATGCAGGCTAATATGATTTTGGACACACATATACTACTGATTTTTAAAAGTTTAGGGTTACACTACAGTATTTTTCTGAAGTGCTTGATTTTAAAAATATTGTATTTTATTAATTTAAATATCTTTGTATGTATGCAGGGATATGTTTTTATGTGTGTATACATGCATGTATGTTGTGTATGTGAACCACAATCTATGCGTTGCGTCCGTCGCCATGAGCGCTGCGTGTGCAGCCACGCGTTCATTTGCGCTCCGTTTAGCTGTTTTTATGCCTTTGAGTGTCATTAAGAACATAATTTAAAGTCATTTATGGTTATATATCAAACGCTTTTCACGTACAGGTAGGAATAAAGGTTGTACGTTAGGTCGCATTTATGTGGGCGGGTCTGCGCTGATGACGACAGCAGCAGGGTGTGTTATAAACCGTACGCATGTATTGTTTGATGTTGTTGCTGTTCAGAAAGGCTCCCTCAGTTCATCTGCTGTGGAAATATGGTGGATATTTTAAGGAATATACTCATACTCGTGTTTGCGCACGCTGTTGGTAAGTAACCTTTCAAATTTGCCACGCGTAACAACAGAACTGCCTGCGCTGCGCGTATCAGAAACAACAGAAGTGCCTGCGCATAGCAAATTCAAGCGACTGCTATTCAGTAACAAAACGTAATAGTTATGCGTATTATCTGTGTGAACTGGCAACTGCTTGTATATTTATATACAGTATAAAGACCTATGCTTTAGACTTAACTAAATCAGCTTAACTAAATCACTTTTAGTCTTTTCTTAGCCTTCCCAGACTCTTTTTTTTTAACTCACTTTATTTCATCATCATCATCTTTCCCAATCATACTCATGCAATAACTAAATATTTTTACTTATTAAAATGAAAAATGGTTGTGTTATAGTTGTTGTTTTTTTGGCTACTGTTACGGTAGCAAAACCTTTGTGGTAACATGTGGTCTCAGATTTATGAAACCAGAAGTGGGGTTAACAACCCTATTACTAGCAATCTAATCCATATGTCAGTTTTTGTCATAACCAGCCAAATATATCACTGGTAAACAAGAACATCTAAGAGATTTTGTCAGTCAGGTTGGTCTGTTTCTGCAGCATCACACAATGAAATCTTACTGATCTGAAATCAGTGTCTATGTATTAAACATAAAATAGGTTTAAAATATCAATGCATATTGATTAAATGTTCATCGTAGATGGACGGATGACTTGATGCTGATTGTAGTGAATCAGGTTTATATACTCGGTTCAGTTCAATGTTCAGCTGTGATTTAAATCTGTTTCAGCATCTCAAAGAAATCCAGGTAAATGTGGCCCGCCAACAAATTATCCTGACAGGCGACTGGACGACAAATATCTTCACACATCAGAGTTCAAGCATGGGGAAAAAGTGGCGTATAATTGTGCTCCGGGTTACGTGCGGATGGACGGCAGTCGAATATCCCACTGTAAAATGGGACACTGGACACCTTTAGAGATGAAATGTGACAGTAAGTCCTGTAAAGTATCTAAATCTGTTATATTTGATCTTTTATATTTTATATATTCATTCATTTGATCATCCACTATATTTCTCATATTTTGAATAATTTTTCAACCAGGAAAAAGCTGCGGCCCCCTGAGTGATTTTGAAAACGGGCAGTACAGTTATACTGGATTATTGTTTGGAGATGAAGCCATTGCTGTGTGTAATGAAGGGTATAAAGACCTCACTGATATTCTGTCTCTATATGGGTGATTCTCGCGAAATTAGACTTATGAGATGTCATGAAACATTTTGATAAAAAAGTAAATGCAAAGTAAGAGTATCAAAATAAGAAGCATACAGTTACAAACATCTCTTCATGTACTAATTTGCACATGATTTCAAATGAGATCATACAAACCAATTTTGTGTGTTTTTCCACATTTAAGGGGAAAATTTTCATTACCGCAACGTGTCCATGACTGGATTTGGGTTCATTGACATGAAAATATTTATAATTAAAAAATCTAAAAAAATTTAAAGCTTCAGTGCATGTTATACTATAAACATTTACATTAAAGAAACACGTGGTGTTTGGTGATCATTGGTAAATGTAGAGACAATAATAAGGAATATAAATGTGTCCAAGAAAAATTTTCTCATCCTCCGCAACAATTTCAATCATTGTTTAAGCCCTCAAGGAACTAACATTTTCAAAAAAATCTCTCCAGATAAAAGTTGAAATTTAGTTTGTCATAGTACCTAGACAACTTTTTAGTTTCTCATTACTGAAACATGAGTTTGTAAATGCATATATTTAATGTAATATCATGTTGCGGTAATGATAATTTTTGATAATGATAATCTAAAAAATGTAAATAATTCTATAGGAAATATTTTTTAAATCCTCTAAAAATAATGGTTATAGTAAGTTCAGACCTTAATCTTATTTGCAAAAAAAAAAAAAATTGGCTTCAAGTGCTTTTAAAAAATTCTGATGCTGGACACCTTTTAAATCTGGATTTCATGAGAATCACCCATATTTGCAGTAAATCAATAAAAGATGAATGCATTTTTATCATAATGCAATGTTTGTTTTTTGTTTTTTTTTTGGTGATTTTTACCTGCAGATATGTTTTGAGAGGAGAAGGTGGTCGCGTGTGTAAGGAGGATGGATGGAATGGAGCAGAGCCCATCTGTGAAAGTGAGTTTAAACTTCATCACACTTAACTTCATAAAATCCTCCTAGTTTTGTTTTTTTATACAACGGGTCTGTTGAATGCTTTATTCTGATTGGTTAAGAAATGTTTCACAGGTATGTGTTATTTTTCGATAACCGCACACCTAACTTGTCAAATGTCTTAAAAATAGGCACCAGAGCAATGTTTGTGGTAACCGTATAAGCGGAATAATTGACTAATTGACTGAATTATTTGAAAATAAATAATTTTTTTTCTTATAATTCAATGGCCCGTCGTCAATTATTCCTTACATAATAAAGGTATCGTACAATCATCTAATGCAGTTTCAGTAGACTTCAGTTTCAGACAAGAAATGTGACCTCGGGACAGTGAAGCAGGGTTTATAATCTCACTTCTTTAGCTCATTGTCATACTCTAGTGGTGAAAATATGCAATTTATGCTGATGGGAATTCACGTTTACTATGTGTGGAAAATAATACTGGATTATTGGGTGGTTTCCTGGACCGGGTTTAGATTAATCCAGGACTAGGCATTAGTTATATTTGGGAATTTAGGTAGGTTTTACAAACAAACTTTACTAAAACAACAACACAAGTGTGCATCTTAAGACAAAACAATGGCACTGATATACAGGGTTCCCACAGGTCATGGAATTTCTGGAATTTCATAAAAGTCAGGGAAATTTATATTTTATATATTTAGCAGCATCACTGTTCCTTATTATCAAAAACGTGTTTGCTCGGTAGTGGCCAGTCAGCTAGAAAAGGGCGTTTATGTTGGGTGCAAGTTAGTATTAGCCAACTCATTTCTGACCGTATAGAAAAACATGAGATATAATGTTATACTTTCTAGGGCTGCAACAAATAATCAATTAAATCAATAATAATTGATTATGTAATTAATTGTCAATGAATTTCATTATTGATTAGTTTTTCTGTGAAATCACATGCTTCTGGTTAATAAATGTTTCATTTCTTCTTTTAATATAAGTGGGTTGTATTTGTTTAATTGTTTTTGGGATGTCATAAAAATAGTTATGAACCACAAACTAAGCATCTGTTTTAAAGTAATCCAGGTTTTTACTGTAACAATTCATGTATATCCCTTTCATATCATAGGAATTATTTATTTTTATTAATACCAAATAATGTTAATTATTTATAGTAATAAATATTTATGTTTTTATCCGATTAGTCGATTAATCGAAAAAATAATCAATGATTAATCGATTATGAAAACTTGAACGTGTCGAAGTCTAGTCGATCTAGTAGCTTTAGCTATAGAAACAAGTTCAAGTTCATTTTTATAGGATTTATTCCAGAATGTAAATTCAGTTCTTTATTATGAGCAGTCTGTGGCCTAGTTGTCTTTTCGTTTGAATGGTTAATGTCAGCAAGATAAAGTTTGGCCCTTACAAGGGGAAATTTAGAGTGCTTGTTCCTTTGCCAAAAAGCCCATTCATTTATCCCATAGACTTTTGGATTATCACATAAATATACTCTGTTTTTAACTAAAGTTTGACACTCAAACATTTTGTACTAGAATTTTTTTTTACAGAAAAACACAACTTTTATTCTTGTTGAAGACTAAATGTCTTTACTAGGAATTAAAAGCTAACCTTAGGCTACAGCTGCCTCTTGACATAATCTGTATTTAAACACATTTAAAAATGTTTTTTTCTGATAAGGAAATACTTTGTAGATGAATGTTTGTTGGGAATTGTGCCCATGTTGCGTTGTTTTTGAGATCTTCATGCGTGATGAACAGAGGTGGAAGTAACGAATTACAACTACTCACGTTACTGTAATTAAGTCGTTTTTTCGTGTATTTGTACTTTTATGAGTACATTTTTAAGTCTGTAATTTCCCTTGTACTTAAGTACAAATTAAGGTAAGTAATGTACTTCGCTACTTTGAAAATCACATTCGTTACTAAGTACTTGTAGAATTTGAATCAAATTAATATTCAAATCTTTGACAGCATTTGGATATCCAATAGAAATAATTGATCGTGGGCGGGCCAATAAAAACCCTTGTATTTGAACCGGAAAAAAGCCCGGTCTCTGCGTCCTTCACTGTGACGTTGTATTTAGTGCTTTAATGTCAAAGAACTTTGGCGTTATGGACGCTGAATTAATTAAAAATTCAGAAGAAATACCGGATGATGAGTGCCCATGGCCGCACCTGGGAGTTGTTCAAACAGAGGAAGGAAAGGAGACAGCGTGTAAATGTAATGCAAACTTTGTTTGCCATCTGCAGTGATTTCGGCTTACAATACTTCAGCCTCTATCTCAAAGCACATTATGGTAAGAAGACTTATAACCATATTTATTTGATCGTCTTCGTTTTTAATGTTGGGTAGACCTCACGATAATTTGCCAGAAAACATCACTTGAAACATGTAGGTATGTGACAAAATGACCTAATACGCACGAGCGCTTTGTTCCCACGGCTGTGTTCCCAGCAGGTATTCAGCGCCAGACACGTTGGTGACTTAGGAAATCTGTCATATCTTTGCTTTGTGAATACCTCTAAAGCCCATATACTAGTGACATAAATTACTTCCTCACGTTGATTCTCACGTTCGAATGTCCAAGATTGCTGTCGTAAGAAGAAAGTTATAAGCGAAGCAAAATTTCTCTCGTGTTTGGCATTGAAATCCTCTATGAAGGCGAGTATTTTTTGTTTCAAACCAAATACTTTTGATAGAATATACATTTAACTTGAATTAGGTGAAGTTTGGGATTGATTGTAACATTCGCATGTGCTTTTTTAAGATCCGCAAGTGACGTTGTTGTCAAAAGCAGAATCGCCCATTCAATCATATTGGCTTCCAAAACTTCTCCGTTTTCATCAATCCGTGCATTATTTTTTTAAGTAATCATACAGAACGAAGGATTAGAATCTCTAGATTACATTATTGGCATAATTTTGTCAAACATATAAATAAATACATGCATGCAACATGCATGCATTTATTGAATTATTATTATTAATGATAAATAACATAATCATCAATTAATGTATTAATAATATCTGACCATTTAAATTGCTCGCCAGCATTATTAGTCAATTAAGAAATATTAAAGAAACAATGAAATGTTTCTTTAATATATAAAAATACAGCTTTTATTTGAGAGGGCTTTGATTTCATATGGAAAGATATGCGTGGATTGATGCTCTCGGTTTCATTAATTAGTGGTTAATCAAAAATAATAACATTTATATATATATATCTTTTAAAGATGTCATCTTAATCTTGGGCTTTTAATTACATACAATGTGGTGTTTGAATTATGCAAATAGACCAAGAAATGAGAAAGTTATGATATTTTAAAGTGTTTGGTCAAGCGGAAGTTTTTCATAGTTTTATAGTTTTAATTGGGTACAAAAATGCCCCCTAATTTTCGAGTTAAAAAATTCCATAACTTTCTTAATAATTATCCGATTTTAATAATTTAAAAACCATGTTAAAGTTCTTTTTATTATCTATCATATGGTTATAATTATATATGTATTTATATTTTTTGTCACATACCTAACACATGAGCTTCAGTTACCTAGGTGACGAGCACGTAGACCGTAAAAAAAGATTTAACATTGTAAAATGGTGCTCAAAGTTAAATTTCATGTCATTGTCAACATTGTATTATTCATATTGAATCAGTGTTTTAAGCTTATAATAATAAACAGTCTAATAAGGACTCTTTTTATCAAATTCGTCTGTTGCCGCGTCCCACTGGCGTAGCAGTGTAACTGCACTGACAGCCTGTCTAAATTACACATATGTCAGTGCTAAATCATAAATGCTGATAACTTTTGAAATATTAGTAGTGTACTTTTGGAAAGCTTTCTTGTCCAATAATATTTTTAACTCTTTTCCCCGCCATTGACGAGTTATCTTGTCAATTAAGAAAAAAAAAACCATTTGCATAAAACGTGTTTCTGAAGAATTTATGTTAATGTGCAATACCGCGATTGTCCACTAGATAGCGGACTTAACCAATTTATGGATAAACTGAAGCCAAAACGTTATTTACTAATTTTATGTTTGATATTCGTTCTGAATCTGATCTCTAACTTAATTCCTTCACAAAAATGCAATTGTTTCAGCTTTTTGATAAAAAAATGTGTATTTGTAAAGAAAAACACCAATATTTAAGAGTTTATAAGCAGGGAAAAAAAGGATGGAACGGTTTTTCACTTTTTTTATTGTTTGTTTGAAAGTAGAGGGTCTGTTCTTTCATTTGATATATATATTTTTAGAAGAAAAATTTCCTGGAAGCATTTTGTAAAACTTTTGTGAAAATCATAAAAAATGCTGGCGGGCAACTTTTCGAAAAATGGCTGGCGGGGAATGAGTTAATGTAAAAAAATCTGTTTTTAAATAAAATAACCCAACAAGCTTATTTATGTTGTATCATAATTCATTAATAATAATAACATTAGACCATTTTTATAACTTGATAAAAATTATATGAAGAAACAATATGAAATAATATAGCTGCTGTTAAAATCATATAACATTCTTTAAACAGACAAAATTCCTGTACTATGTGTTTATTCGTATAAAACACAAATTGCCTGTTTTTAATCCATTCATATCTCTGATTTCATTCAATGGATTTAATGTTTATTCAATAAATATCACCGGCTAAAAAGTAATTTGTACTTGAGTAGTTTTTAAGAGGGGTACTTTGTACTTTTACTTAAGTACATTTTTAACACCAGTACTTTTACTTGTAATTGAGTATTTTTTTAGCAACTACTTGTACTTGTACTTGAGTACAAATTTTCAGTACTCTTTCCACCTCTGGTGATGAAGTTTCCAACAATGTCTGTAGTCCCATGTAGCAACTTGTTAGCAACCGCCCATTTAAAGACACTTTAAAGTCAAAAAAGTCAGAAGGGGGGTACTACTGCTGTGTTTTATATCATAAAGTAAAGCATGAAAATACATTGGGCTCATGTTAACCCAATATCTTGAGTTCAAGCAAATGCCAGGAAACTTTACATTTTAGGATGTTTTTCAATACTCTCTACAGCATGGAAAAGTCATGGAATCTGGCTTCGAGTGGGAACCCTGGATATAAATTATTAAGATATATCAGTGCAAGATTTTTGGGAGCTTAAACATGCATTTTAGTCTAGGACTAGTGTATATAAGCCCTGTCCAGGAAACCAACTCTATATATACTTAATAAAAATATTTGTTTAAAAGTTGTTACATGACAATCCCAGCAAGGAATCGGTGTATTTTACCATCTAGGTTAACTATGGCCCTGATATAGTCCCGCTATGAGTAACCCACTTCTAGCCAAAATAAACTTGAATTTGGTTATGTTGTTTTTGCCAAAATATCTTGCGAGATGTCTGATATTTTATCATGTAAACAAAGTCAGCAGTGTTTGGTTTCATGGAAAACATTTTTGTGTTCATATGTTTGTGCCTACACGTCTTGGCTGTGTTTGGACACCTATTAGATGTCTTTTAAATGCACAAAAGCTTGTTGGGATCATGTAATGCATTTTAGAAAGGTCATGATCTGCATAGTCACACTTTCGTAAACAAAGCCATGAATTATGTGCCAAATCATGTACAGTAGTGCACAAAAAAATTCATTCAATTTTTTGTTTAAATGAAGCTTAAATAAATTGATTGCAACCACTTACTTTAATAAAAAGTGTAAATTGAACAAATCATTTTTTTCTGTGTGTTGAGGAAAGGTGTTTAATGTTACTGATGTCATAGATGTATATTAACTCTTTCCTTGCCATTGACGAGTTATCTCGTCAGTTAAGTGAAAACATTTGCATAAAATACCACGATTATCCACTAGATGGCTTACCCAGTTTATGAAAAAACTGAAGCCAAAATGTTATTTACTAATTTTAAACTCTGTATGTTTTGATAATCGTTTTGAATTTGATCTCTAGCAAAATTCCTTCACAAAAATGCAATTATTTCAGCTTTTTGCTAAAAAAGTTTTAAAGAAAAATACCCATATTTAAGAGTTTATAAACAGAGAAAAAAATATAGATTGGGTGAAAAGTTTGTTTCCCATTTTGTTTATTGTTTGTTTAATAGCAGAGGGTTTGTTCTTTGATTTGATATATTTGTATGTTTATATATTTTTAGAAAAACATTTTTCTGAAAGGCATTTTGTGAAAATCACAAAAAAATGCTGGTGGGCAACTTTTCAAAAAATGGCTGGCGGTGAATGAGTTAAAGGAGACCTGGGATCAGATTATAATGGAGACCTTAGACTTTGACTTATTTCAAGTAGGCCTATATGAGAAACTTGATTGCAATATGCACGTAAGCTATCACATACAGTAGCAAACCACCCTTTAATCCCTGGCATGTTTCTTTAGATAAGATATGCTGTTGTTGATGTTTATTTGCTCAAGATGTGATGGACACAGTCTGTTATTACCAGCGTGACATCACTGACCGTGCACAAACACACAACATGTTTTTACTTGTATTAACCAAGAGCGTTGTCACCTTAAACATCTGAATTTATTATATCAGTTACTTACTCTCAATGGGCAGAATGAAATCTTTTTTTAAGACACTTCATTTTGAGCTGTTTATTTGTTGTGTATGTTAAGTGTTTGTGTTGGCTATTTTGATAGGGGGAGGAGCCATTCAATATGTCCCGCCCGAACTTCCTGTTTCGGTTGCATCCGCACATCAAATGCCCTGCGGTGCATGTAACCCATCTGCACTACCAGCCAATGTAATTATCAAAGATCCGAAGCCCTGTTATGAGGATGGAGATCACGTACCCGTCATTTGCAACACCGGATATAGTGGATATGGACATTACACATGTAAAGGAGGAAAATGGCACCGTAATGTAAAGTGTCACTGTAAGTACAGATGATATTGTGGTAGTGAAAGTCAAGGTTTAATATTGTGAAACGTTTGTATTATGTGTAATGAAACAGGAGGACACATTTAAAGAAACCTAAGATGTTGAGATGTTAAGATAGATAAGCAGGACTCGGGGCCCACGAGTAAGAGGGGGCCCAGAGAAGCCCCCAAAATTGTGGTGCTAAAAAATATTTAATAGTAAAAATTATTAAATTATTCTATTTGCTGTTTCCTAGTATAAATTTTTTTTATTTGTTTAGGAAACACAAATGTCCGTGGGCCCCTTTCCCCCCTCTCAATTATCATAAAATGGTTCAGTCCGCCCAAATTGTATAATCCAGGCAACACAGCTTGACTTCACTTATAGCGCCGGCAGAATATCAACTTGGCAAAACTCAATTTAAACAGAGCAGCAAGGCTTTATGATTTATTTAGGCAAAGTTATTGACTATGAAAATTTCAAAACCGTCAAAATGACACCTTGTTTGTTCTAGTGTTAAAGATAAGTACCACACTGCAAGAAATGATTTTCAAGAAAAAAAATCTTGGGTCGTTTTGCTCATCATGAAAAAGTTGAAATGTTAGATATTTTTACTGAAAACAAGACAAAACTACTAAGAAAATCTAGTTTTTAGACCAAAAATATCAAATTTAAGTGATTTTGTGTATAAATCAAGCAAAAAAATCTGCCAATGGGGTAAGCAAAAAAATCTTGAACATTTTTCTGAAACACTAAATTCAAGAAAAATTCAAGAAAAATTCAAGAAAAATTTGCTTACCCCATTAGCAGATTTTTTTGCTTGTTTTATGCACAAAATCCCTTAAATGTAATATTTTTGGTCTAAAAACTAGACTTATTTTCCTGGGTCGTTTTGCTCATCAAGACAAACCATCTTAATTTAAGAATATTTAGATATTTTACTGAAAACAAGAAAAAAATACTAAGAATTTTTTTCTTGAAAATCATTTTTTGCAATGCATAAGTTTAAATGTTGCAGTTAAAATGACTGCTGGTGGCCGTTCTAGTGTTAAAAGTGCATGATAAGGGAACTCAGTTTTCTCCCCATGTTAGGTCAAGAAAACGCTGGAAAAAATAACAATACACAGTTTTAGTTAAACGTTCAACACTGCAAAAATTGACTTTCTTAGTATTTTTGTCTTGTTTTAGAAATATCTAAAAATTCTTAAATTAACATGCCTTTTCTTGATGAGAAAAATGACCTAAGTAAATGAGTCTAGTTTTAAGACAAATTAATATACAGTTTAAGTGAAATTGTCCTCAAAACAAGCAAAATGATCTGCCAATGGGGTGAAAAAAAATGTGAAACAAGATTTCTTTTTTCTTAAACACTTAATTCAAGTAAAATTTTCTCACCCCATTGGTAGTCAAAATACCATAAAGCGCATGACTTTATGTAAATTAATATGAAAAAAGTCTCAGCTGTGTTGGGGGCCCTCTCAAGATTCTTTTCATGGGGCCCAAAATCCATAGCAGCGCCCCTGTAGATAAGGACTGGACATTCATGTTGAAATGAAGACACATCTCATTCTGTTTCCTCAGTGGTAAAATGCCCAGACTTTAACATTGCTAATGGTTCCCGATCGTCTAAGAAAGTCAGGTTTAACACCAATGTTACTATCACCTGCGCTGATGGATTCAAACTGCATGGAGCTCAACATCTCAAATGTTTGGCAAACGGCTCCTGGACGGCGGACATTCCCACATGTGAGCCAGGTTAGTCCTCAGATGTCCTACAGTTTTGAGTTTAAATAAAAATTACCATGGCTTAATGCTATCACAAGGTGCAGTAGATAAAGAGATAAAGACTATTGTTTAAAAGTGTGGTTTTCATATTTTTAAGAGCTCTAATCGTGTGTGCACACCAGAAGTGAATTGAATTGAATTACATTACATGCATACTTCTCTTTTTCGATCAAACATCAGCGCTTTATTTCAACAAATCAGAAGATGACTTCAACATTTCTGAAGGGTTTCCAGCATAGACATTATATACATAGACGCCTCATGTTGTGCTACAACGTAATCCAGCGTCGCCGCCATATTGGTTGGGTCTCCTAGCTTTACGTTGGACTCAACGGAGAGCGAGCAACTATGCCGTATTTTGTGCAGCTTACGGTTGTATAGATATCAGATTGCATGGGATTATCTGTCACAAGTAAGATTGAAAAATTATTTTGGTTATTTTACCACTAATGTTACTTGCATGTAACCAAACCGTGTGAAAATCCGGTAGAAATTCAGGGAGTTATGATTATTGTAGTTGGGGATACACCTTCCTCATTAGGAATTAATGCATGGGGGCGCATTGGTGAACCATCCAAGATGGCGGCTGCGCTGATGCATCAGCTTCAATAGGCCGCGCAGGCTATGAGGCGTCTACGTGTATAATGTCTGTGGTGCAATACACATCAGACGTTTAGCCAATGTTTCATGAGACTACATAGGCTGAGACTGCATAACATGGCAGAAGAAGAGCTATCCTTCACCATGTAATAACAAATCCATGGGCGTGGGTGGGTCCAAAGCATTTACTGGTAGTAGATGCCATTTTCTTGCATTCTGGTGCCTTAAAACATTGCTTTTATAGCATAAAAGCTTTGTTTACCTTGTTGTGTTGAGTCAAGTGGAATGGATTCAGTTATGGAGATGCACATCCCAGTTTGTAAGTGTGCAGTACTTATAGAATAATAATGACAAAAAGTAACCATGATTTAAATACAAATAAAACCATAAGATCATGGTTACCAAGTGATACTATGGGTTATCATTGCACCAAAAATCATAGTAATACGATGAGTAGGGCTGTCACAATGATTAAATAATCGTCTCATCGCAATGATTTCAGATCACCACAATGATTGCACATCTCTTTAAAAACACAAGGGGGAGCTGCAGCGCCTGTATAAACGAGACTGTATCAGATGGCGCTCCTTAACTGACAGCGACACTGAATTTTCAGTTTTGAAAAATATATTCAATAAATAATTGCTTTTAAATATGTGCTATGTGCATTAATGTTTACTGCCAGGTAAACTTTATTTAAATAATCACAATAAATGTGAAAAAAATTATTTCATGAACAAACAAAAAATGTATGAGAATTAAATGTCAAAGCAATAAAACAGACAATTAATCGTCATAAAACAAGTTATTAGACAATTAGCCGTCAGATTAAATGTAATAATCGTGAAAACCCTAACAATGCGAAAACCATAGTTAATTCTCATTCTTGCTGAATTAAAATTCACAATCATCAGAATCACTCAGACTTTTGAATGGAAGTGTGATGTTATGATACTTTTAATGTGTTTGTTTATTGTGATATTTTATAAATAATATTTTGGCACTGTTTCAGAGAAGAGCTGTTCAGCACCTGCTGTGGATAACAGAGATATAAAACATGGAGAGAAGTCTCTGTATAAACCCCAGGACACCGTGACCATCAGCTGTAAAGAGGGCTTTGATCTGATTGGCTCATCACAGATCACGTGTGGACCAAATGGCCAATGGCTGAACTTGCCTGAGTGTAACCCTAAAGGTAATGCCAAGACGTTTATATTTTATTCAACCTTTAGTGTTTGAACCGGCGGTCTATTTAAAATAAAATCTTTCTGTTTTAAAATCAGTAAATAGCAAACAGGGAGAGAAACCTCAATATAAACCCCATGACTGTTCTTTTGTTTGTGGGATATAGTAACCATGCACAAAGTAGGGTTATCCAAGTATTCAGTGCACATCGAAAACGTCATTTTTAAATCATTTGTTTCTCTCACAGGTACCTGTGGTCCAGCTCCTGTGTATCCTCACGCCCATCCCAGAGACTTGCAGAAGACCGATTACAGATCTGGCGATCGGGTTCAATACAAGTGCCTTGTAGGACACCGTCGGTCTGCTGGTCGAGATGTTATACACTGCACAAATGGACAATGGACAAATCTGGATCTGCAATGTGAACGTATGTTAAGACCAAGTGTCCTTTTTATTTAATTTCACATGCGCACTTTCTTAACTTATATATTTCTATTGAAAGGAAAGAGATGCGGTTCTGCAGGAGAGATTTTCAATGGTCGTTTTGAATACAGCGGCATTTCGTTCGGAGATTATGCTGAAGTCATCTGTGATGAAGGGTAAGATCGTTTTAATGCTTTGGTCATATTGTAAGGCAGTATTGCATGTATAGTTCACAGATTGTGGTGATAGTATAAGACAGAGAAATCCCATAATGCACTGTGAATATAAACAAAACATTATGCCATGATGCATATGCGTCTTTTTATTGTTTTTAGTTAGTCACTTATAAAAATCTTTGTTGCTTATAATGTTGGTGTGATTTATTAAGATGTGTTTGTGTGTTGTGATTGGTCACGTCAGGTATGAGCTGATTGGTCCAGCTAGGCGGTACTGCAGGGATGGAGGCTGGGACGGACGAAACCCCGAGTGTGAACGTGTGACTTTTGTTCTTTTGCCGCTCACATGATCACTTGTAGTACCTTAAACCTAAATAATAAATAAAGAGACATCTAAACACACATTATGATAGTTGTTTTCTCAGATTATGTGCTATAACTTTTACAATCTAACAAAAAATGTGTTTTTATTATTATTATAAAATCTTACCAATGTTTGCTTGTTGTTTTCTTCAGTATATTTTACACACTAATCTTTAGTGCATTAAGTCGTGTGTGTGTATAAGATGTGAAGTGTTTGCTTGTGTTTTGTTTGTTTGCAGCTGTGTATTGCCCTCCTCCTCCAGTGGTCAAGAACGCTTACACGTTAGGTCATGAGGATGAACACGTTCCTTTTGGTCGCGTGGTGACCTATTACTGCCGTACCGGAACTCTGATTGGTGCAAAGGACATTTACTGCACTGACAATGGAGCCTGGAGCGCTCCTCCTCCTGAATGTAAAGGTACACATTGGGGCAATTTTTTTAATTTATCCAGGACTAGGCTTTAGTTATATTAGGACATTTAAGTATTTCTTTACAACATACCTTATAAAAAATAATACTGATGTGCATCTTGAGACAAAACAATGGCACTGATGTATGTTAAGATGCGTGAGTGCAATTAAGTTAAATGAAGGCAGCTCAAACATGCACTTTAGTCTGGGACTAATATAAGCCCTGACTGGGAAACCGCCCACATTAATTATGTGTTTGTGTTCCTCTCTGGTTACTTCCAGCTTATATCCAATCTGTTGAGATCACCAAAACTTACAACTGAAGACACACCTCTCCTATATACACTTAAAGGGATAGTTCACCCAAAAATGACAATTCGTTCATCATTTACTTCCCCCAATTTGTGCCGTATGGATGGTTGAGCAGACGTATGCACTTTTGCTTGTCTGATTGCTGCAGGTTTTTGGAAAATAAGCCATTCCTGCTGCTCGAAAAGAGACATTGTTTAAAGGTGGAGATCTGAAACTGCTCAGCTGCTCACAAGTTCAAGATCATTTGCGATTTAAAGACTTCACATCTGAAAGAAAGGAGTATGCATGTTTTCTGTACATACGTTCGGTTTATGAATCACATGTATGCATTTTTGATAAATGATCGTAAGATCAAATGTAGGATGTCCAATGTCCACTGCATATACAGATAGATATTTTAAAGTTGTATTATTTTTCTGATATTTGGATACTAAAACAGAATAAATGCAAAAGATAAAAACATGGTTAGCTGAATATCATACAAATTTATAGGTATTGCCATAAGTTCATGGTGCTGTTACCGTTTTCTCGACAAGCGGAAGCGATGTATGAAGGGGACGAAGGGGACATGGAGCAAAAATAAAGTCACGTGCTCATGCGAAACCTTCATGTGCAGAATTTTTCAATAAAGTTTATTTACGCGTGCGCATGTGAAATTATCGTGCGCGCACAAGAAAGTTTCACTTGCACACGAGAAACTAAACTTTGTTTTAAAATTCTGCACATGAAGGTTTCATGTGAGCACATAAAACTAAACTTTTTAGATTTTTTTTTTACTCCAATGTCACCTTAGGGGCTCTGTAGCGATGAGACCTGTTTTCCTGTTTTTTTTTTTTACGGCAAAAAGCCCACTGCGTGTAGAAAAAAGTCGCAATGAAATTGAAATGAAAAACTGTCATTTGTTTAGGAATACTGTGGTATTTTTTTTTACAAATGATTTATCTGAACTTCATTATTTTAAAAAGTAATGTGCCCTCATAATCTGTAATCAAAAATGCAAATCTCCTTCCCTCCTCGAAACGATCTCTATGGAAGAAAAATAATGACAAAAGTTTTTGAATTAAAATAGCCTGTTGAATTGTACTACCTGAAAAAAAAATGCTTTGTATTAACCGTACTTGAATTTTAAAGCATTGTATTTTTGTGTTTTTGAATTAAAACAGCCTGTTGAATTGTACTTCCTGAAAAAAAATGCATTGTATTAACCGTGCTTGAATTTTAATGCATTGTATTTTTAGGTTTTGCATTTTTAAGGGCTGAAATTCAACATTCGTGTATATTTTCTGTATTAAAAATTCAATAGTCCACATTCACCTTTTAGATTTCACTTTAAAATATTCGGTCTGTTTAAAAATACAACGTAAAATATTCAGCAGGCAATTTTCAGTCCATTTAAATTCGCGTCCAAAAATTCAAGTCCAAAAATTCAGTCGTACAGATTTCAACATTTAACATCCGGGAAATGCAGGAAAAGCAGTAGAGTATCGAGTATAATTTCATCTGCTGTTAATCGATCTGAACAGCAGGTGGTGCACGTGTTCGCCAAAACTTTGTACATGTAAGATGATTTATCCACTGCAGTGATGAATGTTTGCTTTTATGTTCAGTTTTAGTAAAACAACTGTAATTGTAACACTCATACAGAGAGTGTATTGTTTGGATATGTTATTGACAGGATACTAAACGGTTTTTAAATGCCATATAAATTAAATAGGGCCTTTCTGCCTGCTATTGGCTTCGTTTCTCAAAAGCTAAGTTGATATTGGTGGCAATCTACCATCTCCTTATGCCTACGAGAAACGAACACGGTTTTATAATTCGCCACCTTAGTATATAAACCATACTCAGATTATTAATTCATTTACAAATCGTGCGCGCGAGGTCCCCAACCACGGGGTCGTGGACAAGTTGCCACCGGTCGCAAGAACATCCTGAAAAAATGTGTATAATAGCTACGTTATAGTTTAATCAGGTGTTTTGTCCTTTACGAGCCGACTTCAAATAACATATCAATCCACTTCTATACAGGGCCGCTCTCTCGCTCTCTCTCTCTCTCTCTCTCTCTCTCTCTCTCTACCAGCGCTTCGGCGATCACAATGCTGTCATTAGAGTTCAAGCGCACAGTACTTCTAAAACACAATCAAAGAATTGCAAAGGTATGACTTTATAAAAAGACGTTCATTTGATATCGCAAATGAAACTAATTGCAGGCTTCTGAAAAACTTAAAAATTACCCTTAAACTCTTAATTAATTATACTTAAACTCTTTTACTGCAGTAATAATATTTTAACGGATACACTTTTAATGTAGGTTTGAAAGGAAACTAAACAGTCATGTGTCAATCATCAAAAAGCATAAACGCGAGTCCCGTGACTCCGCGCCCAACCGCAATTCTTCTGGCATCTCTCCTCTTCTCCACTGCACATTGTTTTCCTTCTGTTCTGTTACTTGAACTTGGGGCTCGAGCCAGACCAAGATTTGAGCTGCCTTCGAGAACAGCAAGCCAAGTTCGTTTACCGTTATTTATTAAGACTAAATGGGCAGGCAAACTCGTGAAAAAATGAAGGTAAAGAAACACAATCCGCCAAAATATGGTTTTACACATCTATAGAAAATATACTATAAATAAAGCAATTATTAATGTTCCTAATGCATTGTTGTTTGTTCTTTACTTTGTTACACATTTCGCAAAGGCAAAATTTAATAAAACATTATAGAGTTAAATGATGTTACTGTGTCAACTTGAGAGGAGACATATTCTTTGATTTTGTCTTTGGCTGAATGCAATTTTACGTAGTTATTTAATAATAACATATTAACCAAATAAGTCTTTAAAAATTGCATGCAATGTTTAAATGCACGATGGAAAGTTGCATCGGATTTAAATTATTATATTATTAAAATATAATAAATACATATAAAAATAAATATTACGTAAACATTACACACAATGTAAATCACTTTCCAGTTAGGAAAGTACAAGCTTGGTATAAACTTCATTAATTCCTGAAAGCATGAATAAAAGCATGGAAGCGATTTCTAAAATGAGGGTGGGACTACGGTTCAGTGCAGGGGTCCCCAACCTTGATATGTTATTTGAAGTCGGCTCGTAAAGGACAAAACACCTGATTAAACTATAACGTAGCTATTATACACATTTTTTCAGGATGTTCTTGCGACCGGTGGCAACTTGTCCACGACCCCGTGGTTGGGGACCTCGCGCGCACGATTTGTAAATGAATTAATAATCTGAGTATGGTTTATATACTAAGGTGACGAATTATAAAACCGTGTTCGTTTCTCGTAGGCATAAGGAGATGGTAGATTGCCACCAATATCAACTTAGCTTTTGAGAAACGAAGCCAATAGCAGGCAGAAAGGCCCTATTTAATTTATATGGCATTTAAAAACCGTTTAGTATCCTGTCAATAACATAACCAAACAATACACTCTCTGTATGAGTGTTACAATTACAGTTGTTTTACTAAAACTGAACATAAAAGCCAACATTCATCACTGCAGTGGATAAATCATCTTACATGTACAAAGTTTTGGCGAACACGTGCACCACCTGCTGTTCAGATCGATTAACAGCAGATGAGATTATACTCGATACTCTACTGCTTTTCCTGCAGTTCCCGGATGTTAAATGTTGAAATCTGTACGACTGAATTTTTGGACTTGAATTTTTGGACGCGAATTTAAATGGACTGAAAATTGCCTGCTGAATATTTTACGTTGTATTTTTAAACAGACCGAATATTTTAAAGTGAAATCTAAAAGGTGAATGTGGACTATTGAATTTTTAATACAGAAAATATACACGAATGTTGAATTTCAGCCCTTAAAAATGCAAAACCTAAAAATACAATGCATTAAAATTCAAGCACGGTTAATACAATCCATTTTTTTTCAGGAAGTACAATTCAACAGGCTGTTTTAATTCAAAAACACAAAAATACAATGCTTTAAAATTCAAGTACGGTTAATACAAAGCATTTTTTTTCAGGAAGTACAATTCAACAGGCTATTTTAATTCAAAAACTTTTGTCATTATTTTTCTTCCATAGATCTCTCTTTACTTCCGTTCATATGGTATGGCAGGTGGGTGGGGTCCGGGAAAAGATTGCAGCGATTAGCAAATAGCAACGTGACCCAACTTTAAAGGATCCAATCATTTCTCAATAGACAAATTTAAGTCCCGTAATTTAAGACTTTTATTCATTTCCGAAACCGTTCCACTCGTATATTCTTTACCACAGGGAAAATAAAATATTCCCTACTTTCGTTTCATGCAACTTTAATCACAGAAATTCAATTTTTTAAATAAGTCACCTTTGGCAATGTAGTCTCTACGTGTTTTTTTTTTTTTTGCGAGGCTTTCCTTATTCCTTATGCTTACGTTTCCTCATCGCAATGCTATTTGAGCTCTTGCTTACTTTTACACTACTGTGAAACAGACTTTTTGTTAGATTATCAGCCTCTTTTATGAACTGTTACTTAAACTGAATGAAGTTACTGAAGTTGGTTACATACCCTCCAATTTTTCGTGAACTGTTTATGTTGGGCAATATTTATGTTGGACTTCTTTAAATGAGAAGATGCATTCAGGTATTCTTTGCTGGAATTGGCTAAATTTTTTTAAACTAAATGTTGCATTTCATACATTTTATGATTGGTATGTGATGCCATGAAGTGTGGTTTGCGTTTGTAACTTTTTTTTTAATACTGTGAAATTTCAGCTACATTAAAGGATTTTTAGAAAATTATATAGTAAAAGTTTGAAATACTAATGGTAGAAGTTTTATACTAATTATTTTCTGGCTAATTAGTCAAAGTATTAATCAACCAATAAAAAATTTAAAGGTTAGCTGCAGCCTTACAATCAACTAGTTTGTTTAACAATATATATAAAAAACAACTCTCTTTTTTTTGCTGTTTTCGTTTCCCCATCTTTATTCCTTCATAGCAGCTTCAAGTTAATTCAAATTTATTTTTACTTCTTTACAATATTGTTTTGTTAAAAGCAGCTTTACATGAAAGAAGAAGAAACGAAAATGATTAAATATACAGTTTATAAAGTAGAATATGGTATTAACAAAAATCTTTTTGTAGTCATAAATATATTATAATCTAATAAAACAGTATGTAAGTTTTCTTTCATTTTCCAACATTTGGTCAATTTTATATTCAGGTAGCATCTTTCATTTTTAGACAACCGATATACTCTTACATACACAAATATTTACATGCATTAAAATATTCTAAATGATAAAATCATTTATAAAATAAATGTATGGTCATTTGATTAATTTACATTAGTAAAGAAAACTGAAATAAAAACTCTCTCATCTCACCCCATACTCCTGACTTTGATAACACTATGATATTATAAACCATAAGGCACATGAATTAACAGATTTATTCCTGTTATGTTTTTCAGATGTTACTTGTCCTCAACCCAGAGTAGATCATGGATCCAAAATGGGCTACAGATCCGTCTATAGATTTGGGTACACCGCAAGAATCACCTGTAATCCTGGGTATAAACTCGCAGATGGAAATCATATCAATTGTGGAGAAGATGGAAAATGGAAACCAGACCTTTCCAAAATGTGTATTTAAAGTACAAAAAAATGCGTCTAGAATAAAACTTAGACCGTGTAATACTATATAAAATATACAGCTACATTAACAATTAGACTCATTTTTCTTCAAATGTTTTGCAACTATCTGAGTAAATATTCTTTTATCTTAAAACTTTAGTAAAACTGAAACACAATATATATATTTTTACTGAAAACAAGTGTAAATTTTTTATAGTAGGTAACACAGCATCGTGGATCAAGTCTTACTTCGTTACCTGTTTTTCTCATTTATCTCTTTTTTTATTATGCATTAATTAAAGCACATAAAAATATTTTATGGAAGTTAACTTAATTTTATTTATTTTTAAAGAAGCCATTTCAATAATTTATTAAATTAATGAAAAATAATGTTAAGTCAAGCCATATTATTGAGCTTTGAACTTAAATTTGAGTGCCAAACTATGTTGAATAGAGTTGGAAAATGTATTTGTGTGTTACCATTTTAAGCAATTTGTTGGTTTAACTCCTATTTTTTCAGGGTAGATCACAACAGAGATTATCATGTAAACTAGCATTAAAAACATCAAACAATGAGATTAAACTTTTCTGTTTTCAGTAAAAAGTCAGTGCTAACTTTCAGACCAACCATTGAAACGTATTAAATTTCTAGACGGTTAAACATGAAGGACTAACTTGAAGATTTGTAATAAATAATTTACTGGGCATTTATTCTGGGCACAGACTTCAACAGACACAAAATTTAATACGACTATAACAATAAATGAGTAACTTCTACAGCAATAATTCTGCATTCTTCTAATAGGTAAGAAATACGGTTACAATACGGTTATTTTTTGCTTTTCATCTGTTTTCTCATATTCAGATTTATTCTGTATAAATTAAGAAAACAAGATAGGCCATTTTAAGAACACCAATTTCTTTCATTTAAAAAGACAATACAAAATCCAGACATTTTTACATGAGCATAAACAAAAACAAGTGCAAATACCATTTCCCATTCCATGAAACGTGGCAAAAAAATGTAAAAGAAAAACTGGGAAAGAACACAACAAAACGAAACAGAAATGTTATTTGATATGGTACATTTGAAATGGGATTGGTAGAGCAAAGACGAGGGGAAATTATAAAAATAAAGCCGCAGTCACAGACTGCCAATGACATTGACTAAGTTACACTCTGCATTACTTTAGTGAACATTCAAAAGAAGCAAACGTCGACTATTTTGCCACAAACCTTTTATTTCATGACAGTCGTGGCTATTTTACACATTTAACAAAGGATTTCAATCCTGTAGTGCTGCAGTATGTTAACATGTTTACTGATGGAGATGATCAACAACTTGAGTTTTGCATTGGGTTACACTGACCGTCCTGTACAACCTGTTCATGGGTTAACTTCGAGTTTCTTTCTACACTATCATCATATTTATACAGGTAAACATTTATATAAGTGACTCTTGTAATAGATGTCAAATGTACAACATACATAAAACTGTTTTATTAAAACTTTTCTTTGATACATGGCATACTTTTATTTAAAAATGTGTTAAATATTTGGACCTGAATGAATGGTTTATACTGAATATTAACTTTCACTGTCATTAAGGAGACGGGCAAAGGTTTGGCAAACGATACTACAACCAAACTTGAACATGAGTTGAGTATTTTCTGGTCTTAAAAGTTTAAAAACTTTGAAAAATAAACTGTCAGGGTGGACAAAACAAAGAAAAGTTTCTAAATACAAGGGGGGCATCCCAATCAGGGGCTATGTTTTTTTTTTTTTTTGCAAAAAATGATTTTCTAGAAAAAACATTCTTAGTATTTTTATGTTGTTTTCAGCAAAAATATCTAAAATTTCTTAAATTAAAATGCTTTTTCTTGATGAGCAAAACAACACAAGAAAATAAGTCTACTTTTTAGTCCAAAAATATCAAATTTAAGTGATTTTGTGCATAAAACAAGCATCAAAAATTTGCCAATGGGGTAAGCACAACAATCTTAAACATTTTTCTTAAACAAAAAATTCAAGAAAAATGCAAGAAAAATTTGCTTACCCCATTGGCAGATTTTTTTGCTTGTTTTATACACAAAATCACTTAAATTTGATATTTTTGGTCTAAAAACTAGACTTATTTTCTAGATATTTTCTAAGAATTTTTAGATATTTTTACTGAAAACAAGACCAACATACTAAGAAATGTTTTTTTCTTGAAAATCATTTTTTTGCAGTAAAATTGTAGTTAAATAAAATTTTATATTTTGCAAATGAAAGGTCCTTGTTATGGTTTTATTATTATAAATTATGTTTAAGTGATGTGAATTAATATTATTGCTGCAATATTGTGCATGTTGCTTTTACTTTTGTAAGTTTCTAAAGTTGGTAAATTGTATATATTGTTGGGTAGTTTATGCTGCATCAGTATCTGGCTTTGTTTATTTTTAAAAGTATGAAAGGTCTAAGCTGTTGTGTCCTGCTGACAAGCATGATGAGCGGGAACATAAAGTGACACAACGCCCTTTGGACCGTCTCATTTCACTTCGCTTTGTGGACTTCAGAGGCTGCAGCCTTTAAATATTGAGTCTTGCCTTCAAAACCCCTGAATTGGGATGCACCCAAGGTCAAAGAACAACTTTGAACTTTTCGCTAAGACTCCAATTAGTCAATTATATATATACAATATACAAAAAAGGACAAACTGCCATTGTGACAAGTCCTCTTGAATGTTTACAAATGATAACTGGGTATGAATTGACCGATCCAGAGCTTTGTTTGTCCTCAGTGTTTGTTAAAGGTGCAGTGTGTAAATTTTGGAAGGATCTTTTGTCAGAAATGCAATATAATATACACAACTATATTATCAGTGGTGTATAAACCCTTACTATTTCACTGCAAAAAAAAATTATTTTCAAGAAAAAATGTTCGTAGTATTTTTGTCTTGTTTTCAGTAAAAATATCTAAAAATTCTTATATTAAGATGCTTTTTCTCGATGAGCCAAGAAAATAAGTCTAGTTGTTAGACCAAAAATATAAAATTTAAGTGATTTTATGCATGAAACAAGCTAATTTTTCCTGAATTTTTCTTGAATTTAGTGTTTAAGAAAAATGTCCAAAATGTTTTGCTTACCCCATTCAAAATCACTTAAATTTGGTAAATTTTTTTGAAATTTTGCTCATCAAGAAAAAGCATATTAAATCTTTCGCAGCCATTGACGAGATATCTCGTCAATTAAGAGAAAACACTTCCCCGCCAATGACGAGATTTTCCGTCTTTCCGCAATACCGCTATTATCCACCAGGTGGCGCACTTCCGCAACTTATACAACCCGGAAGTAGCGCCTCACGTGAAGGAGAAAGAACTCTGTGTGTGTTTTAAAGATTGCTCTGAATGGGATCTCTATTAAAAGTCCTTCGCAAAAATTTAATTATCTCAGCTTTTTGCTCAAAATTGGGTGTTTTTGAAGAAACAAGAGAACTAATGAAGGTAGGATGAAACGTTTTTTTTGTTTGAAAGCAGAGGGTCTGTTCTTTCATCTGATATATTGTTTGTTTATATATTTACTTATATACTTAGAAAGAACGTTTTCTGGAAAGCATTAAACTTTTGTGAAAATCATGAAAAATGCTGGCGCTGGCTGGCAACTTTTTTTAAAAACGCTGGCGGGGAAAGAGTCAATTTAAGAATTTTTAGATATTTTTACTGAAAACAAGACAAAAATACTAAGAATTTTTTTTCTTAAAAAATATTTTTTTGCAGTGTACATGTTTATTACCTTAGAATGAGGCATTTTTATCTACATACGCCGCAGGTCCCCTTACATGGAAGTCGCCATTTTGTGCCACCATGTCTCTACAGTAGCCCTAAACAGACAAACTGCTCTACTGTCACTAATGTATTTTGTCTTAGACGACAACATGTTTGTCCTGTGGTGGCTACCGTAGCTTCTCTATGCATTTTGGTTGCAATTCATCAACTCACTGCTAGAGGCGCTTAAATCTACACACTGCACCTTTAACTTATCTCTGTGTGAAGTGTTGTGACTTTATAAATGCATTCATAAAGAACACCGAGATACAGGAAACACTCATAAATGTTGACATCCACAGGTTTTGACTGTTTTGTACTTTAGGCACTTACAAGCGAACCAGACTGCAGTCCGGTGAAACCTGTTAACCAAACACTGCTTCTCTTTGGATCTTCTGGATGATGAGAGTTATGTGCAAAACAAATGTGAAAGTCCTGCTGAGGACTCAAGTTCATCCGTGTTAACCTATCTTTCATATATTTATCAGTGATTCACGTTTGCATTATGAAAACACTACGAACATCTAAAAGAGTTCGGCCCCTAACTGCTCTTCTCTCTCTTCTCTGCAGGGATAAATGTCTGGGATCTTATTAGATAAAGCAGAAGGTTTAAAGTGACGTTTTCGAAGAAGCAGCAATTTCTTGTCCTGCAAAAAAAAAAACATTTCTGTCCTGGTCTCTCGCAGAACTGAGTGTTCACTGTTTTAAATAACAAGCGACCTTTTCATCACCCGAGCCTTTTCAATAACGCACATCTTCTTGTCTTGTTAAATTAACTTGAATATTAGGAAATAGATGAATATGCAGTTCAATAATAATACAATGACAGCAGACGACTCCGGGCCGGATCCGGGCTGAAATTGGCAGCTCCGGTGCGGATCCGGCCCGGAGTCGTCCGGTGTCTGAACAGACAGACCTTAACAGAACATGACTGTTTTAACAGCATGACCTTTAGAGATTAACATGACTGCTCTAGGAGCTCAAATATAAATGCTTGATATGAATCAGGTCTTACCAAGAGCACGTTACAAGTACAGATAGACAAAATAATTGTACATTTATACTAATGGAGATTTGAGCTGGAAAAGTCTATTTTAAATATTTTAAAAGCACGGTCACAGCTTGCTCCAGTTCAACAAATATTTCATTTCTTTGACATGCTACAACTTTGTCTGTACATCGCACTCTTTAACTCATCGAAATCATACCAGACGTGCGTTTTAAAGTCACATGGGGCCCAACCATATTATTCAATGAGCGCTTTAGGACGGAGCACTCAAACATTCATACGATCAAACAAAAACATGGAGTGTGACCGACCGAGAACGCTTCAGACGCATTATAGTTAAACTACACATAAGATGTTTTTCCCGCTGAGATCGACTGATAAGAGCAAAGAAATTGAAAGGTTAAGGTGAAGCGAAGCATCTGAAATCTTCATAGCGTGATGTCATTAGGCGTGGTTATGTGTGTGTGTGTGTGTTTGTGTGTGTGTAAGATCCCATTGAGTCGCAGTCAGGTGATTGGAGGGATGCGGGGGTGGGCGGAGCTTTTGTATTATTTGTATGGACGCAGGAAGGCAGAGACTTTGCTGTGTATGAGGCGTATGAAGGATCGTGGAAGCATCTCTGTCGAGTCTCGGGTGGAATACTTGTAGTAATTGTTTGGATGAGCCAGCACATCGAAAAGAGTTTTGATGAGTTTTTTATCCTGATTAGAAAGAGAAAAAACGAAGAATGAAGATTTCATAAAAATTGTCGGCATTTATTTATATGGACATTGCATTTTATATACAGTCGTATGCAAAAGTTTGGGCACCCCTGACAATTTCCATGATTTTCATTGATAAATTAAGTCAAAATTTATGCACCTGTCTAATTTCGTTTTTATGCATATTGCACATTTTCTGTTAATCCAACACTGAAAAAAAAGATTAATTCAATTTACTCTATTTTTTTTAGCAATCAATTTATTAAAGCTACATTTAAAACAAATGTAGCTTAAATAAATTGATTGCAACCACTTACATTAAAAAATTGAGTAAATTGAATGAATCATTTTTTTCAGTGAATAAACCTAATTTCACTTCTGAAATATTACTGTGTCCTTCAGTTATTTGATAGATCAAAATTAAATTGCTGACCCAAACACCCAAATATTAATAATAAGTTAAAATAATGGAAATTGTTAGGGGTGCCCAAACTTTTGCACACTCCTGTATGCCTCCTAATTACTTCAGTTTTTACATTTGAATTCTGACTTTCATCATTTGCAGTGTTTCTAGTTGCATCTTTAGTGATTTTTTAACTCTTGTCCAAAGAGGTGAATAGTTAAAAAAAGTGTGTATGTTAAATCAAACTGACCTTGAGTATTTCCTGATGGTTTTCAGATGCATAAAGTCGTCCGTCTCTTACAATATCTTCAACCAGCTGCTCGTAATCCTCTAGAGAAGAGAAAAACAGACAACAGCAAAAAAGTTACTAACAAGCAGAACAAATATAAATCTTACATGTGCATACACTGCAAAAAAAATGACTTGCTTGCTTAGTATTGTTGTCTTGTTTTCAGTACAAATATCTAAAAAAAAAACTTAAATAAAGATGCATTTTCTTGATGACCAAAATAACCTAAGAAAATAAAAAATATCAAATTTAAGTGAATTTGTGCTTTAAGGGGACATCATGAAAATCTGACTTTTTTCATGTTTAAGTGCTATAAATGGGTCCCCAGTGCTTTTATCAACCTAGAAAATGTGAAAAAGCTCAACCCAGTAACTTAGTTTTGGTAAACCATTCTCTGCAAACATGTGAAAAAACAGCTTATTGAATTTTGGCTCCCCTTGTGATGTCATAAGGGGATCTTATTATAATAATAGCGCCCCTGACTATTTGGACTATTCAACCCTGCCACTGCCATTTAGTGCAGAAAGAGAGAGAAAGAAAAATTCAATTTCAACAAACCACCATTATGGTGATCAGTGTTTGCTTTACATACTGCACACTGCAAAAAAATGATTTTCAAGAAAAAAAAGTCTTAGTATTTTTGTCTTGTTTTCAGTAAAAATACCTAAAAATTCAACCCAAGAAAATAAGTCAAATTTAAGTGATTTTGTGCATAAAACCAGCAAAAAAATCTGCCAATGGTGTAAGCAAAAAAATCTTGAACATTTTTCTTAAACACTAAATTAAAAACAAAATTCAAGAAAAAATTTCTCACCCCACTTGCAGATTTTTTTTGCTTGTTTTATGCACAAAATCACTTAAATGTGATATTTTTGCCTAAAAACTAGACTTATTTTCTTGGGTTGTTTTGCTCATTAAGAAAAAGCATCTTAATTTCAGAATTTTTATTTATTCTTACTGAAAACAAGACAAAAATACTAAGAATTTTTTTCTTGAAAATCATTTTTTGCAGTGTAAGAAAGTAATGTTTGGCAGTCTAACGTCTGATGCGTATATATCAATAATTGATCAGTATGGATTGATTATGAGATCATCATTTACCATCATATGTGACATATGGAATCTGAAATCCTCGAGCGCTGTTTACATCGTTTGATTTGAAGTTAATCCAGAGGCGGCGGGATCGAGCCGTAAAAGCGATGGGTCTCTCGTACGTTTGACACGTCTCGTAGGTGGTGATGGAGGTTGCTGACCCTGTGACGAGAAGAACCCAACATCTAAATCGATGGAGATTTATAAACATCAGACCTACGTACAACACGATACGTTGAGCTGAAGTTATTGTTATTGACAGAAACACTCACAGTTCTTCCTCATGACTAAAACGTCTCCACACTCATCCTCAGATGGGAGGAAGATTTCTGGCACCACGATGAGAATCTTGCGTTTTTGTGGAGGGTTTATGGTCCAAACACACTCAATGTTGGCCGGGTAGTTTCCTGGATAGTTTGGTGACTCGATGTACCCGATGAACTCCCCGATTTCACCGCCGCATTCCCGATCTAAACACACAACCCCAAACAAACAGTTACAGTGATTTTATTTAGGACATACATACTTTTTACACATACATCTACACATACATTTTTTTCTTACCAACTTCCTGTAAGTCATCTCAGTATTACTTGGAAGAGGATTCCCAACACTTTTTGATCAAGACATTTTTATTACTTTTACATGAATTTCCGAATCCTAAATCATTCATAACAATGTGTAAATCACTAAAAAAAGATTCAGTCAGGAATCTGACATCACTGAGGCCTTTTCTCTACCAAAGATCAATTTGAGCATTACAGTATTTGGCCAGTTAAATTTTTACAGCAAAGAATGAAAGTCGACTTCCCATTTCTTTCTAGTAGATTATAATTTTGTTTAACTGTGATTTTTCAAGTTTACATCAAACTAAAACAATATATTGATTTAGAAATTGTAAGACACTTTTTGTTTAGAGGGGCGGTATGTGAGAAGGATTGATTGACAGCTGAGGAAACAAAAGACTCGCATAATGAGCTGCATAATGAGCCTTTAGGCAGGAATGTGAAAGGGAACTACAGTAAAGAATGTGAGGACAAAAGAAATGTATACCTGTATACTCCTTGAGTAAAAACACATCTATTATTGCATTCATAAAGAGTAATGTGAGTAGATCGAGTATGGCCAGCTAGACGAGTTGTAAGCACAGTGAGCCTAAAAATTCTGTTCCTCACATAAACAGTAAAATAATCTCATGGCCTGAGTAGATGTCCTGTCTTACATTTACATTTATGCATTATATCAAATGTTACTTACAGTGCATGCAAGGCACACATTTTACCATCATGTCTGTTTTCTGGGATCAAAACCATGATGCTAAACCAATGGAGCTACAGGTAAACATCCTCAGCCTGCTCTCACAAACGTCCTTTATTGATGTCTGCTTCATTTTCTGATGGTAAACAGGTTTGTACAGTGAGACTAAATACGGACTGAACTCACTCTTGCATTGAGAGACACTGATGGCCCCGTCGAAATCTGTGGTTGTGTTTCCAGGACAGGAGATGCAGTAGTTCTGTCTGAACTCGGCCTGGTAAGTGCCATGAGGACAACGGATACAGCGATGAACCGAGGTGTTATAATAATGACCTGGAGAACACAACACTACACAAACACACACAAGTTTCATTAACTGTTTAGAGAAGAGTTTATGAAATACTGTAACAGAATAAAGTGGGAAAAATACTACAAATAATTGCACCGTAGTGTTGATTCACAATAAACTCGACACTGTTGAAGACGTTTCAGTTCATCCTAAAACTAGCAATGTTTTACATATTTAACTCAAAAAATCAAAGCATATATAAATCAAGTGTTTTTCTTATAAACATCTTTCTTAAATTTTATGCCGCTGCCATTCTGTCACACAAAAAACACATTGAAGGGATTATTGTGAGATGAGTTTTAGCATGATGAAGATCTCACATACAGATGGTGCACATGGGTGTGATTTAAAGACTTTAGTGTTGTCCACTTCTGCTCGTCAGTGTGTTTTAAATAATCAGTACCACAGATCAAAAGCAAATTTTCTTTCTTTTCTTCTAAATATTCCAGACCAAAATAAACAGGGTTGTTATTAAGGTGCACCGAACCCTCTTATATGAAGTGTAAAGATGTCTGACCTTTGACCTCACAGTCATTAAAGGAGCTTGCGCCATCTCTTTTGGTGCCGAGTCCTCCTCCGCAGGGGAAACAGAGAGTTCGTCCCGGGTCAGGTTGATATGTGCCCAGAGGACACAACTGGCACGGTTTAAAGCCATCACTGGAGAAATAACCTGGAGGACACTGACCTATCAACAAGAAGTAAACCTATCAATTAACATATTTTCAGATTTCAACCTGCATCATTGAACTTACACACGTTGCGATCGATACATGATGTAGCCATTGCTAGATGAGCTCAAAATATTTAATATGGGAATTTTTGGAATTTCAATCAAGTTTTTATCATTTCTATTATTAACCTATTAATGCATTTACTGTAGTTTGATGCCTAATTTAATTATACAATTATTTTAAAATCAAACAATATTTGAAGCACCCCAGCAGAGGCGTCATGCCCATTCAAACTGATTTTGCATGCAACCACAGAATCAAAGCCGCGCCCATTAATGTATTACTTGTATTTTTATCTGTTTAATATGCACCATATTATCATTTCTGTGCTGCATCCTCAACACTTTTCAGAGATTTTCGGCTTTTTGATATATTTTTTGATCATGTTACACGTTGCTTCATTCAGGCAGCAGACGCAACAGTGCAGTCGAAAACATCATCAGCATTTGAGAGCGGTCACCGGCTCCTTGCTGCTGCATTTTGTCATCTGAAGAATTAAAACGTTCTCTGAAATGCTCACAACATTTCCAAACCCGTGTACAGTAATGTGCAGTTAACCCTCGATGTGTAAAAAGATATGGTTAAAAATGTCTCGACATTATACTTGTAGATTTCTAGATTCATTTCTAGAGACATTGGGTCTCATTCACTAAGCATGCGTACGCTCAAATTTGTTTGTAAAATGTGCGTACGGATGTTTTAACATACAAATCATGATTCAACAAAAACTTTCATACTTACATTTATTTTAAATCTATGCAAAAACGTAAGAACAACTTAGACCACATGTGCGCAATAATCACGAACAAGGAAAAAAATATAAAATATATAACACAGATATATTTTATAGGGGTTGTGTTCCTTGTTCGTGATTATTGTGCACGTGTGGTCTAAGTTATTCTTATGTATTTGCAAACATTTAGTAGAAAATTTAGTGTGAAAGTTTTTGTTGAATCACGATTTGTAAGTTAAAATGTCCGTACTCACATTTTAAGCACAAATTTGTGCATACGCATGCTTAGTGAATGAGACAAAATGTTCGCCAGAGTTCACAAACAGTATGAGGTCAAATTTAGTGCAAAATGTGTTCCTCTGATCATTTTACAAAAACATATATATTTTATATAATTTTGAATAAATATACATATATACTTTTAATAAAGTTTTAATAATTGCATTTAAAATGAAAGTTGAAATTAAGCGAAAATTATAAATTACAGCATTGAACATTAAAATCTATCACGTGGCTGTTGTTTTTGTCATTTTCATTGTTTATATACTTTATGCACTTAAATTACATTCATTTTAAAAAACATGAATCAGTACAAATTCATTAATGGCACAGTTAAAAAAGTAATTCATTAAAACGTAAATAAACATAAATGCCATTTCAGATGTCATTACTCAGATTAATTTAATTTACAGATGTATTTAACATAAAAGTTGGTCAACACTTTGATTTTGGTTCTTTTCACATGAAGGCAGAGGAGCTCAGATTGTTAGAAATGTATGTGGAAGTGCCAAGGAAAAGACCGTAAACGCTCTATAATATTTCTTTTAATGTCTGTTTATGCACAAATTTTTGTGAGCTGTGCCCCCTTAAAAAAAATTGGTGCATGTAACACCACAACGGACCCCCAAGGGGCCATGGACCCCCTGTTGAAGACTCATGTTATACAGTATTGAATGAGCTAACATCTATTCTGGCCTCTTATTCACAGTCCTTCATTTATATATATCATTTATATTTGTTATAAATTGCATATTTCTAATAATGTAAACTCATGTCTTCATTTGTCCACAGAAGTAATTTTAAAAATTTAAGCAAGCAACTTCAGATAAAAACGATTTTTTCATTTGTACATCTAGGATGAGTGCGATTAAATTGTGAGAAAAGTTGCATATTTTGGTAAGCTATTTCTTTAAATATCTATTAAATTTAAATGAAGACTATAAACGACAAACCTTTACTTTAGGACATATTAAAGGTACAGCTGAACTGAGATGGATGTAGTTACCTGCACATGACGTGATGTTGCGAGCACCTGCTGGACCGTGGCGGTCTCCTCCAGGGCAAAGGTCACACGCCAGCTGACCTTCACGTTCCTGAAACGTTCCAGGTGGGCACTGAACACAGCGCTCCTGTTCACCGTGGTAATACGAGCCGGGCAAACATCTGACTGAGAGAAAGAGAGAGCAACCAGCAGAGGGCAGCAGTGAGCAAACAGAAACTCTCACCTCATCTTCTTAAAATGGTCTCAGTTTTAGATAGCATTGATTCTTGTTAACAGAGGATCGATCACACTTACCACAGCGACCACTGTCTTTCTCTCGACCCGGTCCACAGTTTTCCTGTTTTGGTGCGGGCTGAGGGAGCTTCTGTGCCACTTCATACTCTAATCCAGCCACCCGGATGAGGAATCGCTCCTGGTTAATGGACTTCTTCAGGGCTTTGATGTATGACTTCATCTGCTGCTCCATACGCTGCCTTTGACACATCACATTACAGTTCCCTGTAAGACGACAACAAGACGACGATCATCGTGAGAAACAGCTTTAGGGTTTATTTGAGTCACGTGTCCGGATGTTCTTCTCACCCGTGGCGTCTCCCGGCTTGACCTCGGCCTCCAGCTCCAGAGTGATTCGCGTGACCTCTTTGCTCGGCGGGTTACGTGCCCGCCGACCTTTGGCTTTCTTGGAAGAGTCACACTTCAGGTTAACAAACGTGACCAGGCAGTTGTTGCACGGCTGTCCGCCTGCGAATCAAAATTTTTGTTTAGGTTTCACAGACTGCTGGTGTGACAGCGACAACATGACGCCTTGTTGGATCCAACTAACAGCTTGTTAACACTTGCAGTAAGTATAACCAAAACAAGACACAGTTTTATCTCTACGACTTTTTTCCAGGGACCATCGAAATGATATGGTACCCTTGAGTTCCTCTGACCTGGCCCGATCTGTCTGCCGTTGTCCTCGGCTCTCCCCTTGTGCTTTGGGTGCAGGTGACATTTGGCGTTCTTGATCCGGAAGGACGCCGTCTGTTTCACCGGAGGAGCCTGAGTTTCTACAACCAAACACAGAGGCATTGACACATTTATATAAAGCCCTTGTTGACAGCAACGAAATACATTCGAATCATAAACATATTTGTTTTCTTTGAAGTTAAATCAGGTTTGCCTTATGTTCACTCTGAAGAGGGATCTGAGATGAATGCAATCCTAATGTGTTAAATGAAACAAGTCTGACATCAAAAACAAACACCAGGCATGGTTAATAAGTTTGTCAGGCACATCAAGCGATTGTAATAGCACAGCTGTGAGGTTTCGGTCCTGAGCCGCAGATGGTCATCAGAAACGTCTCATCGGCTTCCAGAACCTTCACAAATAGAGCTTGAAGCTCATCCATTCATCTCTAAACAATCAGGCAACGACCACAAAACCCAGGAGCACAAACTAAATATGCAACCTTGTTAGTAAAACCTTTGACATATAACATCAAAATCAAGCAGACAAAATCTGATGAATGCCATGTTGTAAAAAACCACAAATGATGTTACTGTACTTTGTTCATTTGTTAACTTTAGTTTAGCTAACATAAACTAACAACGATCAATTTATTGATTTGCACCCTTAGCAATTGAAAGGGGGGCTTGACCCGATTAGTGTTTTACCGGAGCCGATTTTTTGACTAAGAAAACTTTCAGTGTGTAGTGTCATTGCAATTATTTTGCTGCTCCTGATCGTGTTGGACTTCCCGTTCCCAAATCGTAAATATTAAAACAAATATATTTACTACTCTTGATCAGGCTGTCTCCAACATGATGCTAATGAGAGCGTGCAAGCTCCTCTTTCCTACAAGTTTCAAAAAGTTTTTTCATACATGGGTACCTGTTATGTATCATTGACCCCATATGCCTTATATGGGCACTTCCCCCAGAAAAGCACGCCAACACGTCAATCAGGCCCTGTTTACATGTACATGGTTATTTTTAAAAACCTTCGTTTGCCCCCTTTGTTTACACGCAAACGGAGAACTCGCTCTGAAACTGATTCTTTCTAAAAACTCCGGCCACGATTGAATGTAAACTGAGACAAATGTATGTTTAGGCAGCCGACATCACAGTATGCGCCAGAGCTTGCACCTACGCTCGCATCTAAAAGTGCGACCTCGTTCAAAAGAGGAACAGGAAGGGATTCGTTGCTGTTTTCGGGATTATGATTGGCTTACTTGGGCTTCTTGTTACACCGCCACCTAGAGGTTTGGCATGCGCTTGATGGCATATATACACGGGTACGTGTCAATGAACACTTTTCTTGAAAACTGACATGTGTGCACAAAGTTATTTTTGAAACCGGAGAGGTTGAAATGTCAGTTTATGAAAATAGCCGCCTACGTGCACTGCAAAAAATCATTTTCAAGAAAAAAATTCTTAAGCAAAAAAATGGGGTAAGCAAAAAATCTTGAACATTTTTCTTAAACACTAAATTCAAGAAAAATTTTCATTAGGCAAAATTTGCTTACCCCGTTGGCAGATTTTTTTGCTTGTTTTATGCACAAATCACTCAAATTTTTACATTTTCTTGGGTCGTTTTGCTCATCAAGAAAAGCAATTTATAGATATTTTACTGAAAACAAGACAAAAAAATACTAAGAATTTTTTTCTTGAAAATATTTTTTTGCAAGAAAAAATGTGCCACCTTTGCAAAAAATGACTTTCTTACTTAGTATTTTTGTTTTGTTTTCAGTAAAAATATCTAAAAATTCTTAAATTAAGATGCTTTTTCTCGATGAGCAAAACGACCCAAAAAAAGTCTAGTTTTTAGACCAAAAATGTCAAATTTAAGTGATTTTGTGCATAAAACTAGCAAAATTCTTGAATTTAGTTTTTAAGAAAAATGTTCAAGATTTTTTTGCCCACCCCATGGGCAGATTTTTTTGCTTGTTTTATGCCCAATATCAATTATGTTTGATTTTTTTGGTCGAAAAACTAGACTTTTTTCTTGGGTTGTTTTGCTCATCAATAAAAAGCATATAAATTAAATTTTTTTTTTTTTTGATATTTTTACTGAAAACAAGACAAAAATACTAAAAAAAATGTTTTCTTGAAATTCAATTTTTACAGTGTACTTAGTATTTTTGTGTTGTTTTCTAGTATAAATATCTGAAAATTCTTACATTGAGATAAATTTACTTGGTAAGCAAGTGGCTTAAGATTTTAAATCTTGTTTATTAAAATAAATAATGAAAATCAAGAGTTTTTTTTACTTAGTCAAAATATCTGCCAATGCAGGAAGTAAACTTAATTCCAGTTTCGAGTAAATTCAATAAACTTAATTTAAGCTTATTTTTTCTTACTGCACTGGCAGATATTTTGACTTGGTTTGTAATAACCCCCTGGACTTCATCATTTATTCACTGCAAAAAATGATTTTCAAGAAGAAAAATTCTTAGTATTTTTGTCTTGTTTTTAGTAAAAATATCTAAAAATTCTTAAATGAAGATGCTTTTTCTTGATGAGCAAAACGACCCAAGAAAATAAGTCTAGTTTTTAGACCAAAAATATCAAATGTAAGTGATTTTGTGCATAAAACAAGCAAACAAATCTGCCAATGGGGTAAGCAACAAAATCTTGAACATTTTTCTTAAACACTAAATTCAAGAAAAATTTGTTTATCCCATTAGCAGATTTTTTTGCTTGTTTCATGCACAAAATCACTTACATTTGATATTTTTGATAAAAACTAGACTTATTTTCCTGGGTCGTTTTGCTCATCAAGAAAAAGCATCTTCATTTAAGAATTTTGTGATATTTTTACTGAAAACAAGGAAAAAATACTAAGACATTTTTTTCTTGAAAATCATTTTCTGCAGTGTGTTAGTAAACATTAACTAAGATGAATAAATGATGTAGAAGTATGTTAGTTCATATTAGCTAAAGCATTAACTAATGTTAACAAATACAACCTTTGTGTAAAGTGTTACCCCATGTAATAATAATTTATCTAATTCATATCCTACACCAGTTTTACAAAAACATGATAATTTATAGCATAAATAGCAGCTGTAGTGTTATTGTATCTCACCTATACAGCTCTGAACATTGCTCGTGTTTGACCGACTCTGAGCTTTACCTCGCAGGATGGGCATCCCACAACTTACAGAATAACTGTTATCTGATTCTGTGGGACAAATACATATTAATATATACTATGATTAAGTAAACTCGAACAGAATGAACAAGCATAAATTAAGTTTTTTTTTACCTGCCAGGTAATGTGCTTTAGATGCACAGGTGAGGGAACAGCTCTCTTTTTTCCCAGTTTTACTGCAGGTGAGCGTTGCTTTAGAGGACAGCAGACTGGACGCACACTTCACAATCTCTGTATGAATTAAACACACACACTTCATCATCTCATATAAATGACACATCATTGTGTTTAGATTTTACTGAGCACTAGAACATTGCTTTTTGCCAAGACACACAGTTTATAAACACTTCAATGACTTTCTTATTTGGTATTTTTGTCTTGTTTTCAGTACAAATCTAAACAATTTTAAATCAAGATGCATTTTCTTGATGAGCAAAATGACTGGCTAGTTTTTAAACAAAAAAATCTTAAGTGATTTTGTACTTAAAACAAGTAAAAAGAATCTACCATTGAGATAAGAAAAATTTTCTTGAATTTTTTGTCTTTTGCCATTGGCAGATTTTTGCTTGTTTAAAGCACAAAATTCACTTTTTTTGTCTAAAAACTAGACTTATTTTCTTCATCATTTTGCTAAACCAAAAATGCATCTTGATTTAAGATTTTTTAGATATTTGTACTAAAAACGAGGAACAAAGTCATTTTTGCAGTGAAAATCTGAATATCCACATGACAAACTTTGGTCTTTGGTGTTTTGCATTTCAAACAGTTTTTGTTTGTAGTGGCATGTAAATGTCCTGTAGGTGGCAATGTCCACATACCGACACAATCCTTCTTATTCCAGTGCAGTTTGTATCCTGGAGGACAGGTACACTCATAACTGCCCAATGTGTTCGAACATCCGAACTTACAGCCACCTCGATTGATGCTGCATTCATCAATATCTATAAAACAACAATAAACAAAAATGAATACATTTTATCTTTGTTCTAAAAAGCCATATAGAGAAAAATATAGAAATGTATATTAATGTCCCACAATTCAGTGTGTTTGACTTGATCTGCCAATTCTATGTTGTAAACACTTTTTCCAGGATAATAATTCAAATAGGAAAGGTGATTATCCACCACGCAACATGATGATGTCACAATGTAACAAACTGCTGTTTTATGGGTGTTTTACATGATATGCGGCAGTCGTGAGTGTCAAGTTAATTTTCAATAGATGTGCCGAAAGCAGCAAAATGGGGGCGGATACAGAGGTGGAGCGGAGTTGGTTGACACACCTTGCTCGTGCATCCCAAAATGCTGCACAAAACGCTTCCACATTTGTTCAGATAGAGAGGACATAATCATTTCTCAGCACAACAGTCTACAAAGACTTTACAGTTTTGTACGATTGCTATGACAGATTTTTCAATACTTTTAACAAGTTTTCAAAACTCTTAACACAGTTAGCAAAACATCCACCTGTGTAAGCTATACTATTAACACATTTCTTGTTGGTTTAACACAAAATGCATATAATTAACACAAATTTAAAATGCTTGAACTTCTTTTACAAACAAGCTCAAACAAGACCAAAACAATAGATTTTTAAAGTCAAATTTACAAATGCTTTCACACAGCACGTCAAAACAGATAACATCATGTGCTAAACCTCACTTATAGTCAAAGTAAACAGCTGTTTATATGATGTATTGAAACGTAAATATATTCCCTGTATTTTATTCCATTGAGATTGAAAAACAATTTATTGTACCAATGCAAATATATAAATCACAGCTGATTCCCACCTACACTGTAAAAAAAATCCGTAGAAATTACAATGTTATTGCAGCTGGGTTGCCGGTAATTTACCGTAGATTTAAATTTATGTTATTTACTGGCAAGAGTTTGTTCAAAGTTAAATAAATTTTAAATATTAACAAGTCTTTATCTTTACAGAAAAAAAACTATACAATAACAGTCTCATGCAAAGCATTCTGGGAGCCAGAAATCATCATCAACCTTTTTCTGTTTTTTTTACTTCAGATTTTATTTCCCAGAACGTTTTGCTTGATGCTGTTTTTTTTAGTTTTACTCTGTAAAGACAAAGACTTGTAAATGTTAAATGTTCATTCAACTTTGAACAAAATTTTGCAAGTAAATAACATAAATTTAAATCTACGGTAAATTACCGGCAACCCAGCTGCAATTTCTACGGATTTTTTTTACAGTGTAGGAAACACACTCAGGTTCTTTCAATTGCATGACCATACAATAGAGTAAAGGAGGGCCTCTTTAGGTCCATCTTGTGTGGAAAAAAAACAATATGAGCAACACAAAAAATAAGATATATGTCTGCACAAGTCAACGGAAGACCACCAGGACAAGGGGAAGGTTTTCCTCCAGTCCCACCTGGATGCAATAGATGGTGCATTCCCAGACATTACACCTGAACACTGTTAGGGGTGGATAAGACATGGCAAAAGATTATTTCCAAGATGCCTTGCCAGAGAAGATATCAGGTGTGATGTGAATGAGAACATGTGGCCAAATAGAAACGCAATAGATTCGATTATGAGATTTTCCTTTTACTTTATTTTCAGTGGCCTTTTCTGTTTGTATTTTTTTATTTTTACTTTTTTACTGTAAAAGGAAGTAATATTGAATATGTTTGTTATCTTGCAGTAATATCCTGTTGTAAATACTGTAAAGTCTTTACTGCAGCAATTCTGTCTACTTTTTTTCATAAACTGTACTCTAAGCTGGAGGATTAATTTTTGTCTTGAATTTCTGCAGCAAAACAAACATAAGGCATGCATTTACTAAACCCAACTAAACAAAAATATAAACAAGTTTTCAAAAGAAACTGTAGTGCAAAACTCAGTCTATAATCAATAAAATCTACTGTCTATTGTATAAGGACAGGCTGACACATAAACTTATGCAGTTTTTGTTTTTCCATCTAATGTTTGTGTTTTTCATGACATTGTGTTATGATTGACTAAATGTTTCTGTTGGAAGAGAACATGTGTTGGTGATGTGGTATAACTAGTTGATTCTGAGACATGTTTACAGTGTTTTTGTAAAGAGTGTGAGAGTTTAGTTTACAATGTGTGATTTTGAGGATAAAATTAACTGCTTTGCCAGTTGTGTATTGTAGGTGTGTTGGTGCGTTAAGAGTTTAGAAAATTTGTTAAAAGTATTGAAAAAGGTGTCATAGCAATCGTAAAAAACTGTATTTTTTCAACATTTAGAACCGTGTTAGCATTAGACAGTCTCAAAACTCACAGCAATAAACTCATTAGTCATGTAGTTTGGTAAGTTTCTTTGGGATGCTGAACAATATGTGAGATGAGCAGAGATAGTGAAGAAAGATAGAAGAAAGCAGACAGAGAGAAAGAGTCTTTAGATAAAGTGGTTTACTGTGAAAAGGAAATGCGAGAGAAGAGAAGCATTTGGTAGACTAGTCTAGTTTTCCTCTCTTTGTCTTTCTCTTCACCATCAGATCTGCAGGGGCGACACCTTTGACTTTTACATTTCCTCTTCATCTGGATCCTAAACCTTCATGAATTGACAGAGCGAGTAAGAGAGGTGTGGAGGTGAAGAGTCACTTTTAGATTGACACGTCTGTTAATCTTCTATATCTCCAAAGCACCAAGACACATTGAACCTTCACCACTGACAGACTGAAGTTCAGACACATCTCTAATCTAGAACCGCTCCATGTGTCTCCACTGCACCAGACAATTAAACCTGCTGGACTCCAACCAAGATTCACAGCAGCATGTTGATTTGTGCTCAAGTTATGAAGTCATGTTGTTCCTCGAAAAACAGATTTTTCACTGATAAGTCACCAACTCCATCTGAGGAGAGGTATCTGAGAAGGGATACTGCATCAGAGGTGGGGTATCTGAGGTACAGTATCAGTGAGGTATCTGAGGTGGGGTATCTGAGAAGGGATTTCTGAGGTGGGGTATTTGAGGTGAGATATCAGAGGTGAGGTATCTGAGGAGGGGTATCAAAGGGGGGATATCTGAGGTGGGGTAATTGAAAAGAAGTAACTAAAGTGGAGTATCTGAGCAGGGGTATCTGAGGAGGGGTAAATGATGTGGTTTATTTAAGGAGGGGTATCAGAGGTGAGGCATCTGAAGTAAGGTATCTGAGGAGGGGTAAATTAGGTGGGTTATTTAAGGGGGGTTATCAGAGGTGAGGTATCTGAGGAGGGGTAAATGAGCTGGGTTATTTAAGGAGGGGTATCAGAGGTGAGGTATTTGAGGAGGGATAACTGAGGTGAGGTATTTGAGGAGGGATAACTGAGGTGGGGTATCTGAGAAGGGGTATCTGAGGTGAGGCATCTGAGGAGGGATAATTGAGGTGGGGTATCTAAGGTATCAGAGGTGGAGTATCAGTAAGGTATCTGAGGAGGGGTATTTGAGAAGGGGTAACTGAAGTGGGGTATCTGAGCAGGAGTATTTGAGGTGAGGTATCTGAGGATGGGTATCTGACGTGATGTATCTGAGGAGGGGGATTTAAGGAGGGGTATCAGAGATGTGGTATCTTAGGTGAGGTATCTGAGGAGGGGTATCTGAGGTGAGGTATCAAAGGTGGGGTGTCTGAGGAGGGGTATCTAAGATGGGGTATCAGTGAGGTATCAGAGAAGGATTGTCTGATGAGGGGTACCTGAGGAGGAGTATCTTGGGTGAGGTATCAGAGAAAGGGTCTCTGAGGAGGGGTATCTGAGGAGGAGTATCTTAGGTGGGGTATCTGTGAGGTATCAGAGAAGGAGTATCTGAGGAGGAGAATCTTAGGTGAGGTATCAGTGAGGTATCAGGGAAGGAGTGTCTGATGAGGGGTATCTGAGGAGGAGAATCTTAGGTGAGGTATCAGTGAGGTATCAGGGAAGGAGTGTCTGATGAGGGGTATCTGAGGAGAAGTATCTTAGGTTAGATATCAGTGAGGTATCAGGGAAGGAGTGTCTGATGAGGGGTATCTGAGGAGGAGTATCTTAGGTGGGGTATCAGTGAGGTATCAGAGAAGGAGTGTCTGAGGAGGGGTATCTGAGGAGGAGTATCAGTGAAGTATCAGAAAAGTGGTGTCTGAGGAGGGGTATCTGAGATGGGGTATCAGTGAGGTATCAGAGAAGGACTGTCTGATGAGGGGTATCTGAGGAGGAGTATCTTGGGTGAGGTATCAGTGAGGTATCAGAGAAGGAGTGTCTGATGAGGGGTATCTGAGGAGGAGTATCTTGGGTGAGGTATCAGTGAGGTATCAGAGAAGGGCCGTCTGATGAGGGGTATCTGAGGAGGAGTATCTTAGGTGGGGTATCAGTGAGTTATCAGAGAAGGAGTGTCTGAGGAGGGGTATCTGAGGAGGAGTATCAGTGAAGTATCAGAAAAGTGGTGTCTAAGGAGGGGTATCTGAGATGGGGTATTAGTGAGGTATCAGAGAAGGAGTGTCTGATGAGGGGTATCTGAGGAGGAGTATCTTGGGTGAGGTATCAGTGAGGTATCAGAGAAGGGGCGTCTGAGAAGGGGTATCTGAGGAGGAGAATCTTAGGTGGGGTATCAGTGAGGTATCAGGGAAGGAGTGTCTGATGAGGGGTATCTGAGGAGGAGTATCAGTGAAGTATCAGAAAAGTGGTGTCTGAGGAGGGGTATCTGAGATGGGGTATCAGTGAGGTATCAGAGAAGGAGTGTCTGATGAGGGGTATCTGAGGAGGAGAATCTTAGGTGGGGTATCAGTGAGGTATCAGAGAAGGGGTGTAGGAGAAGGGGTATCAGTGAAGTATCAGAAAAGTGGTGTCTGAGGAGGGGTATCTGAGGAGGAGAATTTTAGGTGAGGTATGAGAGAAGGGGTCTCTGAGGAGGAGTATCTTAGGTGGGGTATCAGTGAGGTATCAGAGAAATGGTGTCTGAGGAGGGGTATCTGAGAAGGAGAATTTGCGGTGAGGTATCAGTGAGGTATCAAAGAAGGGGTCTCTGAGGAGAAGTATCTTCGGTGGGGTATCAGAGAAGGGGTGTCTGAGGAAAACTCTTTAGGCATAAAGTTATAAGAAAAACATAGTTTGATTGTACAAGCATTAGTTGTTGTTGTGTTTGTCTTGTACAGACAGGCCCAGGATCAAATGCAGGTGAGGGTGAGAGAGCAGTGAAAGACACAAATCAACACTGTGTTCTTTTTTGTGTTGTGTGTTTGTGTCTTTGAGTTTCTTTTGTGTGTTTGTCTGTGTTTCTGTTCAGAGGGCTGCAGATGTGAATACAATCCTCACAGGTTGCCTCAACCAGATAAATCCCCCAAATTAATTAAGAATTAGACTTGGACAATAATAATAATATTGTGTAATATTTCTTCCAAATGAAACAAATAAATGACATTTTAATGCACGCTTATAAGTCGAAAATTCAATTAAAAAACCATTCACCAATTGTTCAATGTAAGACAAAGAACAACATACGGTGGCTTTTCACATCTTGTTCATTTTTCATAATAGAAAACAATAGTGTAAGTGATCGATTGCTAAAAGGCAATTCTAGTCTATCCCACTCCTAACATTCATTTCCCTGAAGATAAGCCCTCTGGGAAACTGGCAACTATTCTCCAGAGAGACCTCCATAAATCTGCGTGTTATCTAACAGCTCTGATGGATAAAGAGAGAGACACATTCATCATTACCGCTCCTCTCAACAATGGAGTGACAATACATGAATAGCCAAAGCTTTCATTATTAAACCCTACAGTAAATCTCTGCTTAACTTAACCAGATTCTTAAAAACAGACCCTAACCAAAACCCCAAGCCGTGTACATGAACCCTTCACACATTACACTCTCATCCAAATCTTATTTAATATCTCATGGTGTAAAATCTCCTGGAAGAGCACAACAGCCAGCCACACAATGATTATATTAAGTCATTTATTCAGTCACAAAAGATATCTGATGATGTGTCTTCACCTTACTGCTGGTTTAGGTATTGATTCAAATGAAATGAAAGAGCATTTATAAAAGAAGATATCAGTTTTCACTGGATGTGTTTTTCTGTGTGGACCCTCTCAGACACAAAATCTTCATCAAGAAAAGACCCTAATAAAAGACAAACACCAGGCCCGGATTGGCCATAGGGAGAACCGGGAGGATTCCCGGTGGGCCGGTCTGTTTTTTTTGGCCACGAGGGCCGGTGTTGTCATGCCACCGGGATGACGCGTATTTGCGGGTGAGAGATGTCCCCGCCGCTTTATGCACAAGTTGATTGTGTCCCGAGTCCCGACCACTTATTGGAAGAATTCTTGCATTAGGGTTCATTGACATCTAAAACGCATGGGAAACGCAGGACGTGCCGCTGTCTTCTGGTTTTCAAAGCGCTTACTTGAACACGAGTTTTGTTTCAGACGCGTCTATATTGAGTGCGCTTGCCGGCCGCGCGTCTATATTTTAAATAAACTTGAGCGCGTCTTTTAACAAACGGGCTGGTCTCTAAAAGGAAAAGAATTTACAAAACGTATTTTTTTATCCAAGTCATAGATGAACTCTCTATGAATAGTCATTATTCATCGTTTATTGCAAGGAACAAAAATCTATTTGATGCAAAACTCATTAGTTTATTTGAAAAAAGTCGTTTCAAAAGTATATCCATTATGTTTTCTTTTTTTTTAACACAATGTACCTTAGCCTACGTTATTTAGCAATAGACATGATCTAAGTACTAAAAAAATAAGATACAGATTTTTTCCATTTGTTTCCAATGCATACTTGATAAATCTTGCTTGTGTATTGTATATCAGGGGTTTCCAAACGTTATCAACCCAACAGTTAATCTCAAGACTCACCATTTTTTAGAAATAGAAATATAGAGGAAAACACAAACACATTTGTTTCCTTTAGTTTTTGAATAAGTTTACTTTAGTAATATTATGGTCTTATGGTAGGGATGCATGATTATGGCAAAAAATATAATTGTTTACTGCATTTGCACGGAATATGAAATTATTTGAAAAATACAGTGAATTGCAAGGCTGCAGAGAACAGTGCACTACTGCAGACTTATACTATACTGATGGTTTAAATATATTATTTAAATAGTCAGTCGTGAACTAAAGTGGGCCGGTCTAAGGCATGAAACTCCAGGGCTGAAAATGAGTCCCACTCCGGCCCTGACAAACACTGTCCCAAAATCAAAACAATCCCATGATGCATTAGTTACCTCCACAATGAGCCACACCATAGAGGACGTAACCTTTGTGACAGTAGCACTGGAAACTTCCAGGTGAGTTCACGCAGGTGTGGTCGCACGCCCGGTCGAACGAGCACTCGTCTATATCTAAAAAAAAAAAAACAGAAAGAGAGATAAAAGCACTTTATTCACCTGTTCACATTAATATTATTCATGCAGTTGATGAACGCATGTTATCAGTGTCAAAACAATTCATAAAAGTGTGAAAATGTTTCAGTCAAATCTAGCACCCTTGATAAACAGCAGCTTTAATAGTTGTTTTCTTTTTCCCTCAGCTGTCAATCATTTCAGTTTGGTGGTAATAAACCTAGAGCTGTTCTAAACACAAGTTACCTGTATAAAGTCGAGGTTTATTAACTCCTCATTACAACATGTGGAAATGATTTACTCTTAATAACCCTTCAATGCTCTGGATACTCTTGACATCAGGGCTGTAAAAGCTGGGGGTGCTTGCTTTTAAAACTAATAATAAGCAGTGTTGGGGGTAACGCATTACAAGTAACGTGCATCATGTAATAATATTACTTTTCTGAAGTAACAAGTAAAGTAATGCATTACTTTATAAATGTACACAGTAATATTTGAGTTACTTTTCAGTGTAATTAATTTGATTTAAAAAAAATTATAATAATAAACTGAATTAAACTGAATGTAGTCATGCAAAATTATGCACTTTATGCGTGCGCGCCTGAGCAGGAACAGTCTGAGTCAGAAACGAAGATGGCAGGACAGATCTTGACATTTTTGTGATGAAATATGCAATTTCTGAATGCAGAAGTCATAAAAACACGCAAAAGTAACATATTACTTTCCATGAAAAGTAACTAAGTTACGCAATTAGTTACTTTTTTGGGAAGTAACTTAATATTGTAATGCATTACTTTTAAAAGTAACTTTCCCCAACAATGATTATAAGTTAACTAATAATAAGATATTTTTGCACGATTAACTTCTTATGGAAATGAGGAACCAATTGTCTTGCAAAACCATAATGCAAATATTATTTTAAAATGTTACTGTATAATCTCAAACAAAAGGTACAAAAGCTGTCACTGGGGCAAAAAGTACATATTTGTATCGAATGAGTGCATCACAGGTACATATCTGTTCCTCTTTTTAAAGGCTACCTTCCCATTGACATATTTTGTAGCTTTTTCTGAGTGTATTACAAAAATGAGAATCATCTGGACACTATTATAGTTTTTTAAAGTCAGTAAACAACCACTGTACAAAATGCACTTGACAATCAAAATAATGTATATATTATGTATGCTTAATGTTAAAAATGACACAATGCATGTACTGTAACGTGTAATTTTATATTTTGGGGTGAAATACGCCCCAGAGATTTATCTTTCTAGCCTTTACCGGTCATTGGATGAAACAATTTGTTCCAGCCATTCAGATAAAAAAATTAAAAACAACTAAAGATTGTAAGAGGCGTGTAAAGCAACCTTTTCCGGGAAAGGACAACATTCAATGAGCAAAGATAAAGGAATAAAGAAGAAAGCAAATTAAAATAATGTGTTTGTCATGCAATAGGCAGCCTGCCATCAGTCCTCGAGGTGAAACCAGAAGAGGAAGCTTTCCAGAGGTGAACAATGTTTGGAAAAGGTCAAGTTTTCCGGACAATTAAAATGCTGACACGCCAGCTACACTTAGAGATTACAAATATCCCTAAAGGACTGATGATCCAATCTTTATTGTGTGTTTATATTATACATACTATTAAATTCATACAAAGAAACATTATTTTGACAATATTTTATTATTTAAACAATTTTTTGTAAAAAGCTAAAGTATATGAATTACGCCGAATATATCTACAACACAATCAGCAATAAACAGTTTAATGGAGAGAAACAACATGACATGACAGTAAGTAATGTAAGTGAATTTACAATAAGTGACAGGAAGACATGCATGAATTGAAGCAGGATTTTTAATAATGTGACATTTCATAGCTGCTGTGCCCTTTTCATTTTTTTGGCCTTTGGCATTACACTCATTTACAAGCTGTAGACCTCGAGTTCTCCTGAATGCGACACAGAAAGATTCATCAGTATGGAGACAAAAAAGAAAAAATCTATGAGACAAAGAGAATGGATGAGACTAAGGTGACCTGATGCTTTTTCTCTAAAGGAAACTGAAGACATTTCGCCCAAAATGCAAAAAAAAGGAATACTATGGATGTCAATAGCTACCATCAACTGTGTGCTTACCATCAAAATATCTTCTTTTTTGGGTCCACCAAAATAAAGAAACTCATATAGGCTTAGAACAACATGAGGATGAGTAAATCCATACAGCAAAATAATACATTTCTTTGGTCAAAAATATGTTTTAAATATATGCTAAATACATTTTGTAGAAAGTTAAGCTTAATAAAATATATTTTTGAATTTAAAAATATATTTAGTTTTAACCTTCATTTTACAACCCATACGGCAAAAAATATATTTTCCTGGCCAAAATATTAAAGTATAAAATAATATAAATTAATTATATATAAATTAAATGTATAAAATGTATAAATATGCTTTATAAGTAGAAGTATAAAATTAAATATGTTTTAAAATATAATAATATTTTTGTATTTTTGAAAAACATATTTAATTTTAATATTTTTAAACCTGTTATGTTTACAGGTTTGTAGCAAACAAAAAATTTTCTTCCAACGCGACTTAAATATAAATGCCATATATATATTTTAATTTTTAAAATATATTTTAATATATATGACATTTATTTGTAAACATATTTCAAAATATATTTCAGTACATATATTTTTGTATATTTTGAAATACATTTAAAAATTATATATTTTTTGTCTATTATATATTTAACTATCCCTTTAAACAGCAAAGACTGATGAATCTTCTCTAATGTTTAATTTATAAATAAAAATAAGAAGAGAAAAAAAGTACAGCAGATATACATTTTCATCAGTAGGTAAGGGAGAGCGGGGTAAGTTGTCACACTGTTCACTTCTATAGTCAACTTTGTGTCCATATTTGGTCAAGATCGCTCTGATCTGACATTTGCACACTTCACATATTTTTTTATTTTAAAAAGTAAAACAATTGCACTTTATATTTTATGCAATAAAACGCTTGACGGAAGGCTTGTCTGAAGCGTGGCCAACAGCCAATCACAGTGGCCGCAGCACATGCTCCGATCTTCCATAAACTTAGTTGGCTGGCTCTGCCTAGGTTATTTGCATAAGGCGATCTGATTGGCTGACGCACGCGTTGCCACTTGAAAAGTTGAGAAATGTTCAACTTCTGCCAAGAGCAACGACACTGACGCGACGCCGACGGATCCACAATTCAGTTCGGCAACGCATGACTTCACCCATTAAAAGTGAATGGGAAGCGTTAACGCTGACGCCCCGTGTGAATGCGCCGTTAGACAGTGTGAAAAGTGTGACAACTTACCCCGCTCTCTCCTACTGTATGTGCGTTCACTGTGGTCAAACCCCATTTAAATGCTCTACTTATTAAGCTACAGGAACAGCATGACATAAATATACCTTTCGCCTTTAGGTATATATATATATATATATATATATATAGCCAATAACATCCTGCTAAAGAACGTCACACCTTTCACACATCAGGTCACAGCTGTTGTCTCGGCAGCACAAGCTGACTGTATAAAAAGCCACAAAGACACTTGGAGGTTTATTTTGGGATGCCCGGGCATCAGTATGCAGGTGTATGACAGCAGAGGTGTGTGTGCGCATCACTGCACAGGTCAGTGTTTGATACTGAAACACACAGAAAGATTTTTTCATCTTAACATTTCTGAGGGTTTGTCATAATAAACTAAACAATTAAAATATTAATTTGTGCTTGTAAATGCCAAAACTCTACGGTGCTGCAGCCAGATGCCAGGGTGTTGCTATTTGGTTGCCAAGCTGTTATGTGGTTTTTAAAACACATTGGCACATAGGCTTTTTAAGGTCCTTAAAGTCGGTGTAAAGTGCGATATTAAATGTGCTCTCAGTTTGTAACACCAAAGAAAAATGTGGTATTAACCCCCCAGACAAATGTAAATGAAAAAAAATATTTATAAAAACAAGCAGGATTCTCTGGGGGCGTGTCCACTGTCGAGGCTGAAACCACGCCCACTCGCGGGAAGCTGCGGGGTCTCTCTTAACTTACAAATACCACTACCACCTGAATGGATGCTTGTGATTGTGTTAGGGGCGGGGCCATGCTCGGTGACTCCGGTGCATCATCAAGCCACTGTTTTAGCCCCGCCCACATAATACTGAACAAAAACTGCCTTATGGTTTAACTCCACCATTCAGTACTAAATAGTTCACATTCTTTGTAACGTGTTTCAGTAATACATTTATAACGTTTTTAATGTGTTAAACAATTCTCTGAAATGACTTTACGTGGACTTTATAGTCTAAAGAACCATTTTCGACTACAAAGGATCATAGAAAGGTTCTATACTGTAATTGGTGTTTCGCTTGTTTCACTCTTAAATCTGTAATATCCTGCTTATGGTTCAGATTTTGCTTATACTGCATGACTTTGATAAATCTGATTTATTATCTAACGTATGTATAAAACCTGCACGATTTACAGTGTCAATTATACCTGCAGCACAAACTGCGTGTTGGACGAGTGACTCGCTAAAGTTCACTACTTCACTACTCAGGGTTAGAGATTATAAAAAGCTAAGCAAGATGAACAGTTACGCTTGTCTTAGCAAACACTATTAACAAAGAAAAATGTGCATGTCAGCTCTTTCACCCCTCAGGACTTAAGGATGCAGGTTTCTCTTAATCTCAAGCTTTGAAACAATAGCATTGTGAGGGGGAAATGAAAGCCGGTCTGTTTATATAGAGCAGATAGAGGCTTTATCTGTGAGTCGCACCTCAAGACAAGCAGCCATCTGATAAGAGCTTCACTTAAACACACTTGAGAAAGCGTTTAAGACGACGGAGGAATGTGTCCTGATCTGTCTGAGAGAGAGAGCTGTTGAAGGACGAGGACGATGACAGCAGGGAAACACACAGTTTGTTAAAACCTATGTTCGAATTAAGAGGGGGGGGGCTGGGGTGGTCCTGGACCTCCTATAAGCATTGAGAAACCCCCTATAAAGCACAAAAATATAAATTAGGGGGGTCCCATGTTTTTTATTCAAATTAAAATACTACATAAAATTAAAATTCTCACGCTACACTGCCACAAAGCGATACTGTCCATTATTTGTCCAGATTTCGCAATAAACTAATCCAAAATATTTCTGTCGGAAATAAATGCAAACTCTCAAGTGCACTTCACACTGTTTTCTGGAGGAATAGACAAATTGTTAGATTTAGAATTGGGTTAGGGCAATGTTCTTCATGGTGCGGCTCGCGAGCGTCATGCGGCTCTGCAAGCTTTAATTTGTGGCTCGTATGGCAGTAAATAATACAGTGATATGATCATGCATGCATGTGCTTTTTCTGTATTTTATGCTCCAAATACTAACTTTGTTACCTGTTATATCAAGATGCTCGATAAGCGTGTTAAACTGCATACAGGGCTTGCACAGAGCGATTGTCATATGACATCAAAGTACCAAGAGATCAGACTGATAGTTATGCAAGCATAATGCTCTCGTGGGATAGCACTGTCACTCGCCAATCGTTCTGTGCAACGCCGCATAAATTAAGAGAAAGGTGGCAACCTAGTGGTTCGGGGGGCACTGCATACGCACATTATAAGAATGCTTAGTATTAGAGAAATCCTGTATTTTGTCATTAAGGGAAATCTTCTTGTCCAATTTACAAATTTGACTGGTAAATGATAAAGAAAGATTTGCCCATTTGTATTTATTGCATTGCATATTGTCACTGTAAAAAATATGCAGCATAAGATTTTAGTTTTGCAAGTCAATTCAACCTATTATTTTAAGTTTCGGCTTTAAAAAATTGACATAACTTATAAAATCAAGTAGAAATTGTACACTGCAAAAAATTATTATCTTAGTATTTTTGTCTTGTTTTTAGTAAAAATATCAAAAAAATCTTAAATCAAGATGTATTTTCTTGATGAGTAAAATTACCTAAGAAAATAAGTCTAGTTTTCAGACCCAAATATCCAATTTAAGTGATATTGTGCATAAAACAAGCAAAAAAATCTGCCAATGGGGTAAGCAAAAAAAAAAAGTTTTTCTTGAACACTAAATTCCAGAAAAATTCAAGAAAAATTTGCTTACCCCATTGGCAGATTTCTTTTGCTTGTTTTATGCACAAAATCACTAAAATTTTATATTTTTGTGCTAAAAATAGACTTATTTTCTTAGGTCATTTTGCTCATCAAGAAAATGCATCTTAATTTACAAATTTTTAGATAATATAAGACAAAAAATCCTAAATATGAAAGTTTGAGTTTCCTTATAATTTGGGGTTTCGATTAAAATGTTGATCCAGGATGACACTGCAAAAAAATTATTTTCTAGAAAAAAAATTATGTGAGTCACAGCTCGATTTTCAAGAAAAAAATTCTTAGTATTTTTGTCTTGTTTTCAGTAAAAATATCTAAAAATTCTTAAATTAAGATGCTTTTTCTTGATGAGCAAAACGACCCAAGAAAATAAGTCTAGTTTGTAGACCAAAAATATCAAATTTAAGCGATTTTGTGCATAAAACAAGCAAAAATATCTCCCAAGGGGATAATCAAAAAAAAAAAACATTTTTCTTAAACACTAAATTCAAGAAAAATTTGCTTACCCCATTGGCAGATTCTTTTGCTTGTTTTATGCACAAAATCACTAAAATTGGATATTTTTGTGCTAAAAATAGACTTATTTTCTTAGGTCATTTTGCTCATCAAGAAAATGCATCTTAATTTACAAATTTTTAGATAATATAAGACAAAATATCCTAAATATGAAAGTTTGAGTTTCTTTATAATTTGGGGTTTCGATTAAAATGTTGATCCAGGATGACACTGCAAAAAAAATATTTTCTAAAAAATAATTATGTGAGTCACAGCTCGATTTTCAAGAAAAAAATTCTTATTATTTTTGTCTTGTTTTCAGTAAAAATATCAAAAAATTCTTAAATTAAGATGCTTTTTCTTAATGAGCAAAACGACCCAAGAAAATAAGTCTAGTTTTTAGACCAAAAATATCAAATTTAAGTGATTTTGTGCACAAAACAAGCAAAAAAATCTCCCAAGGGGGTAATAAAAAAACATTTTTCGTAAACACTAAATTCAAGAAAAATTCAAGAAAAATTTGCTTACCCAATTAGCAGATTTTTTTGCTTGTTTTATTCACAAAGTCACTTACATTTGATATTTTTGTGCTAAAAAACTAGACTTATTATCTTAGGTCATTTTGCTCATCAAGAAAATGCATCTTAATTTACAAATTTTTAGATAATATAAGACAAAAATCCTTAATATGAAAGTTTGAGTTTCTTTATAATTTGGGGTTTCGATTAAAATGTTGATCCAGGATGACACTGCAAAAAAATTATTTTTTTGAAAAAAAATTACAGTATGTGAGTCACAGCTTGATTTTCAAGAAAAAAATTCTTAGTATTTTTAAATTATTTAAAAATTCTTAAATTAAGATGCTTTTTCTTGATGAGCAAAACGACCCAAGAAAATAAGTCTAGTTTTTTAGACCAAAAATATCAAATTTAAGCGATTTTGTGCATAAAACAAGCAAAAATATCTCCCAAGGGGGTAATCAAAAAAATCTTGAAAATTTTTCTTAAACACTAAATTCAAGAAAAACTTTCTTACCCCATTGGCAGATTTTTTGGGCAGTTTTTTTCGAATTTTAAATTTTATATTTTATATTTTTGGTCTAAAAGTAGACTTATTTTCTTGGGTCGTTTTGCTCATCAAGAAAAAGCATCTTAATTTAAATTTTTTTAGATGTTTTTACTGAAAACAAGACAAAAATACTAAGATAATAATTTTTTGCAGTGTACAATTTCTACTTGATTTTATAAGTTATTTCAATTTTTTTAAGCCGAAACTTAAAGTAGTAGGTTGAATTGACTTGCAAAACTAAAAAAATTACAGTATGTGAGTCACAGCTTGATTTTCAAGAAAAAAATTCTTAGTATTTTTAAATTATTTAAAAATTCTTAAATTAAGATGCTTTTTCTTGATGAGCAAAACGACCCAAGAAAATAAGTCTAGTTTTTTAGACCAAAAATATCAAATTTAAGCGAATTTTATATTTTATATTTTTGGTCTAAAAGTAGACTTATTTTCTTGGGTCGTTTTGCTCATCAAGAAAAAGCATCTTAATTTAAATTTTTTTAGATGTTTTTACTGAAAACAAGACAAAAATACTAAGATAATAATTTTTTGCAGTGTACAATTTCTACTTGATTTTATAAGTTATTTCAATTTTTTTAAGCCGAAACTTAAAGTAGTAGGTTGAATTGACTTGCAAAACTAAAATCTTATGCTGAAAATTATTTTTTTTGCAGTGAAGATGTTTTAATTACACGGCATGTTGGAAAGCTTGATTGTGATTTCATATTTCACAAATAATTAACTATAAATGTCTTTTGATATTTATGACCTTATATTTACAAATGATTAAACAAAATAGTGTAATACATTTATTATACAACGTGCATCTATCTGTAAGTGTGATACAAAATGATCACACTGTCAGGGCTTATTTCTGCGATAACAACCGGCTGCCTATACATTATTCCTTAATCCAATTCACACTGGTCCAACAACAACCAAATCCAACAAACCACAACATTCTAAAGTCTCATTTACTTTCATCCAACATCAGTAGTCTCTACGATCTTCTTCACCAGCAGCCAATAACAGCACATCTCTCCTCGACAAGGCATATAATGCAAAGTGTCATTCATGTATAATGAGTTAAGTTTAACACAATAAGCTGCAATAAAAAGCTGCAACCCACTGGTTAAGTCTGAATTTCTCTGTTTACTGCTCATCTGTATTCTTCTAGTTTCTTCCATCGTGTTTATTTTGTGAACTCCTGAAGGTCCAGATGTTCCACTGAGCCGAGACTTACACTGCTGGGAGCTTCATGAGAGGATCTGAAGGATTTCTGGTTTTAATCCCCAGACCTGTAGCCTGGAGCAGTGTGACTGTGAATGACGTTCTCCTGTCGTTCCTTGGTCACACAGATCTTGCACCACTGCTTACCACAGGCCAAACAAAACTATTATTGGCCTAGAAATCTCCTCAAGCGTTCAATTAAAGCCTGAACCCGGTGTGTAAATGAGACCCTCTGACCCGAGCCGACCCGACCTATTCACCACTGCCAAATTTGGGGGCCAAGCATGTGAAAACATGTGAAAAACAAACCTACTACATTCAAAGCATTATGGTGCCATGATCGTGATTTATTGGGTCACTGGAGATTGAAATAAATATAATCTGCATGTTATCTCTGTGCTTTAAGATACAAATATCACCAAAGATTACTGGACTAGAAATATATACAGTCTTATACTGGTTAGCGTACCTTGACATGTCCTCTCATTGGTCAGAAGTTTGTATCCTTTCTTGCAGCTGCACTCGAAGCTGCCCACTGTGTTTCTGCACACATGGTCGCATCCCCCATTGTTCATACGGCATTCATCAATGTCTGAAATGAGAGAGAAAGTTTGTAATGAACACCGGATAGTTCGTACAAAGACACGTGTAATGGATTAGTGTGGTTCCTGATTCAAATTATGAGTGAATAATAAATATGCCAGAATAACAAGATAAATGGGGTCACTGAATAATCACCTTAAACTTTCTGCTAACTGTTTGTAACAGAGAAGAGGAGTTAGAAGAGGAGGACAAAAGGGGAGATAAGATGGGAGAGCAGATACAAAATGAGATATGACATGAGATGGCACAAGATAAAATCAGAGACTCAAGATGTGAGATGAGGCGTGAGCTGAAAGGAAACGAGATGATGAGGCAAGAAGAGGATAGGAAGAAAGAGGAGAGAAGATCAGATGTGAGAGGAGATTGGATGTGAGAAAAGAGGAAGCACGAGAGAAGATGAGACTTTGGAAAAGAGACGTTAGAGGAAATGAGGTGTCAGAGAAGACGTAAGAGGAAATGAGGTGTGAGGGGAGATTTAGAGGAGAGCAGATGTGAGAGGAGATGTTGGGTGAGAGGAGATCAGAAAATGATGTGAGATGAGGCATGAGATGAAAGGAAACAAATTATGAGACAAGAAGAGAGGAGAGATGTTAGAGGAGATGGGAGGTGAGAATAAAGGAGATGTGAGAGAAGATGAGGCATTAGAGAGGAGACGTTAAAGGAAATTAGGTGTGAGAGAAGATTTGATGTAAAAGGAGATGTTAAAAAAAGAGTAGATGTTAGTGATGTTGGATGGGAGGAGATGAGATGTTAGAGGAGATGTGAGAGGACATGCTGGAGGAAAGAAGAGATGTTAGAGAAGATGATGGATAAGAGGAGAAGTTAGAAGAGATGTTGGATAAGAGATGTTAGAGGAGATGTTGGATGAGAGGAGATGAGATGTTGGAAGAGATGTTGGATGAGAGGAGATGAGATTACAGAGGAGATGTTGGAGGAGATGTGAGAGGTCATGCTGGAGGAAAGAAGTTAGAGGAGATATTGGTTGAGAGGAGATGAGATGTCAGAGAAGATGAGAGAGGTCATGCTGGAGGAGAGGAGATGTCAGTGGAGATGTTGGATGAGAGGAGATGAGATGTTGGAGGAGATGTGAGAGGATATGCTGGCGGAGAAATGTGATGTTAGAGGAGATGATGGATGAGAGGAGGAGAGAAGTTAGAGGAGATGTTGGATGAGAGGAGATGAGATGTTAGAGGAGATGTTGGATAAGAGGAGATGTTAGAATAGATCTTGGATGAGAGGAGATGAGATGGTAGAAGAGATCTTGGATGAGAGGAGATGTTAAAGGAGATGTTGGATGAGAGGAGATGTTAAAGGAGATGTTGGATGAGAGGAGATAAGATGATAGAGGAGATGTTGGATGGGAGGAGTTGAGATGTTAGAGATGTTGGATGAGAGGAGATGAGATGCTAGAATAGATCTTGGATGAGAGGAGATGTTAGAGGAGAGGTTGGATGAGAGGAGATGAGATGTTAGATGAGAAGAGATGTTAGAGGAGATGTTGGATGGGAGGAGATGAGATGTTAGAGATGTTGGATGAGATGAGATGTTAGAGGAGATGTTGGATGAGAGGAGATGAGATGTTAGAAGAGATCTTGGATGAGAGGAGATGTTAGTGGAGATGTTGGATTAGAGGAGATGTTACTGTTAGGGATGCACCGAATCCAGGATTCGGATTCGGCCGAATACTGGGCTTTTTGACGGGGTTCGGATTCGGCCGAATCCTAGATTTTTTTTCCACCGAACCGAACCCTATAGGCTTGCGCTACGCTGGTTGACGTAACGCGGCCGTTGATTACACACATCGGGTGCTGACGTGGAGATGAGCTTTTTCTTTCGGTGAGCCTTAGGGGCTGGACACACCAAAACTTTTAAACACGGCTGAAAACGCCTTGAGGACGCCAAATTCCAGCTGTTTTTCAGCCGAGCGCTTGATAGCTGTGATGCTTCAGCTGTGAGCCGGTTGGTTGCTGTGGAACAGGCACGTGCAGAGGGGGGGGGGCGGCGGGTGCCCAAGCACCTGCCCCTTTACCCCTGGATGACCAAAGTGCCCTTTTTGTCAAGGCATTTTTTTGTAATTAAATGCCCTTTTGTGAAGGCCTGCCCAATCTAACTATTAGTAAAATTAATTAAAAAAAAATTAGATAGATAAAATTAGTCACATGATGATGTATTGACCTTTCATTGGACAATCTCTTTAGGGACGATCATCACTACCTAGCTCACAGCGCTAGCAGCGCCCACACGTGCACGACACGGTGCGCAGTACAGGGAGGATCCCCCTCGAGCCGGCATTAAACCGAAGCGATATGCTTGTTATATTAGTATTATTTTACAAGAACAACGTGAGGAGAGCATGCACAGCTTTTGTTTATTGCTGTCTGTGTGTATTAACATCTCTACAACGTTAGATGCAAACAGGGCTCTCAAGTCTCATGCATTCGGCGGGAGACACACGCATTTCAGCCAGTTTACACGCCAGTGACGCCACACCTTGCATTTCTCACGCTGAAAATAAAACATTCTTCCGATATAAAAACAATGGATGAGGCAAAGGCAGGGACGTTCTCTGCCGGGAGTTCATACAGTAGCTGTCTCGAGTTTTTAGGTGTGCTCAACTTCACGCAGCAATGCAAGAACCGAAACGCACATGACATCAAAGTATCGCGAGAAATATTCGGGAAATCATACGGAGGAGTTTGATTTCAAATCGCTCTCGCGCTAATGTCATCCACCTGTCACGTGGAGTTTGTTGGAAGAGCAAGATCCGATGAATACGGTAAAAAAACTCGTTTAATTTTGTATCATATTGAATTTACGATTCCTGGACTCGCCTTTGATAAAAGACAATGTGAGCTGATGTTGGGTAATATAGCCATACTCGTGCTAAATTATTAACTCAGTCAAAAACTCTCCAGCTTTGCAACCAGTTTTAGTTTACCAGAAAATAAAGAAAGTACTAGAGGCTTCATAAAATGAATGAAAGGAGAGATGAATGTCATTATTTTCTTGCCGTGTCATCAAGGCATCAAAGTGTGCAAAAACACAACACAAACACGATTCAAAACTATAGGCTACTCTACAAATTTCGAACAGGATTAGAATAGAATAAAATTATATTTTAAATATGACAACAAAAACACAAGCCTGTAAACGTAATAATATCTTAATGTCACAATGCAATAATATCATATAATTTCAAAACTGCATATACTGTTGACACACACAAACACAAAATGAAATGCACTGTAAGTCGTTTTGGATAAAAGTGGCTGCCAAATGCATAAATATATAGATATAAAACTCAATCTATATAGATTTTTCTCTCTCACTCTATTTGCAAGGAAAATAAAGGAAAACGTTAGACTTAAAATCATCTTTCTATTCTGTATTACTTTATTATTTGTTTCAGTTGTGTGCTTGCGTGTCAGCGAGCAAAGTGCCCTTTTTATTTTTTAAGCACCTGCCCCTCCAATTGTCTCTGCACGGCCCTGCTGTGGTAATCTCCCGCCCCTACTCCACTGTAATTGGACGGCCGTGTGAAACCTGACATTGACGAGCGGAGCTTCTCACTCAAAGTTAAATATAGTTTTCAGCGCGGAGCTGCTTGCTTCAGCATTATTGTAAAAACGAGCGTGTCGCAACGCATCGCTTTCATTATGCATAGGCTTATGGTAATGTCAAAATAGTTTTTCCAACTTGTCATCCTGGCATAATGTACAGTTAAAATTAAATAAAATGAAAAATACACTGCTGTGGACGTTGTTTACTTCATTAATGTGTTTTACTGTGTTAATGGAATAAGGATGCGAGTAGGATTCGGTATTCGGTTTCGGCCGAATCTTAAACGGTGGATTCGGGATTCGGCCGAACCTAAAAAATCTGGATTCGGTGCATCCCTAGTTACTGTAGAAGATATGTTGGATGAGAGGAGATGAGATGTTAGAGGTGATGTGAGCGGATGAGAGATGTTAGTGGAGATGTTGGATGAGAGGAGATGTTGGTGGAGATGTGAGAGGATGTGCTGGCGAAGAAATGTGATGTTAGAGGAGATGTTGGATGAGAGGAGATGTTGGATGAGAGGAGATTTTGGAGGAGATGTAAGAGGTCAATCTGGAGGAGAGGAGAGATTTTAGAAGAGATCTTGAATGAGATGAGATGTTGGAAGAGATGTTGGATGAGAGGGCAGAATGGATTGCAGTGGACACAGATGGAGTGAATGTGTGACTTCAGAGCATTACTGTGGTCAGGGCCACAAAACATTCAAGACCTCCTACAGTTCAAACAGGAGGAAGTTCTTTAATAATAATGGATCAATATATCATCAGCTTTCAGTTGGCTTTCATTAAACTCAAGTGAATGTTTCTGATTACAGCTGAATCATCTGAGTCAATGAGCCGTTCATCTCAGCAAGAGTCTGAATCATCTGCACAGAATATCTGCATTACGCACAGAATAAAACATCTCTCTCTCTCTCTCTCTCTCTCTCTCTCTCTTTCTGGCCAACAGCATGGTGAGTGTTTTCTTATGCCAGCAGTCTGGAGATGTTTTTGCTACAGTATAGCAGAACTAATAAATCTCAATACTGCTTACAGTTCTTGTTAGCGTATCATTACCAGTGCTTAAGGCGAGACAGTGATCCCCACATCATGCATCTACAAGTCTACACTTCCAGCTCCTGTCACTTCTCTATTTCTTCCAATGCAATCCAGTTTAACCAGACACAATGGGGAGGTTTCCCAGACAGGGCTTCAGTCTAGTCAGTTAGATTTGTTCAAACTGAAATCAGCTCGCACTGAAATATCTTAAAATATATCAATGCCATTGTTTCGTCTTGAGATGCACACCAGTAACTAAGGTCTATTCCTGGTTTAATCTAAACCCTCTCCAGGAAACCGCCCCTAAATGTGTTGAATTTAATTATTTCAGAGTTTCACTTCAACATTCAGATTAACCTCTTAGTTGACCTTAGCTGCATCATCCTGACTGCTTTTTGAAGTTGTCTATGCATTTGTTGAAGAATTTAAGAAGTTATAATTGCTGAGTAAAAACAAGAAGACGGGCAGGTGTGTTTTTGTTCTGGTGAGTGAAAACTATAGAGACACATGAAATTATAGTTATTAAAAGATGGCCTGACTTTCTATTATGGGATCTTTTCATCTTTGATGACAATAATTTGTTACTATGGCAACACTCGCTATGCAAAATGGACCCAACTTATGACTTACATTTTTTCAGCTACCTTTAATGTTTTGTGTTAAGACATATTTTAAGTTGATTATTCTATTACTTGTATTGTGGTTCTAATTTTAATTGTTGCACTTAATTGTTGGCCTTTATTTGCATTGTGCACTCTTAAAACGAATGTGTTAAATTAACACATCTTGTGTCTAGTTAAGGACAACACACCTAGTGTGTTGTCCTTAATTTAACACATCTCTGTGTTATTTTTAGAACAACACACTTTGTGTTGTTTTAACACATCTTGTGTTGTCCCTTTTATTTATATGAACTCTAAATCAGCACGAAATGACACATAATGTGTTAAAATTAACACATAATGTGTTAAATAGTTTAACACAAAGCAATGTGTTAAAATTAACACACCATGGATGTGTTAATTTTAACACATTGCTTTGTGTTAAACTATTTAACACATTATGTGTTGTTTTTAACACATTATGTGTTATTTCGTGCTGATTTAGAGTTCATATAAATAAAAGGGACAACACAAGATGTGTTAAAACAACACAAAGTGTGTTGTTCTAAAAATAACACAGAGATGTGTTAAATTAAGGACAACACACTAGGTGTGTTGTCCTTAACTAGACACAAGATGTGTTAATTTAACACATTCGTTTTAAGAGTGTGGTATATAATTTTTAACTGTAGCACTTTGAGATTCCTTGGAATGAAAAGCGCTTTATAAATAAAATCTATTATTATTATTATTATTATATTCAATAATTCAAATGTAGGAAATATTAAACATCAGCTAATGATCTATGCATAAGCAATGTGTTGCTCTATGTGTTTTTGTATCTGAGCGTGTGTGTGTGTGTGTGTGTGTGTGTGTGTGTGTGTGTGCGTGTGTGTGTGTGTACCTTTGCAGGTCTTGCGGTCGGGCTGTAGGGTGAAGCCCACAGGGCAGCTGCATCTGACTCCAGTAACAGCATCATGACACGTGCTGTCACAGCCGCCGTTATTCACCGCACATGTCTCTGAAGAAACACACGCGGCAGCAGTCAGTTATACTGAAGAATCACAGAAATGATCCACAACAAACTTCACATAGCTGCATCTCCTGTATCGACTCCAGATCTGAACTAAACTTCAGCGTCTGATCTGTTAGTCGTGAACGCAGCACATGCAAGCAAGCCACAAATATCTGTCTGGAGTATAAGCGTGTCAGGTGACGGGACGGTTAGCGTACAGATTCAGCTGTTAATTAAGAAGTCAAGAAATAAAATGGGGGAAAGCTAAAATGAGAAAATCACAAAACTCCAACAACTTGATACAACAACATATCAAATAACGTGTCTAAAGTCTACTGTAATGGAGAGAGAGAGAGATAGATAGAGTGAGAGAGAGAGAGAGAGAGAGAGAGAGAGAGAGACACTGCAAATCTTGATTCCCAATTCTGATTTGTTGCCTGTATCCGTTTATTCAAAGACCCGCTTGCTTCATTTTTTAAACGTGACTTGTGTCCAATATCTGCATTTACACTCAACACTTGGTAAACAATTCAAGGTAAATATACTGACCCCGAACAGCTTAATATGCAATGGACACAGACAAAATATATATAACCAATCGGTGATTGATCGTCTAGCTGTATCATCTGATGTTGTCTTTACCATACATGGGGCTCAATATCATCATAATGCCCTTGCTGTTAGTGCCTGCATCAAAAATTTTGCATTCCTTCTTCTGTGCACAGAACTCACTTTGGCAATTACAAGCTGCACTGCTAGTAAATTTATAATGTGCCCAATCTAACTAAATGTATTTACTGTTGATTACTAGGTTACCAATCCCATCATCATTAGCACAACCTGATGGAAATGCACCTAATTCCCATTTGTTTGTTTTTTTGGCGAATTTCAAAAAGATTTGCTTTATGTTTGGATGGAAACCCAGCTAATGTCACATTGGGGTGCAAGAATTTAACATAGAGCAGTCTGAGAGGGAAACTATCTAAAGTGACTTACATAGCACTCAATGTATACATGTAATCCATGAATGTATTTTCACTGGGATTTAATTCAAGACCTTTGCACCAGTGTTGCCAGGTTTGCACAGTAAAACCAGCCAAGTGGCCAATCAAAACGAAGTCAAGCAAAACTAGTCCAGTGATCCCAGCTCATACACCAAAACTCAAAATATGCCACATATCAAACATACATATTTTACAACCACTGGTTTACTGTTCATTATCCACAATTTCATTTTAATGGAAGCTTTGCGACTTTCGGTGACATAAGCGAAAGTTATCGTTGGCGACTGGATGGGTGTCTAGTGATGCGAGAAAGTTAAGAAAAGTTTAACTTTATGCAAATGAGGAGTGATTTTCAGGAGCGACTACCAATGGGAGCGAAGCAGTGGAGATCACTCATTTGTTTATGACAACGAGATTTAAAAACGCCTCATTGAAAGAGACGGGTGACACACGTCGAGAAGGTTGCTGGTGGTCTGAACGAGGCTTTAAGAACAAAATCCTTTCAACTTTAACTCGTGGGACAAAAACAACCCCAGTAACCCAAATCCGCATGAAAACCATGGTCTTGGCAACCCTGCTTTGAACTGCTAACACAATGCTCTACCAATTGAGCTAAAGAAACACTGACATAACATTAATCTATATACTGTAGTAAAACACCTGAGTCGACTTTGGGCTCCACAAACAACCCTAATACCTTCTTTTTAGATTTCATACATGCACTTCAAACATCAAGCATCTCACACCTTCCCCCGGCGAGACAGACAAAACATAGACTGGCATGCATGCCGAGACCCGCTCTTACTGAAAAACACCCCAAACTATCTGTCAGAATACTCTTACTGAATGAATGACACGGCTTTGGTCGCATCCCAGTGCTTGGAATCTCAATACAGCCATTATCTCCACAGTTAGTAATTACATTTTTTTACCCAGCGTGACTTCTTGTTCTGAAAACATTGTGTGGGCTTCTCTATGCACCACTATGTTAGATGAGTTAAATGTTAGTGAAAGACAAGGTCTTATGGAGAAAACCCATCTAATTATCTCGTGCCCAGCAGGCCGCCTGCAAACGCACAACCGTCTTTCAGAAAACTTCAGGGAATAGGATTTCTACTAAAGCGATGCACTTATTAATTGCAATAAAGGTCATTTCTTTAAGAGAACAGATCATCTCACCTGACCTCTTTCCTGACATATGAATTCCATGTAGACGTTAAAAAGAAAAAGTACACACTAAAGTTTGAAGAGCTACTAGCATGCAAAAAAGTACACTGTGTTTTTGTTCAAGTATACATGTAATCCAGATTGGCTTGTGTATGTGTGTAATTGGAAGTTTCAACTTGCTTAAGCGAAACCATCCTCAAGAATTTACAAATGTTGGCACAACTAGTTTACAAAAGGGTTGGAACAAGTCAGAAACATTCACCAAATAGTTTTAACTCAGGTGGCATATGACAGCTGTTGGCACAGGTCTATCCAAGCTTTGACCAAACATATCGGTCGCCATTAAAACCGCTCTGATGTGAAAAGGTTGTCGTGCAAACAAAAGCGTTTTGCAGGAACAGCAATGCTTTCCAGGGCGAGAAAATGCCACGAGCTGACAGCAAGAGAAACAAAAGTGAGAAAGGTTTTGGTCCTGGGACAAAGGTTTCCCTTGAGAGCTGGTATATTTGATGCATGCGAATAAACAGACTGAGAAACATGTCAAGGCAAGTGTCTTTCACCATTAGCCAGCATGAAGAATAAATCCCAGAACCGATCGGTCTCCTTTCCAAACTCAGTGAACCCAAAACCGAGGGCGAATCAATGCTTCTCTGACTTGTACATACAAGAGACGGCAGCGATTTGATTGTGACTTGAGTGTGAAGACCTCATGCTTTCTAGTTAGAAAGGTGCAAGTTAAATCAGTGGTCACAAGCAAAGTTGGGCTCAGGTTCAAATTCAGGCAATTCAAGAAGAACACTCAGGATATTCTTGACCTTGCTATTCTGCAGATCTTAAACGTCTTGAAATGACATGATCCTTGATCTCCTGACTTGGCTGAATTGACCCGCAGCCCAAGAAAATAGAGCAATGTGAGTTAGTAAGAGCTTCACCACGCCCACTGCATGGGAAAAAGAGGGTAGCCAATAGGAATAAGCTAGAAAAATTAAGATATTTACCATTGGGTAACAGCTGTGGCTGCAGGGGCTGCGGTTGGATACTCCTTTCCTCTGCGCACACACACACACACACACACATTACAGAAACACTGCTTTAGTCTTCCAAAATTGACTCATATGCTTCATTCAACACATTTTAGTTACCCTAGAAACTTATTGATAATTCTGCTGGATAGATCAGCTAACTTTGCGTTCACACCAGAAGCGAAAGAGGCGGAAAAAACGCAATAATCGCACTTAGTTGGACACTTGAACATTTTGAGTTTACTCATTTGCGCATGAAATTCGAATCATTCGAGACATTGACATGTAAATTCGCATCATGGGAGGAGCTTGTATAGCTCAAATTGAGTAAACTTACCAGATTGTTTGACCTCCTCACTCACTTTCTTCCAAACAAGTTCCTTTTAATTTCTGTAAAAGTGCGAAGATGTCTCGAGTAGCGATGATGCTTGTCGCCCATTGTTGTTGTTTTTTCTGCCTCCGCTCGCTTCCTGTAATCACGTCACTGCTAGAGCAAGCTCCTGATTGGTTAATGCAGCGCGAAAATCCGTGAAAGTTCAGATTTTTCAACTTAATTCGCGCGGACTGCGCCATCCGTGCCCCGCCATTCGTGCTTGCCACGCCGCAGGATGCCTATTTGCATCTTTGCATTGACTTAACTTGTAAATCACAGGCGCTTGCCGCCTCTTACGCGTCTGGTGTGAACGCACCATAAGACCAGCCTATCTTATAGTGCTGTATAACAACTAATCCCAACTAAGAATAAAATAAAATAAAAGTTTTTGTTTACATTATATATCTGTGTGTATTGTAAATATGATGTAAACAAAAACGTTTATTCTGCAAACAGTTAGTTGGGATTAGTTGTTATGGAGCCTTATCTTGGTTTGCTGGGTAAAGGTGGTATAAGATGGTCTAGCAGTCATTCCAGTCTGGTCTAGTTAGTGTTCAGTAAAGATGGGGATTTTTGCCAATTTTCGATTATTCAATGGGGGCAAAAGTAGGAGGTGGCCCATAAGCCTTGTGTGTATCGCTTGACATTTGATGTTGAAATATGAGATGATAATGCACTCATCTTGTGGTAGATTCGTATGACAGCTTGGTTCCTTGACTGTATTTATTAACTACTTTGTTGAAATGAAACCAGCCATCATTGTGTGCTTTTAAAGCTGTATTCTTTTAGAGCTCTGGTTCAGACCACACAGTCCCACAACACTAACCAACCAGACCTCAAAGTACCGCCACCATAACCAATCAGAAACAAAGAAAAAGTATTTTTTAAACCCATATGATCAACGTTTTCATGACTTATAGTTGCTGTCTGAGCAACCCTAGTGTCCAGAACCCATTTTAAGACAATCTAACTAAGACAATCCTGAGCAATGGAAACCAGTCTGGCTTCACAATAACCAGTAAACCATATTTAGCTAGTTAAAACTACTTTTTTCCCGCATACAGTAAAAACAAGACTATTAACAAGTTTCATACTGTCTATTATTCAGAGATGAACTAGGGAGAGAGTAAATCTTCTCATGCACAGATGACACAACACTCCCACATACAAGAGTGATTCAGCACAGCAGACGGTTGTGGACGTGTAAGTTTGACTACAGTCAGACACTTTGTGGTAAACACTCAAAACAAGCAGGACAGTGTGAACTGACGTAATGCAGACATTATTTAGATATTTGGAAGAGAAACCAACAACATGATTCCCGTGAGAAAGTGTTTCCAATCTCCTGTCCAACCCTACATCTCTATCACATAATCAAAAAAATAACTATTTAGAATGTAGTTTATAATTTAAGATTGAGATTTATGTCGAGCTTTCTAGAAAATAACCGTCTATATTTACTTAACTAAAATTGTATATAATATATAAATCAACTCCAGTCCTTGCAACACCCTCCCAGAATGTTTTAGTTTTCTCTATATAAAATCTCTAAAAACGCCAAATTCAAGGAATCAGTACTCATCTATAAAAGGCTTTCTTGACTTCTGGTGCTAAGCAGAGCCCGTGACATCACAGTACTGCGTGAGTGATTTGGAAGCATACAGATATCTCTACTCTTAAATCACTTTTGCGTGATTGTGATGTCACACACTGATCGGTCTACACAGTCGAAGAAACCCTCTTACAAGGGGCGCAAATTTAAAATTCATGTTCGCAGTGCCATACAGTATGTGTGTCTCTTCACTTCAAAATATGTGTTCGGCGTGTAATGTAAACTCATGTGCCTCATGTGTGATGTCAAAATACGAGCCTGCTGTACAAGCGTCAAAGGGATTTATAATAAAAGAAACGCTCGTGTTCAGTAAATACTCGCATGACACTGACTCTGTGTATGACGGGCTACACTGCAAAAATGACTTTCTTACTTAGTATTGTAGTCTTGTTTTTAGTACACATATCTAAAAATTCTTAAATTAAGATGTATTTTCTTGATGAGCAACATGACCTAAGAAAATAAGCCTAATTTTAAGACCAAAAATATCAAATTTAAGTGAATTTGTGCTTAAAACAACCAAAAAAATCTGCCAATGGGGTAAGCCAAATTTTCTAGAATTTTTCATGAATTAAGTGTTTAAGAAAAAAGTTAAAGATTTTTTTGGTCTTACATTGGCAGATTTTTTTTTTGTTTTTGTGCACAAATTCACTTAAAATTTATGTTGATTTATTTTCTTTAGTCATTTTGTTCATTAAGAAAATAAATCTTGATTTAGGAATTGTTAGATATTTGTACTCACTGCAAAAAATTATTTTCAAGAAAACATTTCTTATTCATATTTTTAGTAAAAATATCTAAAAATTCTTAAATTAAGATGTATTTTCTTGATGAGCAACATGACCTAAGAAAATAAGCCTAATTTTAAGACCGAAAATATCAAATTTAAGTGAATTTGTGCTTAAAACAACCAACAAAATCTGCCAATGGGGTAAGCAAAATTTTCTTGAATTTTTCATGAATTAAGTGTTTAAGAAAAAAGTTCAAGATTTTTTTGGTCTTAACATTGGCAGATTTTTTTTTTTTTGTGCACAAATTCACTTAAAATTTATGTTGAGTTATTTTCTTTAGTCATTTTGTTCATTAAGAAAATAAATCTTGATTTAAAAATTGTTAGATATTTGTACTGAAAACAAGACAAAAACACTAAGTAAGAAAGTCATTTTTTTTTCAAGAAAACATTTTCTTAGAATTTTGTATAGTTTTAGTAAAAATATCTAAAAATTCTTAAATTAAGATTTATTTTCTTGATGAGCAAAATGACCCAAGAAATTAAGTCCAGTTTTTAGACCGAAATATCAAATTTAAGTGATTTTGTGCATAAAACAAGCAAAAAAATCTTGAAAATCTTTCTTAAACACTAAATTTTTATGCACAAAATCACTTAAATTTGATATTTTTGGTCTAAAAACTAGACTTATTTTCTTGGGTCGTTTTGCTCATCAAAAAAAGCATCTTAATTTAAGAATTTTTATAATTTTACTGAAAACAAGACAAAAATACTAAGAATTATTTCTTGAAAATCATTTTTTGTAGTGTAAGTTCCAGGAAAAATTCAAGAAAAATTTGCTTACCCCATTGGCAGATTTTTTTTTTTTTGCTTGTTTTATACACACAATTACTTAAATTTGATATTTTTGGTCTAAAAACTAGACTTATTTTCTTGGGTCGTTCTTTTCATCAATAAAAAGCATCTTAATTTAAGAATTTTTAGATCTTTTAAGATTTTTTATTGAAAATAATTTTTTTGCATTGCACACTGCAAAAATTACTTTCTTACTATGTCTTGTTTTCAGCACAAATATCGAAAAATTCTTAAATTAGGATGCATTTTCAAAATGACCTAAGAAAAAAAATATCGAACTTTTTTCTTAATTTAAAAAGCATTCTAGATTTTCTTATCCCATTGGCAGATTTGTTTTAGCTTGTTTTAAGCACAAATTCACTTAAATTTTTTTTATTTGTCTAAAAACTACACTGTAAAAATGTAGCTGTATATATATTTAATCATACTTTCTGTTTTACAATTTTGTAAAACAAGCACCCCTGAATCCTCTTTAAGTTCCTCTTGTGGCACACATGGGTAGGGTTGGGTATCTACCTGTGTTTTGACTTTACAGTAAAGTCCAACAAATGTTTTTAACAGTATGACACCTGAGACTGTGTGTATGTGGGTCTGTTTTGGATTATCATCATTCACATGCTAAGAACTGAAGTTCGGCAGAAATGTGTGGCTGTTTAAAGCTTCACAATATTATGCTTGACCCATAATTTGTCTGGAACCATGTGGAAAACATTTAGCTAAATGTTAAATGTGTTTTTACATTCAGTTTGAACTCAATTTAAAACTGATCATCATTATATCCTACTCACTTTGAAAGGCCTGAGCATTTACAGTAAATAATCTGAAGGGTGCCGAGTACAGTGCCAAGCAACCGAAAGTGAAAAAATAACAGAAAAATAACAGATTCCCCCCAGGTTTTCCAGTGCATTTTGGTTTACCGTCCTCGTCTCCATTCGCTCGAGACTCAACCCACCCCCCGTTAGAGATGACTCGCTAAACTTGCAGAAGCAAAACTGCAGCAACAGATTGTAAAAGATGAAAGCTGAATAAAGTGCAAAAATAAACAGAGTGTCCGATATGCATCAGTTGCGAAGCAGTGAAGCGGTAAAGATGAAGAGAGAGAAGATGTGGGCAGGTGAAGAAACACATAAAAGCCACCCAGTGAGATCTAAACTGACATTTCAAGATTAAAGTCCAAGAAGCATCGTGCAGGGCCATCAGGTTAAAACAATGACCAGCGTTTCGAAATTGTGAACACTTGTATGGATTCAGATCACGTTAATAAAGGCTGACAAACAAAACCTGATTCGCTGAAGCAAAATGCCAAACTACTTCTGGGCTGTCTGGGTAAATTCAGCCCAAGTTTGTTATAGTTAGTCATGTTCCAGTTGTTAACCAAAGCACAGCAATGGCATCTGAAAATGTCTTTAACATGTGTTGAGTCTGATCCCTGGAACTCTTTGATTCTCAATTTGCTTTGAATGTTTCTTCAACTATAGACACTTTTGGCTCTGTAGGTTATATTGCTTACTTTGACAAAATGACAGCTCATTAATAACTCCATAAAACTTTGCAAGTGGCAAAACTGTTGGCTTGGTTTTACTGGGAGACTGCTGACCTTAGGTTAGCTTAGGGTTTTGTAAATTTTATTAATATAGCTTTTCTTATAAAGGTCCGGCTACAATCTTAAAGATGTCACTGTTTAATTTTGTAGGTGATGGGGAGCACTTAAAGTCCACGTGAAGTAATTTCACAGAACTGTTTTAAACACATTATAAATGTTAGAAATGCTAAAACACAGAGGTGTAAAGTACTTGAGTAAATGTACTTCGTTACTGTACTTAAGTATTTGTTGGGCTACTTTGTACTTGTACTGAGTATCAAAAATATAGGCAACTTTTACTCTCTACTCAATTACATTTTTGATTGGGTATTTGTACTCTTTACTCCACTACATTTGAAATGACACTTAACGTTACTCGTATGAAATCAAAGTACTGCGACAGCGAATCAAATGCATATGGAGAAGTCTGGTCTCGCGGTACTTTGATGTCAAACACTGAATGGCTTTCGTTGAGCCACCGTAGCGGGACATCTGCTTGCTGCGTATGTCATAAACTGTAGAGAAAAGTTCGCGTCTGGTCTGAGAGAAGAGATAAAGAGCAAACATATGGATGCATATCACATTTGCTTCAGTCAAGGGACCCTTTTTTAAACATGTGATGCTACAATCAAAACAAAAGGGATGCACGATTGCAGGAGGGTCATCCCGCAACTCAAAGGCAAGCACAAATGTTTATATACTCTGATGCTACCTTATCAGCTAACCTGAGCTGGTAAATAACTTGATATAACTTACTATATAAGCCAAAATAAACCAGCGAGGTCCTGTACTGATTGCCCGAGTAACTTAAGTACATTATAAGATTGATAATAAGTGTACAATTTCACTGTCCTCACATTTAATCAAGTATGCTGTAATGTATTTACTGTAAAGAGGGATGCATGACGGAAGAAATGTAATGCACTTAATGTGAGAGAGTGGTGTTACGTACTACATGTGTTTACAATCAATCTTTCAAATGAACAACTTCACGTTTTTAATATGCATTATCATATTTCTGTTAGTGTAATTTTAGTTTACTGGAATTTTTTAAATATTAAAATTATATCTTTTTTAGGATAGGCCTATATAAGAATATTTGGTAACACTTTACAATAAGGTTCATTAGTTAACAGTAGTTAATGTATTAATCAACTTGAACAAACCATGAGCAATACATTTGTTACATTATTTCTTCATCTTTGTTAATGTTAGTTAATAAAAATGTAAGCTTTAATTGTTTGTTCATGTTAGTTCAGAGTGCATTAACTAATGTTAACAAGATTTTAATAAAGTATTAGTAATTGTTGAAATTAAAATTAACAAAGATGAATAAATGCTGTATAAGTGCAGTTCATTATTAGTTTATGTTAACTAATGTTGCTAACTAATGTTAACTAATGAACCTTATTGTAAAGTGTAACCATATATTTATATCACAAAGTTAGGCTATATCTTTTTCAGCATGGCACATTCAAGTACACAATGACACTAGACTAAAATTAAATGGGTTTAAATTAAATTGAATGTAGATTTCTAGACTAAAATCTCATGGAATTTAATTGAATAAAATTAGACTAAAACTAAATCAATTCAGATGACAAAAATATGACTAAAACTAAATTAAATTTTAGTTAAAAGACTATGACTATGTTTAATCTGTGTTTGTTCTGCCAGGTCAAAATTTTGAGGTATTTGATTTCTTTTCTATATTAGGAAATAAAACCTCATAAATAAACTTTCTTAGTTTTCACTGGCCAGACCTACAATGTCTCTTTGTGTTGAGGACTAGTTCATCTTTGAGCCAACATTCAGTACGAGTAAAAATACTTGAGTACTTTTAAATTGGGTTACTTTAATACTTTTACTCAAGTCATATTTAAATTGGTGACTTAACTTGTAGTGGAGTAATTTTTACAGTAAGGAATTTGTACTTTTACTCAAGTATGGCTTTCAGCTACTCTTTACACCTCTGCTAAAACACGTTACAAAAAAGTAGAGTTACACAGTTTTTTCTCTTCATATTTCGGTGTTCAGGATTATTTGGGCGGGGCTTAAATAGTGGCTCGATGACACACTGGAGCCACAGAGCATGGCCCCGCCCCTAACACAATCATGAGTATCCATTCAGGTTGTAGCGGTATTTTAAAGTGAGAAAAAGAGAAGGCAGCTTTCCCACGAGTGGGCGTGGTTTCAGGGCTGACAGCGGACACGCCCCCATCATTAGAGAGCAAAGAATCCTGCCTGTTTTTTCAAGATATTGATAACTTTATTTATTTATAAATAAATTATTTATAAACTTTATTTATTGATAAAAAATTATTTATTTGAAACTTTTTAATCATTCAAATTTGATTGGGTGGTTAATATAGCATGTTTCTGTGGTTTCACAAACTGAGAAAATAAATTATATTGAACTTTACACAGACTATGTTTTTTTACACCATTTAATTTATTGCAAATTCCTTATGTAATATTGTAATTTAAACATATTGCACTTATATAATTTTTCCTTCTTTTAAGATACATTTTTACACTGTAAAAAGCGAAAAACTTAAAAAATTACTTCAATTGGTATCATTCCCAAAATTAAGCTTTTTAACTTAAAAAATTAGTAAAATTTCTTAAAGTTGAATAAACTTCAATTATTCATGTTACCAATTGAAGTATTTTTTTAAGTTGAACCACTTTTACAGTGTACGATAAAAAAAGCATGTATAGTTTAATAGGATGCCTGTGATTCATAATATTCATTGACTGAACATTCAATAGTCAAAGAAAAAAGTATATATTGTTTCATTAGATTATAATATTTATGAGGAGAAAAAAAATTAAATAATACCATTTATTCTTCACTACGGAGCCCCTAAGGGGACATGGAGCAAAAATTTAATAAAGTTTAGTTTGGCGTGCCCACGTGAAACTATCGCGTGCCCACGTGAAACTATCGAGTGCTTACGTGAAACTAGCGCGTGTTCATTAGTTTCACGTGAGCACGCGATAGTTTCATGTGCGCACGCGAAACTAAACTTTATAACATTTTTGCTTTGCTTTGCTTTATTAAACTTTCGAATGCACGTGCCCACGCGATAGTTTCACGTGCGCGTGTGATAGTTTCACGTACGCACGTGCAATCGAAAGTTTAATTTGCAGGCGAAACTAAACTTAAAAAAACAATTCTGCACATGAAAGTTTCGCGTGACCACATGAAACTAAACTTTGGATTTTTTTACTCCAATGTCACCTTAGGGGCTAGGTACTTCTCTGTTTATTGTACATTTAATAATTTTCCTGTTTACTGAGAAGTATTTTCTTCGACTTTTACAATGCAACATTGTAAAAAGCGCTATATAAATTAACGTGACTTAAATGCATACAAATCGTTTTTAACCAATAGATATTTGAGTTTGAATTTCTAATTTAGTTTTATTTCTGTTTAGTTTAAGTTATTATAGTTAAAAATGGTTGAAACCTAATACTAAAAAGACATAAAAATTGAGTGTTTTTCATTTAGTATATTTATATATTTACTTTCATTCATTTAGCAGATGCTTTTATTCAAAATGACTTAAAAATGAGGGAGCATTTAACCTTTTTTTCATAAGCATAGTGAGTAAAATGTTACTATGAACTTTGTATTGAAAAAGAAAAAGTTGAAATTCTGCTCATTTCAATAAAAACGAACCCAAGGCCATTAACGTGCCCAACTAGCTTCATTTCTCACCTTCTCTTATCATACGAGCAGTTTCCATTTCCTCAAGGGATTGTGGGTAAGCCACATCAATTACTCCACGACTTCAACCCATCGCTCAACAGGGGCTCATTAATAAGTTCAGCTTGTTTTATTGTGGCTTTCTGGCCTATTAGAGCTCGTGCGCGAGAGAAAGAGAGCGACCCAGCCAGCGGCGTTTCCGACCGCGACCCAGCCTTCGGCGAATGCTCGATCTGAATTCCTGTGGGGGGGAATGTGCGACCCTGACAGATTCACCACAGGCCTCTGGTCTCTGTGGCCTGTTGGTTTCCACAGCAGTGGATTCAATGATGTCTTTGGGGCTGTCAGACCAGCCAGACGTCTCATTTGCGGATCTGCTAGGAGGTTTGGGGGGATAGAAGGATAATAACAGGCCATCTCATTGAGACCTTGACATAATAGCTGAGAAATTGAGAGCGAGCGAGTGAGCGAGAGAGAGAGAGACATGCAGGAAACGCATCACAGGCCAGACTAACCACTGCTTTGGTTGAGTTGAGCAGAAAGGTCCCAGCAAAACACGCTGGCTGATCTTTTGGCAGCTGATATTGTGCTGTTAATAGTCTCTGCTCGACAGTGTGTGTATGTTTGTTTCTATTTCAATGTGGCCGAATGAGACGGACATGAGTTACTGCCGTCTGCGGGTTCTTTTATGACTTTTCCAGCTAATACGGCAGAACAGAGAACAGTTCAAGATCCATTTTCAGCTTCAAGCAATGCAGTAAAAATGTATCTGTGTGTGTCATTTATGGGTGTATAAACTACGAACACCCAGTATGACACGGCCAAAATATACACAAGTGTTTCACCAAAAAGTATTAAAGTATTTCTCTATAAATTAAATTCATCAGTAAAGCTGCCCCAGAAAAATTGTGATTTGCAATCATGGGATTCTTTGTATTTTATTTCCTTGATAATAATAAAGGCCACACTTTCCCCCAACCAGTAATTTATCACCAAATAATTAATTTCTCTAAACTGACAACTATAGGAGGGGATCTCAAATGTCACATGCAACATAAACTATCACGGTAACGTACGGCACAAAAAGTTTCTGATTGTAATAACAGGCTTTCTGTTAACCAAAGTCAAAATGAAGACCTGTTTAATCCCAGAAATTGAATAGTTTAAACTATCACAGTGCAGAAACATATCAGAAAAGTGAAAAGTTAAAGGTGCAGTGTGTAGATTTTAGTGGAATCTAGTGGTGAGGTTGCGAATTGCACCCCTCCATTTGCGAAGCACATAGAGAAACTACGGTAGCCGTCACAGGACAAACATGCCCTCGTCTGAGACAATGTAGTGACAAATCCACTCTGTAGAGCAGTTCAGAGTCCTGCACGGGTCCATTTTTGGAGACCCGCTCCCGCCTGTTCTCGCAAAGTTCAGCACCAGATCCGACTCATCACAATACCCGCCCAGACCCGTTAATATTTGGCACGTTACCCGACCCGTACCCGCACTCACAACAGCGTCATGAATGTGCTAATGAAACAGGCTAAAGTGCGCTTTGTTTTGCGCAATTCAAGTAACCTACCATCGGCACCTAAATAGGCTATGAAACCTGATAACTATACACAAAAAGACCTATTAATAAAAAAAGGACAAGAAAAAATACAACCTACCTACACAACCCCTGCTGTGCTCCTAAGTCTCTGCTCGAAATGCTTTCTAAGAGAAGACGTTCCCAGCATCCGAATATCAACGGCAAAACTTTATGCAACTCCTGCAACGCTCGCTCCAACTAGGCTACGGGAAGCATCAACAAAGGTCGCAGTGGTGGTGTAGTAATGGGTCAAATGTCATATGTTGCGCATATAATGGTAATTTAGATATACAAATATTGCACATATTTTCATTCGCACTACTACCCGCCCGCATGGAGTTAATTATCTGCCCGCATCCCCGCCGGTGAATTATGGGTACCCGACCCATTGCACTCTAGAGCAGTTTGTCCATTTAGTAGTCCCTCCAGATTATGCGATCGCATGTTTCAATGCATAATCAGCCAAAGTTTGCATATTTATGCGGGGGTTGCATTTTTTAAATATGCTGCACTTTCGCCCGCATAAATAGCAGATTTCTGCTCGCAAAATATGCAGGTCTTGCATGATTTCATAATCCCCGCATTTTCGTAGCAAAAAGTCATTTATATCTTAGCAGAAAGTTGAAAAATGTTGCATTTGCTTCACACATGTGCAGCCATGTGCCCTGTTGTCATGGGAATGATAGGAAGTGACGTAATTACGTGACGTGAATTTCAACGAAAAGCTGCAAACAGTTCCGCATAAAATTGCATAAATATCCCGCATATTCCATCGCATTTTTTAAGAAAACGTGCCGCAAGATCAGGGATTTTTGCCCGCAACAATCACAAAAAACTTTCGCTTTTTTCTTGAAGGACTGGTTTAGAGCTACTGTAGAAACATGATGGCACAAAATGGCGGCTTCGATGTAAGGGGACCCACGTGAAAAACACCTCATTCTAAGGTAATAAAAACAATACAGTTGATTTTGTAAGGTCTTTATACACCACTGAAAACAGTGTTATCTGTATTATATTGCATTGCTCTGAAAAAAATCCTTCAAAAATTTACACACTGCACCTTTAAAACGGCGTGAGCAGGAAGTGTGTTGAGTGAATTAGACGAGCAAAGAGAAACAGATCAATGTAAGAAGAACGGAAAGCAACAGTGAGGACCAAAGCACAACAGCACCACACGACTCCTTGCATCCAATGATCTACATTTCAATCAAACCCATCATCTTTATGCCTTACACTTCAAGTCTCTTTCAAAAACTCATAACTAAAAGGTACTATCCTCACGCACTATTTTTATGGACATACTCCTCAATTTTTCACTGTAGGTTTACAACACTGAATGGAACAAAATCAAGCCAAATCCTGTAATATATTTCCTTTAACTGTGCCAGGAGAGCAAACCATGACATGACATCTCTTAGCCTTCATAATCTTTCGTATATCAAACTACACTACAGCGTACAAACTCACCTACACAGGTCTTCCCATCGGTGTGTAGAGCAAACTTCATATGGCACGAACATCTGGGCCCGTGGTCCATCTCCTCACAGATGTGCTGACAGCCTCCGTTACCATAGTTACACGTCACTAGACAGATCAGAAAGATCAGCTTACTTTCTATCATCTAACAATCGGGCCATTGTTCAATACTTCTTTCCATGTCTGCATTAAAAGGTAAAACACATCTCTGTTCTTGTGCAAATACCAGCAAATGTCTCCATTAGCCCGATGAGATTTGACTCACATTTACAGTTGTTGTCTTTGGTGAGCTGAAATCCCGGACGGCATTCGCAGAAGATGCTTCCCTTGGGAGTTTCTCGGCAGATGTGAGCACAGCCGTGATTTTTATCCATGCAGGTGGGCACAACTTTCGTTCCATTAAAACGCACTGCAGAACATAAAGAACGGACAGGGATACATAAATTAATGACTTTATCTACATATCGTTTAGCACTTTTATAACCCCTTTAACTAATTTTTAGTAAAGAGAGCACATAGTATATGCCAAGTCTTATAAAGCAATACATGGTGTTCTGTGTGGAACAAATAATCTTACAATGATTCATACACATCATATTCACATTCGTGACATTAGTCTATATGCATTATTTTAATGAAACATTTATTATAACATTCTGGTGAGAATTAACACTGGTTGTGCACTTGAGCCATGAGTTTTACTTTGCTTTCACTGACCCCAGATCAGAATCATGTTCAGCAGTGTTTAAACAGTAAGAGGAGAACAGAAGACCCCACTGACTTCAGACCTCAGGACGCATCTGTGTCAACAGACCCTCTTGCACCATGAGAAAACATCAGAGAGAGCTGAACGCTGTCATAACATCTATATCTGTGATTATATAAGACTAAAGCATATAGCACACTTACATGCTCTTTCCTAACTCAGGGGACTTTGAGTTCACAGTTATTTAGTTGAAAAGTATAAAAAAAAGTATAAGATTTGGCTTAGATGTTTGTTTTAAATATAAAAATAGACTTATAGGAGACAATTGTGAACATAACGTAAGAGTACTTATCTATAAAAATGTGAAAACATCAAATCAGAACTGAAACGCACTGAATTGTAGGATACAACAAGTCCCTGTTAAGTCTGATATTAAATTTGTGACCTCACAGAAACATGTGTTGTAAACCACCCAGACAAATTTGAATGATAAAAAAAGAAAAACAGGTTATTAAAATAATGAAAAACAGGTTTGATTCTCAAACGCTGGCGTTGCGTCCACGCCCTCCCACGGGAAAGCTGTTGTCAGACTCAACTTTCAAATACTGCTAAAACCTGAATGGATGCTCGTGATTGTGTTAGGGGCGGAGCCATGCTAGGTGGCTCCAGTGCATCATCAAGCCACCGTTTTAGCCACGCCCAAATAATCCCGAACAGAGAAATGTGGAAAAACGGTGTAACTCCACAATTCAGTCACGTGTTTCAGAAATACATTTCTAACATTTATAATGTGTTTAGAAACAATTCTCTGAAATAACTTTACAGACTTTTAAAGTTTTTTTGAGGAAAACATTCCAAGATTTTTTTTTCATATAGTGGACTTTAGTGACCTCAACGGTTTATAGTTTTAGGCTATGTTTACATGGAAACGATCTCAAAAGAAAACACAAAAGTGGCATTGCGTTATCACTTTTTATTCTGAGTTTTACAAGCGTTTTGAGGGGGAAATCTGCGTGCTATGGTGACACAAAAGTGTGTGATATTGAATGTAGTATGCACTCCAGGCAGCTAGGTGGCAATATAAAGCACTGACACACAACAACACCAAGTCCACGCGCCTGCATACAACCTTCTTCATTGTTCTCCCAGGTCTCGCCCAAAGCTGTCTGGTTTGCTTCCGACCAATTGGCACATCAACAATTGGATAGGTAATTAATGCGCCTTCTCTGATCAGTAATACTAGCTGTGAATATTTTGTACAACTGCTGGAAAGACTCTTGTATATTTATCAGAAGTGCTATGGCAACTTGAAGGTCCGGCGTATGGAAATAATCTGACATGTTTGTTGTTATTTTCCTAAACTGGCACATACCTGTGACGTAAAACGCGTATGAGAGCCACCGTGAGCAGACTTTTGCGTTTTTACCCTTAAGACGGGAATGCGATGGTAGATCGTTTTTAAGATTGCCACTCTGGAGGGTGGTTTCACTTTTTTGCGCTTTTAAGCCCCAAAAACGTTGTAGCTGTGCACTGTAAAAAAATATTTTGTTGCCTTAAAATTTTTTGTTGAATCAACTCAGATTTACAAGTCATTTCAACTTACTATTATTTATCTTGACTAGAGATGAGTTGTTATAACTGCAGGTGAGTTGTTATAACTTATAAATTTAAAGGAACAGTATGTAGGATTGTGGCCAAAACTGGTATTGCAATCACAAAACTTGTGGCTAAAACTGGTACTGCAATCATACAACTGGTGGCCAATACACAAAATGACAACATAAACATCAGTTGAGGGCTGCAACTCCACTTTTTAAATAACAATATCCTGGCCGGACCACTGTTGTGAGTGATATAAGTATTTGATATGAAAATGATTTCTTAATGTCTAGTGACATATCAGGGCCATTTTATGATTAATTGATATACATTTCTTACATACTGTTCCTTTAAGTTGACTTTTCTCAACTATATTTTATAAGTTGTGACAACTAATTTCTGTTGACATGACTCATAAATCTGAGTTGATTTAACAAAAAATTTTAAGGCAGCAAAGTTTTTTTTACAGTGTGTAAATGAAAGGCACATCCGATAATTTTTTACGTTTTCACCCTCGAGCTCTCAATGTAGCTTCAAAGGTCTCTAAACAATCCTAACTGAGGCATAAGGGTCTAGCGAAACGATTGTCATTTTCACAACAAAGGTACTTTTAAACCACAACTTCTTGTCTTGCACTAGCCGTGTGATCCGCCAACGTGACCTTACAGATTACGTAATCACATCGTATGTAAAAAACTACCACTCCAGTGTTTACAAGTGTGAGAAAGAGGAGCGTTCAGATGTTGTTGTATGTGGAATGATACTAATTAATGTTGTTGTGTCAGTTTATTGTTTAAAATGGTTTTCACATATGCAACACATGACCTTCCGACGTGATTACGTAATATGTAAGGTCGCACGGCTAGTGCAAGAAGGTGAAGTGACGAGAACTTGTGAAAGTACTTATTTTTTCAAATTTTTTGGGTGAAAAAATGAGGATTGTTTCTCTAGATAGGACCCTTATGACTCAGACCCTTATGTAAACTGTTGAAGTCCACTATGGAGAAAAATCCTGGGATGTTTTCCTCAAAAAACTGAATTTCTTTTCGACTGAACAAAGAACCACAAACATCTTGGTCGACATGGGGGTGAGTAAATTATCTGTATTTTTATGAAAGTGGATTAGTCTTTTAAGTAAAAAATGAGCAAAACAGCCAATCAGTCAGTGTTTTTAAAATACATTTTAACATGCATTGTTCAAACAACAACAACGAAAGAAACCATTTAGACAGCTTAAACACACACACAAAGATACACAAAGACCCTGAAGGCAGTTTTTAAGCAGATCCTCTGTGTACACTTTACAGGAAACCTTTCCCCTTAAACAGCTACAAACCGCTGACAAATGTGGACAGAGGGGCGACAGGGCTGAACGTTTTGGTTTCAATTAGTAATTCACAACCTTTCACATCTGCTCGAATCACTTTAATTAATTCAAACCTTTTGTTTTCCATTTCTGCTGCCAAAAAAACTAAATTGCACCATTTTTATTCTCTGGCTCTTGGGAGCTGATGTCTGAAGAACCTTACAGTTCCTCTTATTCTCTCTCTCGCATTTCACAAAGTGTCTGAAAGTCGTACAACTTTAGCTTTGACAAACTTTGAGCTTTGAGAATAAGCCGTTTAGGTTTTGTGCTGCGCATTTCCCCGCTCCTCTGATAAATGAACAAACGGAGAAACTTGTTAGCTGGTACGCTACAGACAAATCTGTGAATCTAATGATCCTGTGAGATTTTTATGAGGGAAGACAGCGAAAATTGCGACCGTTTGAACCGTATAGAATTCATGGCGCACTTTATGTAGGACTCGAAAATGACACGCAGGTCATGCAAGTTCATAAAGGCGTATCATTTACACACGGTCTGTGACTCTCAGTTCTGCAGATTTATTCATCACGGTCAGAAGCCGGACCGGAGACTTGCAAATGAGCTGTAAAATCTTCAAGTGCTAATACAATGAGGCTTTTTTCCACCCCGAGGTGTAGCCGACCTTCTGAGGTCACCGCGAAACTCCCTGAGCAATTCATACGTTTGTATCATTACGAGCGTTATTTCAATCACTCCTGAGACTCTGGCCGCAAGAAAAATGAGGTTCACCGATCGGAAATAGGAAGAAATTTACACTAGAGGATGGAAAAGGCATTTGAAAGGAAAAAAAGTGGCCGATTAGGGTCTGTGTTCCTATCCCAGGTGTCCCAAAAACATAGGACTGTTAAACAAGTCTAAACTATATGTGGAGTGTAGAAAAATACGGCAAGATTTATTGAGTGACGGCAAGGGACGAGGGAAGGATTTAACACCGGTAAAATTACACGCTAGTAAATTTAATTTTCTCTGCAAAGCATTCTCTAACAAACCATCATAACACACCCTAAAATCCAATTTCGACAACCCTGATAACTCCAGAAAATTTGACCTCTTTCTGAATTTAACTCTTCACAGAATTACTGTTATTATGTGTTTCCGACTAGTAAAAAATATGGTCTTTTCAAACTCATAATTACAAGTTTGACAAACAGAATGTTATGAAAGTTCGACTTCTCCCACTTAACCGCGGTGATGTTAAAAATGCTATCTCTATATATTTCTCTTCACATTTTGCAGAATGTAAACATGTGTTAAACAGATCTGAGAGTGCTCCAGGGTAGTTAAAAGCATAAATAAAGCAAGCTGAAATACTGAATAAACAAACACTCAGATGTGAGGGGTGTGGAGTAGAGGTCTTCACAGGTCCACTTAGAACCGAAAACCAGAGGTCCGACCCAGTTCAGGTCTAAAAGTTTCAGGTGTCGGTATAAATTAGCAGACTCTGGATATTTAAAATGAATGTGTTTTTGTTAGTGCTGTCAAAAGATTAATCGCGATTAATCGCATACAAAATAAAACATTTGTTTTTGCATAATATATATGCTGGCACTGTGTGTAATTACTTTGTATATATAAATATACACACGCATATATGTATTTAAGAAACATTTACATGTATATAAATATTTATTTAGATTTTAATATATTTTATATTATATAAATAAAATAATATATACATAAATAATTTTTGTATAAATGCATGTGTGTATTTATATATAGATGATAATTAAACAATACACACACAAAAATATAATGCGAATTTTTTTTGTTTTGTACGCGATTAATCGTGATTAATCTTTTGTCAGCAGTTTTTGCGAAACGAAATTTCACGTGTGCCAATTTTGAATACACACTGTAAGCGGTTACCTTGGTGTTGTCGTCAGATAAAAAATTAAAATAAATGTAGAAGTGGGCCAAATTGGTTTCGAGGATGCAGACCGCACACATGTCGATGCCGTTTGCATTCGTGTCTGGTCAAGTTAAAGGCGGTTATTCAGGTACGTGATTTTTGAAAAACACTTGAAAGGGAGTCGAGCCGACTACCAAAACACACTTGTAGCCAATCAGCAGTAAGGGGCGTGTCTAATAACCAACATCATTGCCTGGGTTGCGTATGTGTGGGACGGGTCTATCAGAAATGGGCCAGATTCTGTTGGGGTAGGGGCGTGTTTGTTTTTAAATGTAAACATTGGCTTTCAGAGATCATGCACCCCACCTTTACAAAAATGCCACTTGGTCGGGTCGGACTCTGGTCTAATTTTGACAGGTTTGTTTCGGGTTGGGTCTTTCTTTAAAAAAAATATTATGTATGCATGTCGGGTAGAAAGTGATTCGGGTCATTTTGGGTCGGGTACATTTCTTTGGACCCGAAAGAAACATTCTCCAAAAATGTACAACAAAGTTGTAAAAATCTTTCTAAATTGTGACCCTGCCTGTGAAAACCCAGACATTTTTTAAGACTTAATTTACTGTTTTCTATATAAAATCATCCTATGTAATGTAAAGAACATTTTGTGAAAATATAACCTTGATATCCTAAGTAAGATCAAGTAAAAAATTAAATCAATGAGTGAAATTAAACTGTGATGCTCCAAATCTCATTATTAGATTATGAGACTTTAACCTGAATTACCTTACACAAATAAAAATGAAAATTCTGGCTTATTTTCAATCCAGCGTTGGGTCAAAAAGAGACAAACCCAGCCCTTTGTGTTCAATAAATCCAGAAAATGTGACCCAGCATAGGTTAAATTACAACCCAACGGGTTGGGTTTTTCCCTTTATCACCCAACGCTTTGTTGAAAATAATCAAACTGAGAAATAATAAAACTTTGACAGCCAATCAAAATCCTTTCCAATTTAAGGGGTTCACACTTTTAAAATGTGAAACTACACATCATGCAAGCAAAAAAATAACATTTATATATAAAACATAAACATAAAGTTATTTTTATACAGTAGTTAATTTAATAAAATTATCTGACATAAACTAACTGGGTTATTTTAACTCATGACTGGGTGAATATTGGACCGAACACACTGCTGGGTTAAAAATAACCCAATTGGATAGTTTTTCTGCATTTCTTATACGTTCTGCAATATACAATACAACATCACAATTAAAGGGATAGTTCACCCAAAAACTAAATGTTGTTACAAGCCTGTATAATTTCTTTGTTTTAATAAAGAAACCGATCAGAGACCCCACTGACTTTCGTCCTTCTTGTTCATCAGAAAAAAATGATGAACGAGTAAATGATGAATTTTCATTTTTGGGTGAACTATCCCTTTAAGAGGTCTTTCTTTAACACTTTCGCTGCCAATAAATAAATATTCTAAACTGAAATGTAAGAAAAATATTTATGCATAAAGTTTACCAGCCAGGTCTAGATTATTCTCCTGCAATGAGCCCAAAGCAGGTGATTTTCACGTAGACAAACAGATAAAACATACCAAAGTAATACCAAAGTGACTTCTGCAGGACTTCTCAGATCTTTATACCAACAATAACATCAATCTGACACGGAGAATGCCATCAGATGTGTGTGTACTCTTGAAGTTGTCGTTTTCAGCACCTCTAACATTGACACTGCAACGCTCTACTAACTAGTTGTTGGTTGATGTGTAAACAATTCTTCTCAGAACCTCTGAACCAAAGAGAACGTTCATTAACAGATGTGACTTTTCCCATAAGTCAACGGCAAACCTGCAAATCTGTCTTTTGTGTGCGTTGTGTAACACAAACTTCTTTCCAAACAAACATAACAGAGCATATCGAACTATAGTACGCTCAACGGCACAGAAACGGCCTAATATACCGATTGACCTATTACGACCCAGAGCACAAAGGAAAGTACAAATAAATACAAAACATTAACATATCAAAAGAGATTTCAAACAATTTTTGTCTTCTGTGAAATCGTTCACAGCAGATATAAACCGAACGTTACGTCTCAGATGGTTGCCGTGGAGATCGGCATTCAGTTCACCACATTTACCACATGGTGTATTTAATGTGACCTGTAAGCAATTAAGTCCAACACCTATTCTGTTCCCGAAGCGTATAAAACCGAATTTATGGGGTGTCTAGTGCATAAAGTCTATAACGCTGAGACCCATTATTAACCTCTCTTACTGCAGACAAAATTATATTGTAAACTCAGAAAATACCTATACATATTATACAAACACATGCTAAACGACAAAGGCCATTGCAATAAAAAGAAAAGGTGAATGCATGTAGATTTTGCACTCGACTCCCATAGTTTTACATCTAGCACATAAACGCAGGACAATTATTCAATTCAACGGGACTATTTAAAGTTTACAAGTTGATATAAATGCCAGAGAAGAACTGGAACTAAGGTCTATAACTGAAGCGAGCCTGCTCTGCAAACTACTGAGATAACGAAGGCATTATTATTTTGAATATGTTGATTTAAGACAAAGCTTGACTATTTATGTTGTATGCTTATACAGTATGCTGAAGTTTTATACTTCTGTAAAAAAATAATTGGTACAATCAATAATAATCGAATGTGAAACAAATGTCATTATTGATTAGTTGGTCTGCAATGCCACATACTTCGGCACCACGGTTGTTCCCCACCATGGGGAACGGTCGTGCGTCTGCTTCATAAAGGATGAGGGGCACGGTTATAAAGTCTGGCAGAAATAAAAAAAATTTAAAGGTCTAAAGTTGCGGATCAAAGTAAGTTTATTAATCAGTGAGTAATTACAATTCAATACATTTTGTTTATTTATATTTTGACATATAAAGACCTTTCACCATTGTACGAACTGGACAAACATTTTAATTAAGGCTTAAAATGTCAAAATTAAAGATTAAATAAGTAAAACGCAATGTGTGGATTTTGCAATTTAAGGAATATGCCACTTTCTTAAAAAAAATCCAGATAATTTATTCACCCCCATGTCATCCAAAATGTTTATGTCTTACTTTTTCAGTAGAGAAGACATTACGTATTTTGAGGAAAATATTCCATGATTTTTCTCAATTTATAAGAATTTATTGGACCTCAATGGTTTAAAAGAAGTTTAAAATTCCCGTTCAACGCATCTTAAAAGGGCTCGAAATGATCCCAACTGAGGCACATGGGTCTTCTCTAGTAAAATGTTTGTTATTTTTGGCTACAAAAATAAAAGTAAGCACTGTGTGATGCACCAGTGCAACCTTACGTATTACGTAATCATGTCGAAAGGTCACGTGTTACACATGTGTGGCGGATCATTTTTTAACAATAAACTGACACAAAGACATTAATAACTATCATTTATCATACAACAACGTCTTAAAGGTCCTCCTTTTCCACACTTGTAAACGGCGGTAGTTTCGCATATGTCATGTAAATCAGCTTCACCTGCTTTCAAATGGAGCAGCATTTACTACACTGTATTTCACAGAGAAACTAGGCAAAATCGTATTCATAATCATGGACAAATCGTTTTCGATAATGTATTTGATTTTGCTGCGCTTCTCAATGAACTACGGCTCTGTGTAGTAAATGCCATTCCTTCTGAAAGCAGGTGATGCCGATTTACTACTAATCATGAAACCGGCTTTTTTGAAGCTGCATTGAAACTGCAATTTTAAATCGATTTAAACTGTTGAGGTAGAATAAAGTCTAATAAATTGAAAAAAATCCTGGGATTTTATCCTAAAAAAAAAAACTTAATTTCTTTTCGTCTATACAAAGAAAGACACAAATAATTTGGATGCCATTGGGGTGAGTAAATTAACGTTTTGTTTGTTTGTTTGTTTGTTTGCTTGTTTGTTTAAGAAAGTGGAGTATTCCTTTAAGTACACTTCTACACATGAATACCCCACTTTAAGGTTTAATGTAGTTATAATAAGTTGAAAAAACCTTATTGAATAGTTTAGGCTTTTATCCGATTAATTGTAAAAATAGTCATCCGATTAATCGGTTATCAAAATAATCATTAGTTGTAGCCCTACAGTAGATCATGGGTTGAAAAAAACAAAAACCTCATAAATATTATTAGTAATTCTGATAAATGACTACTTGCTAACTAGGGTTCTCTTTCAGCTGAACATAATCGATTCAGACAGGAACACTGAGGGCAAAAAGCCCGTCCACTGTTTAACCACCTCAAATTATGTTTGTTTAACAAATACATCAGTAGATCTGATTCTACACAGTCAAGAAGAATTTGCATGCCGCTCTGATCATTGAAAGTTACAGAATTGTGTTCTGTCATCTCCATCAAAAGCAATTTAGTTTTGGCAGAGCTTTGTCTTCTCGTCTTTCTAGCCCAAAGCGATGAGCTTTCCGAGTTTGATGAGGTTATGAATCTGAGAAAATTACCGTAAGTAGTGCGGGTTGCTGTTTGACAGTCGAGGATCAGAGAGAAGTTTAGAAATAAACTTTAATATGACAGTTTTGGGAAAAAAAGTTTGGAGAGAAACTTTCAGGCCGTTGGGTGTTGGTTTGCCTGGACGCGAGCTCCTCGGGCGTAGTTTAGCACGAACTCCTAGAGATTCTGTAATTACATGTGACAAGCACCTTTGATGACTAGCAATTATGCGTTTATTTATGTACAGCATGCGCTCCAAAAACAATCCTCGCATGGTTCGGTAATGATGTGAATTCTCGTATGCGTCGCTGGGATACTTTCAAATGCAATGGCCAAATTAGACCTGCGCTCCTCTGAACTCTCTTTGGGTTTTCTTCAGATTGGCAATGCAAAACATTAGGAAGTCAAACTGCCAGATGTCATAAAGCAGAATCATTTCAAATGTTTCATTTGTTTTACTTTCACATATCAAGTGAATGATGTTTATTCAAAAGGTCTTTCTATATAGAGGACATTTTCTAAGTTTACAAAATCACCACATTTGATACTAACTATCAAATCAATTTCCTAAAAATGCAATTTTACTTGCAAGTTGTTTCATATTTGTAAGGACATGAAATAAATGATATTGAAAAGAAAATTGTTTAGTGCTTAGTGAAACATTGAGTGATTATTGTTTTTGCAATTTAGTAAAGGAAAGTATAAAATATGCACTCAGCATTTCCTTTATATATGTTATTGAATTCTGGCTATGATGGAAAATAAAACAGACATTATTGCTCCAGTTTATTTGTAATGTAAGAACCTGTGCATGTGTGTGCATGTGTGCGTGTGTGTGCGTGCGTGCGTGCGTGTGATGTGACAAACTGTACGAGTGTGTGTTCGTGTATTATGAGTAGGGCTGTGACAGTGCCAATATTTTACCACCACAATGGTAAGGCATCAATTCACCCTGGTGGTTATAAAACGCGTGTGTGTGCATATGGGCTTACATATAATGCATACATATATTTTTAAAATATTAAAATGTAAACAGATATAACTTTCTTAACAAACATGCATGTTCATAGGCGCCAGTTTTCTTTTACGCCGGTGGGTGCTCATCACAACGTCAAGCAATGCTTAGGTTACTTAGCAACGGCAGACGCTGTGGAGCGCCCAAGCACATTGAAAAGAAGGAGGAAAACGGTGCGGTCATGTTTCCCGCATGGTTTTAAACTTGAAATGTAAAGCAACTGAACATACCTGCTTGGCAAGCGCCTATGTGCGTGTTTATTGTAGCACTTCTATCCGTGAAACAACAAGTACGGTTTAAATAAGGAACCTTATTGGGGTAATAGATTAACACTGAGTCCGCTGGCCGTTTGCGTCACACGAACTTTAGGACACCCCGCTGGGCCAGACTGTACTTTACATTTTTTACATTTGTGACGTGCACACCACCGCAGGTCGCATTTCAGCACCGCGATGACGCTGCACCACCGCTGTGGTTATGACAACAGTCACAGCCCTAATTATGAGTGTGTGTGTGTGTTGTTGTTTATGAGGTGTGTGTTTGTGCGTTTGTTTATGAAGTGAGAAAATGTGTGTGTGCGTCTGCGTGAGAATGTGTGTTTGTTTAAGGTATGTGTTTGTGTGAGATCAAGAGAGAAACAGTGTGTGTGATTGTTTATGATGTGTGTGTATGCATGTGTGCGTGTTTATAATGTGAGAGCCTGTGTGTGTCTACAGTCATGTCAGCTATACTTGCATGGGGACGTCTGCACTCGGTCTGTCATCTGACTCTTGAAACAAATAAGACTTAAAGATGAAGAAAGCAGCTTTTTATGACGCACAACACGAAACACATGTGTTGAGATTCATTACCTTTAAAAGCTGCATGTACTTTACAGGTGTGAGATACACAAGCAAGCGACATGAGAAGCACCTGTGTGATGAAACACCAATTCAACCAATCAGCTTTCAGCAAGACTGCATTAAACGTTTGACATCAACATGTTCTGATCCTTCTGAAAGCTTTGACACCATCAATACAAAGAATTAAATGAACACAAAATGGCAATTGGTTTTGTAAACGTACAAATAAAGGCTCATCATATGGTAACACATCTTTTTTTAAACGTATTATTATTTTCACATTAATGTTAACCTGCATTAAATTAAAGGCTTCATAATCTACCACAATAACCTAAAACAAGGACTGAACAGCTAGTTAACATTCCTTATTAAATGTCTTACACGTTCTTTTCCAGCTTCAGAAAGCACAGCACTTCAATTATTCAGGGAAAACATTTGACACGATCACGCAGTGTTATTATCAAGTACTTTCCATTGAATTTTCCCATCTCAGAAATCACTGCACAGCCTCAGGCTCGATTTCCTCTCATCCACTCATCCTATTCTCCATCTGCATCTATCCCAGACACTTTCACTGTTACCGAAGAAAGTGTTTGGGAAGCTGTTTTTGTCTAACAACCACAAAACAGACACAACCACAGGTATCACTACAGCAACGACGAGTCTTCCAACAGACGAAACGTCTACCAGATGCCTTAAAAGAATGGCTAGATGCTCCGAGGGCAGGAATAACATCACATCATATCCTCAGTAGCGCACGCAAGGACAAATGAAGGAAAAGTAGATATTTATAAGTCTATTATTAGTTATAAGTTTTTCATCAGGACAAAAAGATCAATTGCATGAAAAGCACAACAGTACACATGGTAAAGTTTATATTAGGCACATAATTTCCTGCCGTGCATTTTCCGAGGTGGAACATTCGTATCGAAAAACCATAAAGTCGTTTCATACATATACGCTGTTTATGTGAAAAATAAAAAAAATTGACGTTTTGAAAAACTTTCCTGTTCATTCTTACTAATACAAAAAATAAACAACTACTATTTTACACTTATGTTAAAATGAAAAGCAAAATAAATCACTTTCATCGGCTACACATCCTATTCATCAATCTCTCAACACCCTAAGATGAGGAATGATGTCACCGTCTCTGTCGGCTAATCCAACATCGTCTCTTCCCAGTCTGCAATTATATAAAGCATATTGAACTGTAACAATAACAGTAATAGCAAACAGATGAGCGCTCGGTCTGAACCTCGACTCTCGCACTGGGCCGCCGGTCACGACAGCAGTTGTTTGTGGATTTACGGTGACTTTACCGCTCTGTCCAAAAAGTTTTAATTTGGGAGCAATAAAACCAATATTACCATGAAATATGAGGGATTAACAACCGTATTTATCAAATCCCATTCCAAAGGAAAAACAATGAAAATACAATAAAAAAAGGAGAAGCGTTTGAAACATCCGATCCACAACTCAAATAACAGCGCGCTTATGAAACGCAAACATTGACAAGCTCGAACTGCCAAATTCATCTCCTGAGACTTTGGCTTTGAAGAGAACGACGATTTTCCACAATATTGTTAAACCGCAATGATCATGGCAAAGTCTGAAAGAAATACTGGCTTACTATTTTCTCACTGAATATCATACTGGTAGTGTGTTACATTGTTGTAACATGACATCTCAAGGCACGTCATTGTATAGTCACCAAATTCCTGGACACAATTTTCCGCTTTTTTTCGTGTTATTGGGCACAAATGTCTTTTTTGTGTCACTCAGCACACATTTCTATAAATAGTTTTTGTGTCCGTAACACGACTTTCTTTTCAAGTAATTTTATGTATTGTTTCCTCTCTTTTTTTTCATTGTCACTTGGAGTAAGAACAACTTACTACTTCCTAACCCAATCCCCAACTTTAATACCGCAAAAAATTGTTTCTTACTTAGTATTTTTGTCCTGTTGTCAATAGAAATATCTAAACATGAAGATGCATTTTATTGATTAACAAAAAACATCTAGTTTTTAGACAAAAAATATAAAATGTAAGTAAAATTGTGCTTAAAACAAGCAAATAAATCTGCCAATGGGGTAAGAAGAAATTTCTGAAATAATTTAACTTTTTTCTAAACTTTTTCTAACATTTTCTCATCCCATTGAAATATATTTTTGCTTCTTTTAAGCACAAATTCACTTAAATTTAATATTTTTTAGACTTATTTTCTTAGGTCATTTTGCCCATCAAGAAAATATGTATTGATTTAATAATTGAACCCCAATCCCAAGCGAATAAAAAAAAAAAATATAGAAACCAATACATAAAATTACATCCTAACCCAAACCCAAGATCTAACCCCAAGTGACAGTAATTAAAAAAAGAAAATACCTAAAATGACAAGAAAAAGTCATGCTAGGGACACGAAAAACAATTTATAGAAATTTGTGCTGAGTGACACGAAATAACTGAAAATCTTATCCACCCTACTGAAAAATCCAGCTAAGACCAGCACCAGCTTTGTTTTAACTGGTTTTGCTAATGTAGCAAGCTGGTCTAGCTGTGTTTTGGTCACTTTTTCAGGACCAGCTTAAACCAGCTACTGCCACCTTAAACCAGCTAAAATCAGCTACCAGCTTATGCTGGTCTTAGCTTGAATTTTCAGTAGAGCATGAACATAAATAAATCAAATATTTCGTGACTATACCACAAAATGTCTTGAGGTATGATTGGTTGTACACTTCATATAATTATCATCCTGGAAATGAAAAGAGCTTTGTACTTTGTACTGTAATCATAATTTACACCTCACATGCATTGTATAACACATCTGTGTCGTGCTGCGTGTGACATCTGCGTTCACCTTTAGGTCTCTGGATGCAGGTGTGCTGGTTGTCGGACAGAAGAAATCCGTCTCTGCACCGGCATTCGTAACTTCCCATCATGTTCACGCAGATCTGCTGGCAGCCGCCATTCCCCTCCGCGCACTCATCGACATCTGCAGTAAAACAAAGACACGAGTAAAGATTGAGAACCAGCAGGAGAAAGCCATGAACATTACTGTAAGTGATTATAATTGTGTTCCTGGCACTTGTCTTAAATGTACTGTAGCAAAAATAACCAGGGAAGTGGAAAATGATTTACGTGTCTCATGGATTATGTTTTGTGTGCAGGAAAGTAACATTGTAAGTTTTCACGAGAAGAAACTTTTGATCCAGATATCGGGATAATCTCAGATACCACAGAAGTTAAAGGTTAGTTTTAAGTTTCATTCATTGCGTATTACAATAAACTTGAGAATGAACAGAAACAGAATTGCATGTTTGAACGAGTGTGTATGTTTTGGCAAACAAGCACTTAACTCATATGTGTGAGCATTGATTCCGGTTTTGTTGATATCATTGGCACCTGTGTGTGTGTGTGTGTGTGTGTGTGTGTGTTAGCTGACAGATCTTTTATGAGTTAATGTGGCTTTACAGAACATTACAACATCTGATCATTCAACAGTTGCCTAAAAGTCAATATAGTTAAACCTATAGTTTATTTTTCAATTACAGAAGGTCATTTCCCCTAAAGCCCAGAATGCACTGCAGGATTTTAATCACACTGTGCGACATGGATCGTTTAAACTTGGGTACGACAGGCATGTATAATGTAGAGGCTTCAATGGCTGCGTCACAAGTTAGCGCAACGTCACCAGAATGCGCTAGTGGTAAACAAATAAAAGTACGCATGTCGTAGCAGCAAACACACTGTGTGGTGATCATGCTGAATTTCTGACACTGTCAGAAAACTATCGTAGGCTATCTCTGAACGCAAGACCGGAAAAACGGCCGTTCTTGAACCTCTCTCACTGTACGACATTTGACCACCGATGAAGAGCCACAGAAATCACAGAAATCGTGACTATGGCAATGGCAATCTTTCGTCTGGGACAGCCAAAGGACTTGACATAATATCTCAAATATACACAATTATTACCCATACAAATTTACCACGATAATCACAGTTTCAATCTCAGAATCAAATAAAGAGTTCGGTTCCAAAACGAGACAACTCAGTTTTTTTAATTTTTCAGAAATCTTGTTTTTTTATTGTGCATTCCAATTAATATTTATTAAATTGCAGTTGATTTGTTTTGATTTAAGCCTTTATAACTTAAAAAATACAGCTAAGTAGCACAATAAAACACAATAATAACATGTTTTGACAAAAATGTGAAAAACGCAGTTATCTCGTTTTGGAACCAAACTCTTCAAATGTTGTCAAATGCTAACAATTTACACCTTATTTTCGAATGCTGAAGTAAGCCAGTTCACGTATTTCTTTTTATATGCGATATTTCTTTTTCAATAGCCAGCTGGTAGAAAACAATGTTGTGAAAGCATGCACAAAACATGATTAAAAACCGTTATGATAAAAATTTACTACATCCACCATGCATAACCCAATTCTAATTTGATTATATCTAATTGGTGAGGAAAAAATATAACTAGGTGTTGGTAATGTTTTGTCCATGTATCCAACACACCACAAATCATTCAGTATTGTGCTTTGACTCATATGTATATATACTAGGGCTGTCAACCGATTAAAATATTTAATCTAGATTAATCGCATGATTGTCATGAGTTAACTCGTGATTAATCGCAACTTAATCTAACATTTTAATTTAATTTAACACTTTTCAACATTTTAATATTCTTATTAACATGGGTGTGGATGAATATGGAATATTTATGCAAATGTATGGTAATTATTAGAGACAAAGTCAGCTAATTATTTATTTTTGTTTTTTTGAAAAAAAAAAAAAATCCAGTAAAAGATTTTTTAAGGTTCAAATTTAAAATCATTGCATCTGTACCTTAAAATCACTGATAAAACTAATAGATTTGGCATACACAAAGTCAAAAACAATATCAATATAAGTTTTCTTTTATTCTTTGATTGACATTGACACACAGGCAGTTTTAAGATCTACTGTAATGTAAGGATCTAATATAATGTTACACATCAGATATTTTTTCCCAACAGTTAATCAAACATTTACTTAAAACATAACAGATTATTTCTGCATGAATTATTGTCAAAATAGATGTTTTTAAAACTTTAATTATGTTTATATGTGCATATAATGGGGTCGCGCGCCTGTGTGCATGCTTCAGATGTGTCAATTAGTGCGAGGAAGATTGTTTTTGAGTCTTGTCGCTCTTAATAACTCTTTAAACATCAATCAGGTACCAAACTTTATCTGTCTTTATAACTATTTTAACATCAAGTTCTGCACTTTATTTTCTAATTCCTCCATGTTTTAAAACCCAAACCAAAATGTCAGATGCGCAAATGGATGGACACGCATCATTGTATTACTGTAGTTAAGCATTTAGGATGATACACATCTCAGAAAACGTACAAATAAAGATAATTTTAGATGTTTGCTGACTATTTCCGGTCTAAGGCTTCGATTTATCCAACAACGTGCTAGGGCAAGGGTCAAACCAAAATTTGTGCATTGCGTTACTTGCACGTTAATAAAATCAGCGTCGTTAAAATAAATTTACGTTAACAAGTTATTACCGCCTCAATTTTGACAGCCCTAATATTTACACAAGTTTCCCATACAGTAGCCCAAAAACAAGTGATGCTTCCTTTCATCAACAAACCTTTAAATCTGTTCAGTGTTTCTCAATAGTTTCCATATCACACAAGCAAATATGTGTCTGTGTTCTCACTGTAGACGTTTCTCTTTGTTTCGTCGGATGAGACCGCAATCTGATCTCTCTTTCAGATATGTCACATCAGAGTCAGTCTGTATACACAAGCTTGTGCTTAATAAGCCCTCATGCGAAACTAATCTTCTGTCTATTTGTCCAATGTATTGAGTCCTACGGATAGAATTTCTAATCTATGCTATTTCACCCCAGCCGGAGGGGAGATATAACCTCTCCAATTCCCAGTATGTTCATTTATGCCCATCTCCAGCGGTCAAACATACACAAAATCACATCATCAAACTAGCAAAGTGGAAATAATGTCTATTCATTTCATAAAAGCTTTTGCTTCCGAGTAGATATATTTACCATCAGGTGAAACACACAACGACTGTCAAAAGTTCTCACACAAATAACATTTGTACGTCAACATGAGATGTATCACCAAGGATCATCCCACCCAAAACACCTTGTACCCGCAACATAAACAAACGAATGATTTCCGGCTTCTCTCGTTTTCTCACACGTCCGTCGCATTTAGTGAGTTTCTCCCGGTCAGCGTGCTGCATTAGGGACTTGTGTTATGCACAGGTCGCGGCTGGCGTCCAAAGCAAATATTTGGAAAAGGAACAGGACTCTGGCACAACCCAGAGAAGAGCTCATGTTCTTTACGCTTAAAACGCTTTCTACAAATTCTCCCGAGAGGACGTCCCGGTGTTGAAAAATTCCCTCTCTTTTCCTTTCTCTCCATCTCTCGCTCTCCACTGTTAATCCCTTCTTCCTTTTCTCATTCTGTTTCTCCCTCTGTGCCGAGCTAAGAGTTAAAGACAATCAATCACTCAAAGCCAGGAAGGGGATTATGAGGTTAAAAGGTCAGATTCATGAAACATGCCACTGTCTCACAATCAGTTTAAAGAGAAACCTTCACTCCCTTTTAGCTCAAGCATGGTGCTAGCGACAGTAAGGTCATGGGTTCGATTTCCTAAACGCACTGCATGTTTTGAAGCAAAAACGGGAACGGATAAAATTATCTACAAAAGATGAATAATGCTGGTCAGGCTGAATAAATTGGGAAATAATGAGGAATAATGGAAAACGCTGCTTTTACAAGCACCTGATCATGCTGTAGCTACTCCCAACTGTATTTATGAGTGATTAATCTGCAAACCATTTAGGGGAATATTTACTAAACAGGGCAAATTAGCATAAGAGCACACTTCTAAAAAAGATAGGGAAAATATTTTGCCTAAAGAAAAATGTTGAAGGCACATTTCATTTCCATTTTGCCCAATGCAATTTACAGGTGCACTAGAATGTAAAACTGCATTTACCTCAACATAGATGAATAATAAGAGTTCTGTACATGGTAATAATATCGTGAGCCTTAAACATGATGATTTTCTTCTTTTAATGTAAACCTTGTGCATGCAAAAGACCACTGGAAAGTCAGTCAAGATGCACGCCCCAACATTAAATTACACTTTAATTTAATTACAATGTTGTTATAATGCTAAACTAAACTTGTGACTGCTGAGGAAGCACTATATGCTAGTTAATGCTATATGCTAGCGTTTAGGCTGAAGTGCTACTAGTAACACAAACCTACCACTCAGAAACATACATTAACATTATCTCCAAACAATTGATTATTCCTCAAAATCTGTCTCTTCATCTGATACAGATGAAACATAAGATCTGTTTACACACACAGAGCTACTGAAGGAGCTGCTCTGAGAAACAGCCAATCAGAGCAGAGCACAAAATTACTATTCATGACCCTTTCAAATAAGATAATAGCAGACCATTTCATTCTAAAGGCAAACCACAGGGTTGCAAATGTAAATGTAAAACTGACTCTGGATCATTTTTGCACTTAATAAAGCTACAAACCTTCTATGTTGATATCAAAGAAAACATTTACAGATTTTTTTAATACATTCTTTGGCACCTTTAAGACATGTTTGGGCATTAAACAGGGCTCGAGACTTTTTTTCACTGGTTGCACTAGTGCGCCTAACTTTTTTTCTTGGGTGCACCAGAACAAAAGTTAGGTGCACCCAAAACTTTGACCACATCGCATTTAATGCCACAGTTTTACAAGCACCCAACCCTGTTAACCTGCACGAGGACGCTGGCATCCTAAAGAGTTCTTTATTTACATTAATTCAAAGTTACTGTTAGTTTAAATGTACTAACCTCAAAAAACTATACGGCATTTAAAAGCGTTAAGACTAAAGATTCAGTTTTTGACCTTTATTTTATTCAGAAAATCCTATAGTGACAGTAATGTCTTCATTTTTGTCAGGAGTTATGAATTTGTATTTAATTTTTAAGTATGACCCACAGTCGCTGTCGTTGAGAAAAATCCTCTTGCATGGTTGTCATGAAAGCACTGAATGTTCATTTGGGGCTTTTTTACTCAAAGTGTGCATATTTGAAGAAATATTTGTTCCATTTTAAATATTAACTTTAAATTTCTTTAAAATAGCCTTATAAATATTATAACTATGTCCACACCTTTTATACTAATTCTTCACTGCGCGTCTTTAGTAAATCCTGACAGTACTTTCTTAAAGGCGGAGTCCACGATGTTTGAAAAACGGTTTGGAGAAGGAAATGGGCCGACTACCAAAACACACTTATAGCCAATCAAATCAAATCAAATGCCGGGTTGCGTATGGGTGGGGCGGGTCTATCAACAGAAGGTCCAGATTCTATTGGGGTAGGGGCGTGTTTGTATGGGTGATTTCAAATATCAACATTGGCTTTCAAACATCATGGACTCCGCCTTTAACGTCGAAAGAAGGTTTGCGCTGGTCCCTAATCTGTTAATGTTTTATAAAGACCAAAGGTGTAATAACAAACCTGAGCACAAGACATGAGAATTATTGCAAGACATACATCGAAAAAAAAACACATTTTCTATCCAATTACTTGACTATAACGTTATAATTTGTAGAAACTATAAGACAAACCGTTCTAAATGTCATGTAGGTTTGAAACAAATAATGACTGAACTTTCTTTTAAATTATCCCTGAATTACAGTCTTTGAGAAAATGAATCCCAAGAGATCTTATTAGCAGTCATTAACACCCAGAAACAGAAACAAGAGCTCATAACAACTTCATGCTGAGGTGTTTCTGCTCCTCATTTACACAAACAGCTACACATCCTGTACTCTTTATACCTTACACCCCTGCTCCAGACCTAAACAAATAAAGATAATGAATATCTACACCATTCTGTAAATTAATGCGGTCACAGATTTTAAAAAAAATAGGTTAACTCCAAGCAATCCCAAAAGTGTTTACTGCTAAAGTTTCTTCACAATGTTTTGCTTCCACATATGTCAATTAATCTAGACAGTTAAAAAAGCATAAAAAAATGATTTCATTTCTCTTTGAAAACCTCAGAAAGAAAGAACATAAAGATATTGGAGAAGTTGGTTGTTTATTTCACCCTCAGGTCAACTGTTGGGTTTTGCAGAGCGTTCATTTGTGAAGAACAGAACACAGCGTTACAAAAGAGCAAGTGAAGGGTGTATGAAAGATAACACGCACGCACAGGACAGCAGATATAGATAATTACAGCCCTGCATACATGAGTACAGCTCATCCATACAGCACGGCAAATGATCCACGCTAAAACATGCGACCGCCGCTAGATGAGTCGGAACAAAGTGTTTGTAGGTGTGTGATGAATCTGGATTCATTCAACTAGAATATAAATCATTTTGGATTATTTCAGTTTTATATTATTTTTAGTTATTGGTTACTCTTCATGTAGATCAGTTGGTAGAGCATTGCATTTGCAGTGCAAAGATTTCTAAACAAAACACATTTGAATGCACTGTACGTCACTTAAAGAGCACCTATTATCCGATTCACAATTTTAGTTTTCCTTTGGTGTGTATTACGATATGCAAAAGGTACAAACTCTGGTACAATATGGTGCTCTTGATTCTCAATCTGTGGATGTTTTCATGGCTAAAAGGGAGTTTGGGAACTTACAGCAAAGCGCAGATGACATGTTTACTAAAGACAGCGCAACCTAGCATGAAGGTAAAGCTAATCTTTTACATCATATCGATGCCGCTGTTAGGGGGCGTGCACACCAAAGCTTTTTTGCCCGGGCCGGCGCATGTTTTCAATTGTTTCCAATGGAAGCTCAGCGTTTTTCAAATAAGCCAGCAGCTAGCGGCTTTCTTCCGTTCTGAAAACCGGCGCTCGGCGTCAGCTCCAAAGTTGAAAAATATTAAACTTTGGGTGAAAAGCTCCGCTCGTCAATGTCAGTTCTCACACGGACGTCCAATCACAGTGATGGAGGGGCGGGACATTACCACAGCAACCAACAGGCTCACAGCTGAAGTATCACACCTACCAAAGCGCTGTGTTTTAGCGTCACGTTTTGGTATCAGCTTGGAACCCCAACCGAGGTGGTACTAAAAAAAGTATTGTGTACTACCAACTGCACCCAGTGGAAAAGCCCCCAAAAGTAAGCTGACCCGAACCAAACCATGGGGTACTATGCAATGGAAAAGGTCATTACATTCTGCTCAAGCCGCGCTGGTAAAGTTGATCGATCAGCTTGGTCATCTGCATTTTTTGGACAGATTTGGCTCGTATTGATAAGGTGGAAAAGACCATATTAACTCTTGTCAGCATTGCATTGTGAGCGAATCTTCAAAACATGGTGAGGAGCGGCACATTTCCGGCTGACAGCAAAGGTATTCATGCCAATCACAACGTTCTGGTAAGCTGGCCAATCGGAGGACACTGCGCTTTTCAAATCAATGAGCTTCATAGCGTTTCAGAGAGGTATTTATGGAGCAACAATGTGTTTTTTTAACCATGAACCACGCAAACACACTGTATTACACCAAATACACAATATAACATTGTTTTTAACAATGTAATAGGTGCTCTTTAAAAGTCAAGGTAAGTTAACATCTGTTTTGCAATATGAACAAACATGTAAAAATGAGATTATTATGAATAATTAATCATTTTTGAGGTGTGGCTACTTTATCAAAACACGTCTTAAAGAACCAAACAGAGAAAGGATTCTCCAGGGAGCAAGAAACCTGCAAGAGAAAACCTCATTATTTGAAAACGTCTTTCAAAGAACTGCAGGCAGGACCTTTACGTCTCCGAAAGGTTGAAACGTCAGGGTTCAATTACACAGTTAAGCACACATAACCCGCAGAAACGCAGCGAGGAGCAGCGAATTCACATCTTCATCCGTCTGATTGTTGGACTTAAGCAAACATCTGTTTTGAGTTAAAGAGCTGGGGTCAGTATAGAACCGTAACCCGATGTAAATCACACACAAACACACGCACACACATACACACAGCGGCTCGCTTTGACAATCCCCTTAGATTGATTTAACTGAACTGGAACGCCTGAGCATACGAGCCACCAAATATCAAAAATGTGAGCTCACAAAGTCTGAAAATGCAATTAATGCCACAGAAGCAGTCAGTAACAAATTCTTACAGATTTCTCTCTCTCTTATTGGTTAACCGCACAAGCCGGTTCATTTGGACAGTGCTTTCGGTCGGAGTTTCATTAGATGCCTAAATATCAGCGATTACAAATTCAGCTCCGGCACCCATGCTCATATCCACAAAGCTTTTGTTTGTTTGTCTTGTGTAGGCTGAAGTCCTGAGAGGATGAAGATTTGTGGTGACACGTTACAGACTGAGGAATTTCTCCAAGCTGATCGGAGACATACCAAAGACCAAAACAAAACTGAACACTTCATTCAGTCATCATTTACTCATCCAGGTGTCATTAAACCTGCACGGTTAAAAGACACGTTTACCGTTTTCCATTGAAGAGTAATTGGAGTTCACACCACAACTATAACAATAAAGTTACAATGAACAATGTTTTTTACCAACCGATGAACGATAAACTATTGACAGTCAATAAAATCCATTTGAACTTTAAGTGCACGCACATTTTTAAAGACAGATGACACGGTGGAGAAGCTCATGCTGAGGTTTATAACATAAAATTACCTCAGGATCCAGCGCTGATGCAGTTGCTGTGAAACTGACAAAGTAATGCTTTTATTCTACTACATTAACTACGCCAAAAGGTAAGATATTAAATTACACAAACTACTAAATTCACTGTTTAGAGTTATGCAAACGCGACGAGTTGAGGACATCTGCTGGTTATACCCACTGTAAAAACGCAACAAAGAAATGAAATGTTTTGAGGAACAAATTCCAGGATTTTTCTCCATATAGTGGACTTTAGTGGACCTCAACAGTTTACAGTTTTAATGCAGCTTCATAGGGCTCTAAACAATCCCAACTGAGGCATAAGGCTCTTTTCTAGCAAACGATTGTTATTTTTGCCAAAAAAGTACTTTTAAACCACAACTTATTGTCTTGCACTAGCCATGTGAGGTGCCAGCGCGACCTTACGTATTACATAATCATGTTTAAAATTCACACATGACTTATGCGAAACTACTGCTCCAGTGTTTACAAGTGTAGAGAAAACGACTGTTCAGACGTTGTTGTTTGTGGAATGATACGAATTAATGTCTTTGTGTCAGTTTACTGTTTAAATGGTCCACAAATGTGCATTTCACCTATGTAACGCATGACCTTTCGACGTAATTATGTTATACATGAGGTTGCGCAGGCGAATCACGCGGCTATAGTGCAAAACTAAAAATTGTGGTTTAAGTACATATTATTATTTTTCTTGCCTAAAATGATGATGGTTTCGCTAGATAAGACCCTTATGCCTCAGTTGGGATTGTTTAGAGACCTTTGAAGCTGCATTGAAACTGTAAACAGTTGAGGTCCACTAAAGTCCACTATATGGAAAAAATCCTGGAATGTTTTCCTCAAAAAAATTTAATTCTTCTCCACTTAACAAAAAAAGACAAACATCTTGGATGACATAGGGATGAGTAAATTATCAGGATTTTTTATAAGAGGAGACATATAATGAAAATCAGACTTTTTTCATGTTTAAAGGTGCAAAAGAGGATGTTTGTTTTATACATTTTTGCAATATTACTTGAAACTGTCTTTACTAAATGATAAAAGACTATTTATTAGGTGCACTGAAAGTAATAATATTAATATACGTCATCTGTGCACAAGATAGGGCCTTAAAAACATCAGCCAATTGCTCATGCGGTCATCGCATCAGCGATTGGCCCTCTGGCTTGTCAATCACTGCCATTACGATCCTTGTGAGAGACGTCAGAGAAATTCTTCCCGACAGGTAACAGTGATTATTCTTTCTTTGGGGAATAATTATTGTTGTACTGTTATTCAAGTATATTGATGTTGTTCCTGTACTGTAGTTGTAAGGCAGTGACCAGTCTGCTACATGCTAGTTGAAATGGGATTAGCGTCGACTGATCTAACGTTTTAACGTCTTATTTCTTTATTATCAAATCATTTCACATAATGAATCCACTGACGCGACACAGCATATGCCGGTGGTAAAAAAACACTCGTGTTCAAATATTCGTGCACGAGTTTTGGAAGGCGTTCCCTAGAAATGAGCTGTGAAGGAGGGAGGCTGTTCTTACGCATGCGCTCATTTAAAAAAACTCAGTAACCGTTTTTGGATTCTCAGTCGACGAAAAACATCCTCTTTTGCGCCTTTAAGTGCTATAATTGGGTCCCCAGTGCTTTTATCAACCTAGAAAATGTGAATAAGATCAACCCAGTAACTTAGCTTTGGTAAGCCATTCTCTGCAAGCATGTGAAAATATAAAGTAGGTCATTGAAATTTGGCTCCCCTGGTGATGTCAGAAGGGGATAATACCACCCCTCAATCTGCACTATCCAACCACGGCACTGCCATTTAGTACAGAGTGAGATCAGCTCATTTGCATTTTAAAGACACACCCAAAATAACACACTTTGCACAAACATACAAAGTGACAATTTTAAAATGTTATACAGTAATTTATTATCTATATGATATTTTGAGCTAAAACTTCACATATGTACTCTGGGGACACCAAAGATTTATGTGACATCTTAAAAACATCTTGTGAAATGTCCCATTTAACATCTGATTTGTCTTTATCTATGTGCCATGACCCATGATTTCCATTGAAAGTTTCCAAAATTCCCATGATTTTAATTTAAAAGTGATTGCATTTACCCAAGCAGTTGTGTCCGTCGTGGGCCAAGCGGAAGCCATCATAACACGTGCATCTGTAGTTGCCAGGTATGTTGATGCATTCGTGAACGCAGCCTCCATTATATTCACTGGCACACTCGTCGATATCTGGAGGAGAGATGAGCAAATGAACGTCACCAAACTGAAGAACTCAAATGATTTTTAAGGCGTCTACAATAACACTCCTAAAATGCTGTCTTGGAGAAACAACTTGTTATTCATAAACAATTTACAGGATATGGACAAGACCTCATTTGTGACTTTTTGCCTATACAGTAAGTAACGTCCTCTACCTAAACAAGTTTGCTTGAGTCATGCATATGGAGTAAGTGCTTTAGGCCTGAGGTTTAGAGAGAGAAAGAGAGAGAGAGAGATGGGGATAATGATTATAATTTCTGCTGTCAGAAACTTTGACTAAGTGGACTTGAGAGAAAAACAAATCTATACAAAATGTACAAAATAGTTGCATTACGCATAACAGAATTAAATCCCACAATCTGTCATACGCATCTGCTCAGACGCCATTAATTTCTTTTTAATTAATTTATTTTGCTCAATATGTGCTTCTGTGTGGCAGTAAAAGTGATTATGGTGAATTATACCATACGTTTGTATAGAAAGCCCAGCTGAATAAACATCCCAAAGCCAGAGAGAAAAGTGGATGGCTGTGTTGCTTTGGGAGTGGGGGGGGGTATCCCCTCTCATTTGACGCCCAATTGAGGTTTAATTACCCAGACTCTTCTGCTCCACTTTGTAGTCGTCTGGGCTCAGTGAGTGACTCCGGTCCTTCAGTACGTGCACTTCTTTATTCCTCTTTATTCCTGAATGCTTTTTGTACTTCCAGTCTTTTCGCTCAGCTTTTTCTATTTTTATTGAGGCAATTTTAGTTTCGCTCCATCCCATCACAAGCAATTTTCACAAGCACCTGCTGTTGTGTCTTCTTGTGAAGGCGAGTGATTTATGGGCAACGGGCTGCTCGATTTGAGCTACGGGCAGCAAACAAAGCATTTAGCGCGATTCATAATCATGGTTTGTGGATCGTGGGTTATTAGTGTCATGCTGAAATTGTGAACATTCATGCTCATGTGGAATATAAACTCTTTGTTTCATGCTTGAGAAAAATAGTCAATACTAAGAGAGTGGGATGAGGGAGTTCATGATGTATAGGCAGACTGAACAGCACAAAAATTTAATTTAGAAAAGTCAATACAAGGAAAAGAAAGTCCTGCTGGGACAGAAACTGATTTAGAGAGAACATTTCCACATTTGTTGGTTTACGGGAGGCTGACATGTCAAACAGTATCTGGCAGTGTGACATACTTAATGTAAAATTGTTGTAAATTAAATTTATAAATAATATCCTGTAACTATTTGCTCATATTAATGCAGAGACTTAACCAGGAGTCTCAAACTGGCTTGGGAGTTTTTTAATTTGGAATTTTTTTAATCACAGTATTGACTTGATTATGTTCCAATATAAAAAACATATTGATATATTAAATATACTTCATTATATACTCGTATTGAGATGAGTGAGCTGCATACATACTTTTATCTTTTGCACGTTTCTCCTTATCTTTCCTCTTTTAGTAATGCTGGATACACGCCAAAAGATGTGATAGATCATAAACATGAGGATAAAAAATCGTAGATTTAGGCCCAATCCCATTTCTCTGTCCTACCCCTTACCCCTTAGATTTGCACATTCATGTGAGAGTAAGGGCTATCCCAATTGGGCCTTACTCTCATGTGAACGTGCAAAACTAAGGGGTATGGGTAAGACAGAGAAATGGGATTAAGCCTTAACCGTTTTGCTCCTATAGTGTGTGTGGTGTGCCATGACATCTGAAAGACGGCACACCACACACAAACAGTTTTTTTTATCAGAGTTTCGACTGTGAACACAGGAAATCTCGCGAGACTTCATAAGCATGGCGGACAAAATGCAGGAAGAAATTAATGATATCAACAAGCCGATCCTCCATCTTTGCTGTCCACATCAACTTCACTTTGTACTCGACCATGAGTCATGACTTTTCCCGTCTTCTATCATCTCGCTTTCTGATTGGATATTGTTTCGTTTCACATGATAATCTCCAGAGCGTCCTCAGGGTACCCCCCACACATCAGGATTTCTGATCAAACATGTTTAATATTTACGATTCCCGATAAGTTCATAAGACTCTGACGTTCTTCTAATCAGGTTCGGACACTTTTTACGCACCTCACACCAAGGGAAAATCTGATAAAATAATCTGAAGAACCATCAAGATAATCTGGACATAGCTAGGATTGTCGGAAGAGAGGAAATCCGCCAATGACATGATTGACGTGAGGTGCAGATGAGCAGTTCAAATCTGAACACCCATTCTGTTAGCAATGACAGACGCTGCCCTCCCGAGCGCTTTGGAATGAAAAAAAAGCGCCTTGACACGTGTTAACATGCGTTTTTCATACTGTGAACAGCCCTTAAACATTTACATCAATAATCAAACGAATATGAAACTAAATACATAAATATCTTTCTGTGGGAGTTTGAGACCACTGGTTAAAAATGTATAAATGTATAATCTACGTTAAAAACTACCATGTCATATGTTTATCCAAACCTTTATGTACAAAAAACACTGCAGTCTACGGCAGCACAATATATAGGAATTATTGGAATGCCACAAATTTGCATATTACAATAGTTTCAAAACTTCAGAACGTTATGTAGGTGACCTTGAGTGTTGAGAAAGGTGCCCATAAATAAAATTCATTTTTATTATTATTATTATTATGTACTGTGTAGTCAACGTTTTAGGTCCATGCAAAGAGCACATATGTGTCGAATGAAATGTTTGTTATTTATGTAGTTTTCAAGTTGAATGATTTCAATTAGATTTTATTAAATTAAAGGTGCAGTATGTAGATTTTAGTGGCATCTAGTGGTAAAGTTGCGAATTGCAACCAGCAGTTCACTCCACAGCTAAACCCTCCTTTTCGAAACGCATAGTAAATCTACGGTAGCCACCACAGGACAAACATCATGTTTTCATTTGTGACAATGCAGTGAAAAAAACGCAACAGTGTGTCAATTTAGGGCTACTGTAGAAACATGGCGGCACAAAATGGCGACTTCCATGTCCCGCGGTGTATGCAGATAAAAATGGCCCATTCTAAGGTAATAAAAACATAATGGTTCATTATGTAAGGTCTTTATACATTACTGATAATATAGTTATGTATATCATATTGCATTTCTGTTAAGATATACTGCTAAAATCTACACATTGCACCTTTAATGCGATATAGGATATGCAATATGACAATGCGTTATCAAGCAAGTTATTGAATATCACATTTTTCTTCAATATTGGGCAACCCTACGCACTCTTAGTTAAACAGCACCACTTCAGTAAACTGTCCCGGTTAAGGTGGTTAAAACAACACTAGTATCCCAAACACAACATATCCTAGTTAAGCTGTTCTCCTCAATATGGCAGTACTGCTTTTTCAAGGATAAGGACTGTTATTTATTCAGAAACCACGTTATTTGTAGCTAATAGCTAAGGAGGGTTTTGCAATAGCTTTCAGAGGATTACAGTCCGATCTTTAAAAGCGCTCGCCGGTTTGTGTATGCTGAAATTCAGCACGTGGTGGAGTATATTTTACCAGCGATTCTCATATCTCCCCTCCACACATTTCTGTTTCCATGCCATATCAAAGGCTTTACTCACTGATCCCGGTTCAGTCGATAGCGTCGTTTTAACAAAGCAAAAACATTCCTGAACTCTCCGCTTCTCCGCCTGGGCTTAAAGTGTTTGTATCCACAGAGGATCATATTGACCGAGCCTGTCCAAAAGAAACTTTCACCTCTCCAAATGCAACCGAGCTTTAAAAACTTCCCCGAGGCGAACGTCCACAAGAAAACAAAATCAAGTGAATGAAATCGTATCAGATATGGCAATATCATCGTGCAATAATTTTTTTGTACTAACAGTCGGGGATTGCGCTACTATGAAACTGAAGCCTGCCAAACTACAAGCTAGTCATAATGCAAAGACTTTAGGGTTTAGTTAGTAGCTTCAATAGTTTTTGTGCTGGTTTGAGAACAGACACGAGTTCATCTTATGGAGGTCACTGTCTGTAATTAGTCCTTATCATTTCATAAAGTAACATGTGTAAGATATTTCATGCCTGATTTCTGGTCTCAAGGGAAAAATTAAGTCATCTTTTTTGATCAGCATTTGAAACTGTATTTCCTTTCCCTTAGGTAAGACTGACGATAAAGCCAAAGAACTGAAGATGAGAGAGACAACACATACAGAATGATCTTATTCCTTTACAACATACATAAAATATCAACATACATAAAAGAAGGCAAGCTAATATAAAAAATATGTAATAAATAAATAAATAATTAAAATAGAGTCTATTAATAGAATGTGCTTTGGCGGGCAACTCACAGACTCTGTGCCGTCACCATGTTGGAGACCACTGATCTACAGTGTTACTCCTTTTGAGGTTTAATAAAACAAAAATATAATGTTTCATTAATAAAAAATATTTGAAAAATATTCTTCATTTAATCCTTTTTGCTACCTCCATTTGCAAGGGTAACAGATCAGAGTCTTGTATTATAATGTCTGATGAGGTTGAAGAATTCATGGCAGGTGATCTTAGATTATTTCTCCAGACCCTTCATATGTAGCTGCTCTCTTCTCTTCAGTCATTTTCTCGATTTTGTGCTCATTGACCCAATTTTGGTTAATTTTGATGATGTTTGCTTTGAACCAATTTCTTAATACAAGTTTTATCCACAACCCATTATAAGATTTCTGGCAGAGCAAGTCATGTTTTGACTTTTTTATCTATTGGTATTTTGTACATGTAATGGAATTTTACATTAAACATATTTCGCACATGCAAGACTTTTTAATGTTATGTAAATGCTCCATTTTCAGTATTTTACAGTCCTGCCCAAGAATATTGGCACCCTTGGTAAATATGATCAAATAAGGTTGTGAAAATTCATCTGCATTGTTAATCTTTTTGATCTTTTATTAAAAAACATCACAAAAAAGTATCCTTTCACTGGGTAATAGGAATTTAAAATGGGGGAAATATCATTATGAAATAAATGTTTTTCTCTGGTCTAAATCTTTACAGGTCTAAATTTCCTCGTATAATGCCTGATGAGGTTAGAAAACACCTGACAAGAGATCAGAGACTTCCTTCATCCAGAATCACTCCAGACCCTAAAGATTTTCAGCTTCTCCTCTTCAGTTCATCTCACTCATTTTCTTTAGGGTTCAGGTCAGGAGACTGGGATTGTCATGGCAGAAGCTTGGTTTTAAGGTCAGTGACCCATTTCTGTGTTGTTTTTGAGCTTTGTGTTTGGGTTATTTTGCCGTTGGAAGATCCAAACATGGCCCATTATACGATTTCTAACAGAGAAAGTCTTTTACTGACTTTTTATCTGTTGGTTTTTGATATAATCCATGCCATGTATGCCATGTATCTTAACAAGATGTCCAGGACCTCCAGCAAAAATATAGGCCCACAACATTAAAGATACATACACCGTATATTTCATTGTACACATGGGCTACTTTTTTTCTCTGTTTTTCCCCATCTTGAGTGTTTGCTGCTAAAAAGCTCATTTTTTAGTTTCATCTGATCATAGAAGCCATTCCCATTTAAAGTTCCAGTCATGGCTGATAACTGAATATGCTTTAGGTTGTTTTTGAATGAGCTAGGAGAATTTTTCTTGTGACCCTCCCAAACATCATGGGCCCTATTTTAACGATCTGAAACGCAAGTGCGAAGCGCAAAGCGCAAGTGACTTTGTGGGCGGATCTTGGGGGCTGTTGCTATTTTCCCGGCGGAAGAAATAACTCTTGCACCAGGCGCAAATCAATAAGGGGTTGGTCTGAAGTAGGTTCATAGGTGTGGTTTGGGCGAAACGTCAAATAAACCAATCAGAACGCTATCCAACATTCCCTTTAAATGCAAAGGCGCAAGTTCCATGGTGGGTTGCTATTATTATGACGAATTTACCAGGCGCACGCCAGGAGCGGTTTACAGCTGAGGAGACCGACGTTCTTGTAAGAGCAGTCAAAGACAGAGAAGTTGTTTTGTATGGGGATGAGAGAAACCCGCCCAAATCAGCGTAGGTTAAACAGGCGTGAGAGGAAATAGCCACAATTGTCTCATCAGCTGGCATCCCCAGGACGTTGCGCCGCAAGCGCTACAATAATGTCAGGAGACGGGGGAATCCCAAGCTTGCATAAATCGGGCACGCCGTGTAACGGGACGTGGATCTGCCTCTACACAGGACCTGAACGCTGAAAGCCAAGAAATGCAAGCAGTCCAACCCCAAAGTACTCTTACAAATCAAGTTCACATACATTAAGGTTTCTTATAAAACATTTTAATTATTATTTACATAAAATAAACGTAATACAGCCACACAACAAACTTATGAAAATATTTTAATCGTTATTTGCATGAGAATTTTTTAACGCAGCCACACAATAAATAAAAACGATCACCACAATGCTCACCACAATGACTTCCCTTATCTCATGTGTTAATATTTTTTATTGTAACAATTTATGATTTGCAAAAATAACTGTTGCTTCTGTGTAGATTAGATAAGCAAAGTGTGTGCGCGTTGTGCACGCTATACATTATGGTCAAGCATGCGCCCTTAAAATAGCATCATGAACAACACGCAACGCGCCACTGACTTTAGACTAGTTTTTTTTGGTTAGTAGCGCAATTGTTTTTTGAAACTGCAAAATAGCATCAGGGATGGTTTGCGCCGGAACACGCCTCCTTTTTTTGCACTGAACCGCCCAGGGAGCGCAAGTTCATTCCCTAGTTTGCCGACGTGCGTCTGTGGAGGGAAAAACCCGCTGTGCGCTGGAGCAAAATACGAATGATACATGCGTCACTGACAAAGTCAATTGCGCTGGGTGCAAGATAGGGCCCCAAGTGTTGATGTAGGTTCTGTTTGACAATTTTTTAAAGGTTTTCTGAACCAGAGACTCAGCAATTTTCTGCAATTCTCCAGCTGTGACCCTAGGAGAATCTTTAGCTACTCAAACTCTCCTTGTCACCACACATTAGGACGATATAGGCACACGTCCTCCAGGCAGTTTTGGGACAATTTCAACTTAATTATTGCCCCGATGATAGAAATTTCACTGCTCTAGCTCTTTTCTTAAAGCCACTTTAACAATTTGTAAAGCTCAATTATCTTTGCTGCACATTGGAAATATATTCTTTGGTTTTTCTTATTGTGATGGATGATTAAGGGAATTTGGGCTTTGTTTCCCCTCCTTTTTATATTTTTGTGAAACAGAAGCCAGAACTGAATGATTTGAGGTTTATAATCATGCCGGAAATATACTTCAGAGATATTTTACTCGTAAGAATTTCTAGGGTTCCAATAATTGTGTCCAACGAGTATTTGAGAAAAACATCTATTTCATAATGACATTTCCCCTCCATTTCAAATTCTTATTATCCAATGAAAGGAAACATTTTTGTGAATTTTGTAAATAGAAAATCAAAAGAATTAACAATGCAGATGAATTTTCACAGCCTTATTTGGTCATATTTAGGGTGCCAATACTCTTGGGCACGACTATATGCATTGAATTGGTTCAGCACCTTTATGTTTATTATTTGTGTCTTACCTTCACAGTGTTTCCCGTCACCCTTGTATCCTGATTTGCAGATGCATTTGTACGACCTCGGGGTGTTCTGACAGATGGCATCAATACTGCAACTGTCCAAGGCCTCTGCGCACTCGTCCACATCTGCAAAAACACCAGCAAATTAAGACATTACGAGGATTTTCAGTGACCGACACATGTTTTGGCCTAAGGTGAATAAACAGAAACGGTGAGGAGAAAGCGTGATGGTACAGCATCACTATGACAGCACACTATTAAGCTTCAAAAGGCGTTAGCATAGATTAACTATTCTAGTTTGTCAAAGAAACCGAAATGTTCTTTGTATGTTAAAGGTTCTTTATGGAACCATTTACCCAAAAATGGTTCTTCTCTGGCATCGTGAAGCACCTATAGTTATAAAAGTGCAAACAACAACCGTATCTCTCAAAGACCCTTAGGTGAGGAGATTCAACAAATCTGTGTCTCCAATCTAAGTCGTGTCTGAAAACTAATCATGAGACGTGGAAGAATTTGCCACCATATTGGAGTTTAGTGCTTGGATTTGTGTTTACATTTCAATTTAGCTCAAAATTTCATGGTTTTCTCTCTCAAACATATCATTTCACTTCAGAAGACCCACTGGAATCCTGTTAATCCCATTTGGATTACTTTAATGATGGATGGATGTGCTTTTTGGAGTAGAGATGTAAAATTACTGGTTTATTGGTTAATCGTGATAAAAAAGTCCAAGTGTTACCACATCATTTTGTTTATTACCGTTTATCCATGCCAGTGTCATGGCTCAAAAACCCTGTCCAGCATCAACCAATTTAAGCAATTACGTGATAAAAACACATTCATTCACGTCTGCTCCCATGTGTTTGTGATGACACTGCCTTCACATTTAAGCAAATCTAGTTATACTGACACATAACTACTTAACATTTTTTAAACAGATCCATCTTTTCTATAAATTTGCCATTAAATGATGTGATCTAAAGCTCTGTTTGTTCCTTCAGTGATTGTTGTGAGCGAAGGTTTCATATTTCTCACAACATATACGCAGACCGACTAACTGATTTGTCCTGTGTTTATATTAAAAATCTAATTTACTCACTTGTGTTTTTTTCTAAACTAGATGAACATTTATCGTACAACCCCAAAATGTGCCATGATTAAAGTTAATGATGTTATTCATTTGATGTTTATGTGAACAAAAGTGCACTTACATGTAAAATCATTTTAAATTTGGTTTGCATCAGTGCTTTTTTTTACATTTTTAGAAAGTGATCACAAAACCATGATCATATTAACTCTTTCACCGCCATTGACAAAGATATCTCGTCAATTAAGAGAAAACGCTTCCCCGCCAAGGACGAGATTTTCCGTCTTGCCGCAATACCGCTATTATCCACTTATACAACCCGGAAGTAGCGCCTCTCGTGAAAGAGAAAGAACTCCGTGTATGTTTTAAAGATTGCTCTGTATCTGATCTCTATCAAAAGTCCTTCGCAAAAATTGAATTATCTCAGCTTTTTGCTCAAAATTGGGTGTTTTTGAAGAAACCTACCCATGTTTGAGAGGTGATTACAAGAGAACTAATGAAGGTAGGATGAAACTTTTTTTTTTTTGAAAGCAGAGCAGATATCATCTGATATATTGTTTGTTTATATATTTAAAGAAGAACATTTTCTGGAAGGCATTAAACTTTTGTGAAAATCATGAAAAATGCTGGCACTGGCTGGCAACTTTTCTTTAAAAATGCTGGTGGGGAAAGAGTTAATAATCGCAGTGATTTTGACCTTATAACCGTGCACTGCAAAAAATGATTTTCATGAAAGAAATTTCGTAGTATTTTTGTCTTGTTTTCAGTAAAAAATATCTAAAAATTCTTTTATCTTGATGAGCAAAACGACCCAGGAAAACAAGTCTAGATTTTAGACAAAAAATATCAAATTTAAGTGATTTTGTGCATAAAACAAGCAAAAAAATCTGGAATATTTTTCTTAAACACTAAATTCAAGACAAATTCAAGAAAAATTTGCTTACCCCATTGGCAGATTTTTTTGCTTGTTTTATGCACAAAATTACTTAAATTTGATATTTTTGTTCTATAAACTAGACTTATTTTCTTGGGTCGTTTTGCTCATCAAGAAAAAGCATCTTAATTTAAGAATTTTTAGATATTTTTACTGAAAACAGGACAAAAATACTAAGATTTTTTTTCTTGAAAATCATTTTTTGCGTAGGATCTTTTTTAAAAGGTACTGTCCCCATGACAGCTGAGGACCTTTTTCTGACAGTGTATACATCGGCATCTCTGTTTAAAACTTAAAATTGCAGGTTACTTCATGTCTAACTTTAATAAATCAAACTGACACTACCTGTGAAATTGTACCCAATATTATAAATCCTTATTATAAGTTTACCATTGTGCATCGGAGACAGGAGATCGTTTTCAACACTAATGTTTTGTATACTTGCTCAATAATGATGTTTATTTGTAACAAAACTTACGGATTATAGGTTTAACTGTGTTGTTTAAAGGCTGTGTGAGGGTAATATTGGTGTTATTTGCTAAGGCAAGCATCACTAAACCTTAATAAAACGTCTGTAAATAAACAAATGTTAAGGCAAAACTGTTAAGGCAATGGTTTCCAAAAGTGATTTCACGTGTTTTTAACAATCAAATCTGTCTTTCTCCTTCTGGATTCAATCAAACTGGAGTTCTGTCGCATTGCTTCTGTCTTCTGTGGATGCTGTCAAAAAACAGATGCACATCCAAACAGGAGACGGCTTATTAGGGGTTTAAAGGTCCAACGATCTCAAGCCAGTTTCCACAAACTCTCTTGTTGAGAAAAGGCAAGCATTTCATTTAAACATCTGTCGGCCAACACTTATACACGCAAATCATCAGGCCGACCTCCAACATATTCACAGATTTCACTCATAAATTCAATGATCATCAGATTCATACAGAACGCAAATCTGTTTACCCATTCTAGTGGTGGATGTCTTTATAACAACATTTGTCATTATATTACTCACTTAGTTAATAACTGTTTACAGTACAAAGCTTTTAGGGGTACAACTCGCTCATTACAGAAGTGGCTTAGCACTGTAAAGGAAAAAAGAGATGAATTGGTTGTTTTTCTTAAGAGCTATAAAAGTATAAAACACCAGATCTCATACTGATTCCAGTAAAATAAGAGGGAAATGACGTTAACACAACATTTAAAATCACAAACCTATTTACATGACTTGTTTAAAAAAACAAGTACAACAAACTACTGGTTAAGAAAGGCATGAGGGTGAGTAATGGCCAATATTTATGTAAACTGTTCCTTTAAACTGATAAGATTTACTCACTAGTAGCCAAAGCAACATGAAGATCAGATCTAAAAAAAAATGCTACAAAAGGTTCATCATATGCCTAGGTTCAAAAAATTGTTTTCAAGAAAAAAAGTCTCAGTATTTTTGTCTTGTTTTCAGTAAAAAAATCTAAAAATTCTGAAATTAAGATGCTTTTTCTTAATGAGCAAAATGACCCAAGAAAATAAGACTATAGTTTTTAGGCCAAAAATATCAAATTTAAGTGATTTTGTGCATAAAACAAGCAAAAAAGAGTTTTTTTCTTGAAAATAATTTTTTGCTGTTTAATTCAGTCCACCACCATCTTGATTCCAACCGAGGCTGTGAGGGATGGACGTCCAGATCGTGTGCTTTAAACTTGTTGTTTTTTATCATGATGCTGGTTATTTAGCCATCAAAACACAAAATTTTTTATTGTTTTACAAATTTCCACAGGACAAAGAACCTCAGAAATCATGGATTGTTAAAATTAGAAGGGACATACACTTTCTTACTTAGTATTTTTGTATTGTTTTCAGCACAAATATCAAAAAATTCTTAAATCAAGATGTATTTTCTTGATGAGCAAAATTACCTAAGAAAATAAGTTTAGCTTTTAGACAAAAAATATACAATTTAAATGAATTTGTGCTTAAAACAAGTAGAAAAAAATGCCAATGGGGTAAGCAATTTTTTCTTAAAAATGTTCTTGAATTAATAGTTTGGAGACATTTTTAAAGATTTTAATTTCATACCCCATTGGCAAGATTGTTTTTTGCTTGTTTAAAAAAATCACTTACATTTTATGTTATTGTCTAGAAACTAGACTTGATTTTTCATCAAGAAATTTTTGATATTTGTACAGAAAACAAGACAAAAATACTAAGTAAGAAAGTTATTTTTTTAGAGGGTGTGACCTAATTGGAGATAAGAATAGCACATTGTGTATTTAATATCGGTTTTGGATATTAGCCTGTTGGCTAATCGCTAATTTCTAATGTTGTGAGCACTTTTCTTTAAAAAACCAATTTAGTGCAACAATCCAATATTACAACTAAGTATACATCTCCAGTTTGTATAGAAGTATAGGGTTGTTCACATTATAATGATAACTATAAAAATATTGTTTAAAAATCGTTTTATATTGATGCGAAAAGCAGAGTTTACACCAAACTACTATATTGATAAAGAAACACATAACAATATCGTTGGGTTAACTTTGAGGGATTTTTCTGATAAATGACAAACCATTGACAGCCAATCAAATCTGTTTGAACTTCAAGTGCATGCGCATTTAAAATGACAGATGACACGGTAAGCTCATCATTGGTGAGGTAAGTGATTTGCGAGTGTGTGCAAATTAACAAAGTTATCGTTATAGTCTGGCGACGTGGACGTTAATACCGTTACCGGTTACGTTATAGTTATCGTTAAAGTGTGAACGGCCCTTATGTCCCATTTATTTTCTCCGTAATGTTTTTTTCAAGACATGAACATTGACTTAATAACGTGTGATTGACTTGATAGAAAGCATACATGAATTTCATAGTGCAAGTATTGTAATGCTACGTTTACGCCAGCCGCGGTATGGGCAGCAAAAACGCGCTATTCGTGCGTAGTTGGACGCTTGAACATTTGATTTCACTTGCTTTATTCATGCGTGAAAGCCGCGCGTGAAATTCTAGACATTCGAGAAATTCGCGTCATGGGAGGGGTTTCTGCGACTCCGCGGAGACTCCGCTCACTTCCTGTAATCACGTCACTGCTACAGCAAGGTCCACTGTGGCGCGGAAATCCGTTCCGTGGCGCAGGATAATAATCCGCGTGTAATTGCTTCTTTGCATTGACTTGCATTGTAAATCACCCGCGCTTGCCGCCTCTACCGCGGCTACTGTGGCCATTCGTGCCAGTTCTGCCGGACACATCCCGAACATGTTTTCGGGTGCGTTCTCCGGAAGTCGCGTTGGTCGACTGCATACTGTACGTCATCAAGGTTTAATATTTCGGATTCAATTTCAGAAAAGCAACCGTTACATTTCAAGGTAAGAATGAAACTACAATGATTGTATGTCTTAAAATAAATTAATCTTTATTTTAACTGAAATGTAAGAACCTCGATGACGTATGCGGTCAAGCAACGGACTTGAACCGAAAATCATGTTCGGGACGTGTCCGGCGGAACTGGCTCAAATGGCCACCCTTACCGCGGCTGGTGTAAACGCAGCATAAGAGTTAAAAACCCCATATGAACCCCCAAAGTTGTGTACAGATGTTATTTAGTTAAAAATGAATCCTGCTTCAGTTGAGTCCGGTCAATGTGCTTAAAAAACTTCACAGAGAAAAGTTTTTAAAGTATTCGTGCCTTTCGTTTCCTGTAATCTGTATGAATTTGGGATTTGTACTTAGTTATAGGACTTAATGTTTTGAAGAAAAGTAAACATGCTTACAACATTAGAAATGAATGATTAGCCAGCAGGCTAATGACAAAACAGATTTTATGTACACATTGCAAAATTAGGTCCCTTCTCATTTTAACAATCCATGATTTCTGGGGTTCTTTGTGCTGTGGAAATTTGTAAAATTATGTATTTTCTGTTTTAATGGCTAAATGAACAGCACCACGGTACAAAACAATAAGTTTAAGCCGCACACACTGGACGTCCATCCCTCACAAAATCAACATGGCGGCGGACTAATAATGAGTGTGATTATGTGAATGTTGATAGTTTTAACTCGTACGGCTTTAAGTGATATAAACTAAAGTAAGCACAGTTTATTGTGTTATTGTGGATATTGCAATTAAAGCTAGCCCTTTTATAAAACCCTCATATGTCTGGAAAATATGAAATATATGGAAGCAATTTCCTCACTACTTGGTAAAAGAGGGAAAAACAAATTTCTTTAAGCGAAATTAAGCGATCGTCTCCACACAACACTACTAATCAGACCCACAATCACAACCACACAACAAAACCAATCAGTTTCATGAAACACAGTCATATTCGTATTTCGGCACCAATCAGATTAATTCACCACAATCACAGTTACCCAACAGAACCAATTACATTTATAAAGCAAACCGATCTGAATTAATCAGACCTATTACCCACAATCCCATTCACATAGCAGAACCAATGAGAACCAATTAGTTGCAATCACGCTCACACAACAAAACTAATCAACGTTGAGTCCCACGAATATTGCTTGTGTAATGAAATTGATGAAAGTCGTCTACTGGTACGTACATCCCGACCGGCCAAACAAGAGCTCGAGTGCTTGTAGCACAAATTCTGTTTAACACAGAAAATAAACATGTCAGTATTAATCTGTCTACGAAAGTTTAGAGCGAACTTTCCAGAGAGATGTATGACACACGATGCCAAACTATTTTTCTGGGTGTTTTGTAATTCTGGCTGTTTAAGAAATATAGACGAAGGTGATGACTATAAAAATAGGATCTCAGAGTAAAACATCTTTTAAGCGACACTGGGTTTCAAAACACTTTCTCCTTATTCATCTGAAAATGCAGACAACTTACTAAACTTTAAAAATAAATGCATAAACACATCCTGACGCTGCAACATTGCCTTACACACTTTACCGTGAAATATTTTTCTTTGCTTTTAACTTCAGCTGACTTCATCACAAGAAAACCAAACTCACATCCAAATGTGTGAAATGCTTTAAAGATCTACATTATCGCCCCATATTTCAAAGAAATGGAATCGCTTCACCAGAATTTAAAATGTCTCTATTACTTTGGCTAGCATTAAAGATGTTTTATGATCACTTTCCTCCCCATCGACTTGAAAACATAAACCTTTAAGAATACTCTATAAAGTATTCATGGACCCTAAAATATTTTTATGTAACTAAAGCCTCTGTTTATAATGTTGTGTTATCTATCCGCAATACATTTAAAATTTTACTTTTGACTTGTATAACTTTTCTTTAACACACCCCTGATCAAAATGTTTATAGAAGCAGAAACTTCTCATATCCAATAGCAATTCAACTCTTAGTAAAGAGAAAGCATGCTTTACTTTAGATGTTGTGCTTTTCTGTGTACTCAGAGATGAGAAGCTCACCGATTTATGATAGGGTTCAGGACGGGGCGGTAGCCTATATTTAGCCGAGGGAATTTAGATGGTGAAGTGATCTGAAATGATTGCACTAAAGGTGTGCAGTTCAAACCCAGGGTGATGTTTGCTCAAACCGGGACCCTCGCTGTTTGTCCAGCCCCCCCTTTAACCACTTTCCTAAAAAACTCAAGACATACAAAAATAGTCCTCTTAAGAAACCAAACACCACTTGTGCACACGCAGCATAAACATGACAGAATTATAATAAAATAAATTTATTTCATTTTCAGAAAAGCGATGCTGAAGCAATGCCATGTGCAAAACTCATGGGCATAATGCTAAGGTGCCATTTAAAAAAAAGAGTTCACCCCAAATGTAAGAGAACATCAGAACAGGCTGGCATTTTATCATGCTCTTATCAAACTACTATCACAGCGCTATGACAGCACTTTTTGAAAAATTTATTTGTAGTATATATACTGTAGTGCACGCTCTATATTATGTTATTCAGTATGCTGTTTCTCCAGCCTGTAGACTGTAACAAAATGTTCACAATAACTCAATAAATAAACCATTCAAAACCTTTACTGTATGTTGCATGGGCTGTGGTGTTTCCAAGCCAATCATTTCTTCAGTTTTAGCTGGGGGTGAGACATTTGTCAAAAATGAACAAAAAGGCTGCACACAAGTACTGTGGAATATAAACATAATGAACGCACAACTTGTAAAAACGTATCAAAATTGTGCAAAATGTTTTAGTTTAAGACAAAATTAATCTCAAAATTAGATTAATCCAAGTTATATTACGTTTCTAATTAAGCAATTTTACAGCTAACACAATAAAACAACAACTAACAGATAATTATTTCATTAATAGATATTTAACTGATATACAGTAAATATGTCTAGATTTTTCATTTTATTATTATTATTATTACAGCATGAGTGACACTTTCACAAAGTATAGCACATAAGGTGTAGTTTTAACTAGTGATGCACCGATGTATCGGCCGCCGATATTTTTCGGCCGATTTTTGATAAATTTGAAACCATCGGCATATCGGCAATAGCACGATAAAGGCCGATACCGATTGTTTATTAATTAACTGCATAAAGAAATCCATTATATGTAAAAAATGAGTTAATGTTGTTAATAAAATAAATGCTGAATAGCAAAAAACACCTTTGAAGGTTGTCATGTTGTCTTATTATATTTGTTTTAGTTTAATTTGTGCCTCTCTTATTAGGTTGGTCAGTTGAATGTTAATTAGATCCAATCCATGTTCAGTAAAAATAATTTGATGCAGAAATAAACTAGCTAATAGACCAACTGTATAGTATTGTATACAAGTGTTTAATATTGGTATCGGCATCGGCCAGAAGTTGTCTGTTTAAATTGGTATCGGCCCAAAAAAAATCCTATCGGTGCATCCCTAGTTTTAACCTAAAAATAACTTTAATTGTAAAACTTTATTTTATTATAAGAAAAGACGTACTGTACATCTACAGCATGAGTTGCAGTACTGATGTTTAAAGAGCAAGCACGAGCGCGTCTACATTCATCTGCGCATGGAGTCATGAAAGTTTTTAAGACGCAAACCTAATCCAGCAGTTTTTTGATACTCAACAATTTCCTGTACGACATCCTGCTGGAAGAGACAGGTGATGTCATTAATATTCATATATAATGACCGCATCATGTTTATGTACATATGTTATGTGGTGTACACACCAAACGCGAATTCAATGATTTGTGCGATTAGATTACATACAAAATCAATGCATAGACACAAATAGACACAAACCTGTGTGTGATAATGCGAATGACGCAAATTGAACGGTGTGATTGCCGCGAAAACACATGCTATTCGCCTCAAACATGTCTTTGCGCAGGTTGAAAATCAAGCGAAAAATACACATGACACAAAGTTAAATCCTATTAATAATCTAGAGCGAGAAATGTGATGCTTCGAATTTGGTGTTTACGCAGCATTATGCGTTTCGCCCCACGCGAGTTCGCATCTATTCGCGTCTTTGCATTGACTTTGTATGCAATCTACTCAAGCAAATAGTTTGCGTTTTGTGTGTACGCCCCATTAGTGTTACTGGGCGAATGATGCGTAACATAATTAATATTCATAAGCAAAGCCTATTTTTAAATGTTCGTTTAGTTGCGAAACAGGAACTGCCGTGTTATTGATTTGCATTTACAACATTTAAAATTGAACAAACACTCCAAACAGGACAACTGTGAAAATTATTTTTTGTGCCTTGAAACACAAGATTAATTTGTAAATTAATAACATTAACAAACACAAACATCCTTAGTTAAAGACTTTTAGATTTAATAGAAAAATAAAAATATTATAATAATTAAGAATATTAGTACAACTATTACAATAATTTGTGAATGTCTTGTTTTTATTTTTCACTTTTCATATTTGAAAGTTAATTTGTTTTTTACAAGTTGACAATTCTGGGCTGCTTTATGTGTGTCTTAGTACTGTGCTGTCTGTCGGATTACCTTAAAATATTAAAATATGAATCCATAATGTCTAATGTGCTTGTTCATGCTTTTAGATTGTTGTTGAAAAGGAAAAATGCATTTTGCTTTATAGTGCAGTAACAGAATCTACAGGATAATGGAGCATGTTAACAAGTCAAATCATAATCCCATACTTGATATTAACTGATGAAGCACTCATGTGTATGCAGTCATGTGTTGTCGAGTACTGAGCCAAATTTGGCAGAAGAAATCCTAAAAGTAGCTTCACCACTTCACACTCGCTCTTAGGTAGTTTCACCATCTAAATAAATATTATGTTAGCAAGTGGATCTAACTTTGCCCTCAAAAGTTTGGCAGCCAATCAGACGAGCTGGTGGAGAGCCAGAAACAGTAGCGCAGGGACAACCTCGCGTTTTTCTGGCCAAACATCCGTTAGCATGAGGGCGAGTGATGTTTAATTGCTGTGAGAGAGAGAGAGAGAGAGAGGTGTAGGGTGTGTGACCTGGCAGGGTATCGCAGGCAAAGCCAGCACAAAGTCTTCATCTCATGGTCTATTAGGCGACGAAGAGACGAGACTGAAGAAAAAGGGTGTTGAAGAAATGCAGACGTAAGAGCAGAATTTAGAAACAACCCCCTCTCCTCTCCATCTCCTCTACATCTAATGAAGGAACTCACTGTTTGTCCTCTGAACAGCTCGTAAAAGAAATATCGCCGGTACTATTTATGTCACTTCCAGGCGTCCTCAACACGCCGGTAATGCTGTGCTACTGTAAGTGATGGTCGTGGTCTTTAAAGGTCAATTAAAGCTCAACTTTGCTGAATTGGCTAAATAACAGTGCTACATCTCACCAATAATCTATCTTACTGACCAATGCTACCTTAGCAAATGCATGTTTGGTTAATATTAAATGTTACTGTACAGATCCAACGATACAGTAAATAGTTTTTCCTGTCTAACTATAATAGTAGGACCCATCCTAATAATGGAAAATAAATTATGTGCATACTGTGTAAGCTTTAATTTCTAAATAAACATACAGTCAGAGTCCGGAAATCACGTCACCCATTCTGTTTACATCGCCATTTTTTCAGACAGGGACAGCCGAGAGCAAATAAGAAAAGAGTTTTAAGGCAACAGAGTTCATTGCACAATTTAATTAGAAAGACATAGCAAAACTTAATAGATTAAACATAACAGATCATTATAGTGCTTAAGTGTCAGACAGATCCAAAATCGAAAATGACCTGTATAGCAGTGTATCATGTAACTGTCCAACAATGTAAAAAATGTGCAAAGTAATGAATACGATTAATAAAGTTATTGTCATCTAAAGTACTAGGCAGTTGACTCTGAATCGTTAAAACGAGTCGTCATATGGATTGAATCTCCTGCCTGTCTCTGGCTGTTTCTCAATTCCAAGAACGCAAAGAACGGACTTGTGTTCTCGTGAAGACTGGTCTTGCCAGGTGACCTTGGAAGAATGAACTCAGAAGGTTGCGAGAACACAAAACGCACTTGTGAGAATTAAGATGTGTGCGATCTTCCTGTTGGTCACCTGACCTCCCCAGATTTCAGCGCGCAAGTCTGCACTCGATACATCCTCGATATCAAGAAAACATCCGGGTATTTTTCTTGAGAATCGGAATTGAACTTCGACAGTTAATAATGATGTAGAGCGAAAACACACGGACACAAGATCGCTGAAAACGCATATTGAGAAACAGCCTCAATCTACGTAGATACAAACACTTTGCATAATAATCTCCGCCTACAGTCTTGCCCGGGAGAAACGAAAACTTTGACCTGCCCACAGACACTTCAGCTAGTTGTGGTGTAAACATCATGTCAAGAAGACGCTGTGTTTTCAGCTGTTAAGGCAAGTTTGTGTTGTTTTCACTACCAAAGGATGAAGATGTGACGAATCAGTGGTTAAAATTACTTTTTCAAGGAGGCATTTACTAAATGTTTGGCAGTAAAAGATGCCACTTTATTTGGAACAACATGCTTCTCCTAAACACAACCTGTAAGTATGATTATTACGTGTAAAGCCTATGGACTTTTTTGGTTCAAGGTTTACTAATTTAATATAACATCACCATCAGGGGCCGTATTCACAAAGAATTTTAAGGCTAAAAGTAGCTCCTAACTGGCGAATTTAGGAGCAACTCCTAAAAATACTGGGCGTGTCACTCCTAAATTTAGGACTCCTAATTTTTTTCACTAAGAGTAATTCACAAAGCATTTTAGCCCTAAAAGTAGCACCTAAGTCTGGGACAGCTTAAAAGAAGTCGAGAGGACTCCTAACTCACTAAGACCTATTCACAAAAGATCTTAAAATGCCTTAGGTGCTGATCCTCCTTAACATGGACAGTTTCACCAACTCAAAAGCATTGCACATACTTAAAAGCACACTTTAATGTAAGCATATTGTTTATAACATTTGTTTCATAATTCATTACATTCATGGCAAGCAGGAAGTTTTTTAGAATTACATGAAACAATAATGAAATTAAATATTTAATATTATAGGCATACCTGTTGCCATGCTAGTCTGTTTAAAGGCTGCAATCTCAACCCTCTACTGCGATTGTAATGCATATACCACCGCCTCTCGCATTCGTCCGGGGTCCGCGACACAAGCGGGAATGTTGCATTGATCTGCAACAAATCCTCTCCCCAGTGATGCGCGGGTTGATCCGAAATGAGCGGATGCCTGAGGTCACCCGCGGATTTTTTGTGGTCCGACTTGCGGGCGGGTTAGTTGAAAACGTTGGTCGGGTGCCGGTTGTTTTGTACATTGACCCGCGCATCATTGTCTCGCATGTCTCACGCTTAGTTTTGCTTGATATATCAGTGCCGAATTTCCCTTTTATTACGTTTCTTTTTTCCAGCACCAACTGGAACAGCAGCAGTAACTGATCCTGCATCCAGTTGGGCTTTCTTTTCCGTTTTGGCGAGTTCATAATCCACCGTCATTTATTTATTACATTAGGATTCTTCAATATGGGCAACATTTCCTTGCTTTAAGTAGTCTATTTAGGCTAATAGGATGTCAATTAATCAAGCAAGTGTTAATGTAATGTCGTTTTTTATTATTAGGCAATTGGCGGTTTTCATTTTTTTTGTATTAGGCTACCTTGATTTAATTTAATTTCATTCACGACTTTTCTTTAATATATGCATTTTGATGGCATTACTATTATTATTTTGTGTAGGACACAGACATATTTCAATGTTGTAATTCCATGATTTGGTGCGTCTGTGTTATGTTACGCATGACAGCTGTCATCTAACAACCAATCACCGTGGTCATTGCGAGGCAGCTCGTGCATGAGAACTGACGTCATCCGTAGCAACGAAGACTCACTCTTAGTTTAGGAGTTATCATTTTTCCTTACTAAAAGTAGGTCTGAAAGGCGTTGTGAATAACTTTTAAGAGAAAACTCCTAGCTAAAATCTTTTAGTGCGATTTAGGAGTACTCTTAGTGATAAGATAAAATGCTTTGTGAATACGGCCCCAGATCATTTATAAAGATAAACAATGCAAAAAAGGTAGATGAATGTTTTTCCAAACATAGCAAATGCTTGAATAAAATGCTTTTCATAGATAACACCAAAGCTTAAAGATATGAACTGTAAGCCACAAAACTCAGATTTTAGTATCAGGAAAGTTGATCAAATTGGAGAGTCTACAAATGAGACAATGGCTTATTTTAATGTCCACGTGTTTTTGGGGATCTTAAATTGCTTAAGTGAATCATTGCAGCTCAAGAGTTTCTACTGATGTGAACAAGTTGTTCCTACAAAACAACTTCAATAGTTTCTCTCAATGAGATCTTATCGAGGTGAATACACCCTTCCAGTGTTTTCAATAATCTCTTTCATTTATAACCCATAGCATCAAGCTAATAATATAAACTGACGGTCATTATCACATCATACCTTTGATGTTCATTATGTGCGATAGAGTCTAATTTATACATTTTTTTGACAATTTCCAAGTGTAGGATGAAGGATTCTTTGACAGAATCATCAATTGCGATCTCACGGCCCTCAAGGCACATCTGACAACACTAAGAGAAGCCAAAATCCCGACACGAAAACCGTCTGTATCTTAAAATGCCTGAGGATGTTTCCATCAAGGAGTATAAACTTAAAAACATTTAAAATATGTCATCCAGACAAACTGGGTCAATCACAGGACAGGTTGAAAGAAGTTTAGAGATGATTCTTCAATTATTTGCCTCAGTAAATGTCAATCCTGGATAATTAAGAGAATCACAGTTACCTTGTGTATTTCAGTCCTCTTTTACGGCAACCTTCCTGTTCTTGATCACATGTGAATATAAAAAGCAGGAAAATATCTTACAAAATAAAGGTGCTTCATAATTTAGAAGAACCATTTTTTGTAAAAAATTGGTTTCACAAAAAGCCTTCAACATCTGAAGAACCTAATTGTTTAACAAAAGGTTCTTTGTGGTTATAAAAGGTTCTTCCGATTACAAAAAGTTCTAAAAAAGGTTTTTAAAATTACCTTTGACTGAATGGTTTTTCTGGGAACCAAACATGCTTCTTTGGAATTCTTTGGGGAACCAAATATGGTTCTTCTGGGGCATCAAACATAATTCTTTAGGGAACCAAACATGGTTCTTCAGAATTCTTTGGGGAACCAAACACGGTTCTTTGGAATTCTTCAGGGAACCAAACATGGGTCTTTCTGGGAACCAAACATGGTTCTTTGGAATTCTTTGGGGAACCAAACAGGGTTCTTTTGAATTCTTCATGGAACCAAACATGGTTCTTCTGGGAACCAAACAGAATTCTTTGGGGAACCGAACATGGTTCTTTGGAATTCTTTGGGGAACTGAACATGGTTCTTCGATATTCTTTGGGGAACCCACCATTGTTTTTCTGGGAACATAATTCTTCAGGAACCAAACATGGTTCTTTGGAATTCTGTGGGGAACCAAACATGGTTCTTTGGAATTCTTTGGGGAACCAAACATGGTTCTTTGGAATTCTTTGGGGTACCAAACATGGTTCTTTGGAATTCTTTGGGGTACCAAATATGGTTCTTTGGAATTCTTTGGGGAACCAAACATGGTTCTTTGGAATTCTTTGGGGTACCGACCATGGTTCTTTAGAATTCTTTGGGGAACCAAACATGGTTCTTCATAGAACCGAAGATGGTTCTTCCATGGCAGCACTGTGTTAAAAACCTATGAAGAGCCTTTATTTTTAAGATGTGACCTAAATGACCAACACTCTTAAAAATAAAGATGCATAAAAAAGTTCTTCACAGTGGTGCCATAGAAGAACCATTTCTGGTCCCTTTAAAAAAGAACTCTTTATGCTTATTCTAAACATTAACTGCTTATAAATTCGGACTTGCAATGTATCTTATGAATGGCCAACATTATTCAATACAGACAGAGAAAAATCATGCCAGCATAATTATGCAACCTGTACCAGAAGTATGTGTTACCTTAAAATGCTGCCTACAGAGGGAGCTCACTGGGAATCTAGCATAAGCCAAATGAGAGGTGTCCTGTGTCTTGGTGCGGGTTGGCACATGGCAACTTCGTGGCACCGAATGCAACCTTTTATTTTACCCCAGTGTTTTTCCATTACTGTGGAGAATAAAGCATTTCCTTCCATTCATTAACTGCGGCCTCTGAAGCTTGGACCATCTCCCCGGAATGTAAACACAAGCGGTCTGTAAACAGACTCGCACACACAAACACACACATCCATCTTGCTATCCTGTAACAACATCGTCTTTGACAGATCTACATTGTGATGTTGCACGTTCACGGTGAAGCCCTTTCGGTGTTACCGCAGAGTTCATTCAAGAAAACTGATGTTTGGAAAGGTTGCTTTTAATGTTTGTGTCATTAATGATCAACGACAAATAAGTTCTGCTTGACTTCTCGAAATGTTAACATCTTGAACGTGGCCAGGAGGTTAGCACACAAACTCTGATATCTGTCTAAATGCAGCACATACAAAGACAATGTGGGACATGCGTCGAAAACATCGCTTTCTGTCCTTCCTTGACTTCACTGTAATTATAATTATTTCAGCAAAATTATGGGGATGATTGGAATAACAGAGGGACAATTTTGTGTGACCGAACATATGCAGTAAATTTGTGAAAAATCTTTTTAGGAAAAAGCCCAAGGCTGCGTCTGAAATCGCATACTGTGACAGTAGGTACTGAATTAGATGAAGTCTATTTTAACATGAACGTTAAAACAGTAGGCACCATATAGTATGAATATGGATAGAATGAATGAATTCAGACCTACTACATCCACCATATTGATACATCAGGTGACATACGTTGTAATAACAACAAGTTAACTGGAATGACGTTAAACAAGCGCAACAAGCCTCTAAACAAGCCACCTTAATGCTTTCTGACATTTTCCGTCTTCTTCTTCGTTGGATAATCCTCTCCTTGGGGATCGTGGGATAGCAAAGTGTCCATTGAATGAACTTGCCGGAAGTAGTAGGTCATACAGGTGCTTTTCTCCTACTTTTTTCGAATAATATGAATTTGGACATACTACTCGCCTCGCCTACTGCTTTTCGCCTACTATATAGTATGGAAGTAGGCGGTTTCGGATGCAGCCCAACTTATTTCATTTTGATTGAAGATAATAATAAAAAAAATCTTTAGCATTACATGAATCAATGCATCGTTCATAAAATAGGAATTACTACATAAATCGGTTTCAATTGCGTGCAGAATATAATTTATTTAATATTGAGAAGGGTGGCATTGTCAATGTATGCCCTACTAAAGAAACCTTCTGGTGACTTTTGATGGCATATATATATGCTTTTCATACAGTACCATGTTGTATATCAAAGTGGCATGGTATTTAAAAGTCAGCACAATTTTTCCTCATTACCACACCAGATGAGTTTGCTCCAGCTGTGAGCTTTAAACACTGACCATCATCTGGGCATCACTGTGCCACGCGGTGCCCTCTGAGAACCATCTTGACCACCGCTGAACTGCTTTTCTAAGATCTGATACTCTTGGCGCCAGCTCCAAGTGGCCTACAAAGGGGGGTTTACTCCAAAAAACCTCTCGACCCCAGAAACAGCAACACTGTAGACGTAATCTGAGGCATGTTGTTTACATTACAACCCAATAAATAAATGGGCTCTCGGAGAGATCGGGTCAAAGAGGGAGTGTAGAAAATATTCAGACACGATGCTTTCTTACATTCACTGACCGATTGGTGAACAAGAGACTAAAATGAGACATGAAGAAATTTTGATATGTCGTATTGATGTTTATAGAGCTATTGCATTCATCCCTGAGTTTTGTATGTGTCTACTATTACTTATATCTTCTGATGTAATCTGACAGTAATCTTGGTCAAATCTTTGACGTTAAAGTGAAATGATTTGGACCCCACTAAAGTGGAGAATCACAAGCAAAAGTAAAGATAGCAACAAAAATATTTCAATTACAATACATTTCTTCACACATTAATTTGCATGTGTTATATTTTTCCCATGCACACTCCTCACTGACACTGTTGTCTTGGTAACCCAAGTACTCCAACTTGTGAAAAATAATTATTATGTAAAGTTGTTGGTTGTGGGTTGAAATGATGCGTCAGCTGACAGACATCTGCATAAATTGGTATAAAAAATATATGCAAAATACATGCAGTTATTTTTGTTTTTTGTTTAGATTGTAGCAAACGTTTTAAAATTAAATAATATGTTTATATATATGAAAATAATTTGGATTTTTTTGGATGAAACATACAAAAAAAGCATACAAATACAAATAAATCAATAAAAATTAATAAAAAAATTGATAAAATAAATGCCCTGGAGATTAATTGTGACCTCTATATAAGAAATAATGGTAACGCTTTACAATAAGGTTATATTTGTTAACATTAGTAAATGCATTAGCACATACATCTACAGCATTTAATAATCTACTTCAAGTTATTTTCAGCATTAATATAATATAATAAAATATTACTAAAATGAAATGTTGCAACTGTTAACATAATTTAATGCACAATAAACCTAACCATGAATAACTGTATTGGCATTAACTAACATTAACAATTAATAAATTATGATAGTTTTAATCAAAATCATCCAGATAAAAGTACCAATGAATAAGAAAGTGAAACTAAATTATTTTGTTATGTTTATATTATTCAGCATGGACTAAAATGAGTTTAAATCAATTAAGATATTTTCAAGGTATCTTTTACACAAATATAATGATAGTTAAGAACTATAACCTGAAACTAGAAAACTAAAACTCTTGCTCTGCTTTTATAACGCACTATTGATTACAAACATCAAAGAAAAATGTAAAATGTTTATAGTTTGGGTCTCAGAAGTGAACATAGGCCTTGTGCATCTTGTGTGAGGTTGGTTTGCGTGCTCTTGGGAATCGAAAAGGCATTAATTTGATGTCATGAAGGAAAATGTGAGTCAGAGCGTTTTTTACTGACATTGCGGCTGCCGAGCCCCGGGCGTCTGAGCCCTGATATCGATAAATGCACCACAACAAATGGAAGGACGTCTCATGAAAAGAATGAATTCCCTTGAGCGGGAACAATGTGTTGCAGACCAAGAGACGAGAATTAAACGAATAAAGCAAACTATTCTGCTGCCGGTTCTACAAATGTCGATATCAACCAAACGCCCCTGAGTTTTTCTCCAAGACCTCACCGAATGAAAAATCACTCTTTTTATATGTACTCTCTCCTCCTGCTGTTTAATCCTACTCTGTGTCTGACATCGGCGCGTTCATAAGCCGCTGGTTTTCTCTGACAGCCCGGCCTCTGTTTTTCTAACCGCAGTGGGATTATCACGCACACCAGAATGCTGTTTTTCTTCATGTGACGCTTCCAGACGTCACCTGCAGCTTCGCTGATGGATGATCCACACCAATTTAAATTCCAGCGCAGCTCGGTCGAGGAAACGGCCTGTCGTGAACACGAGAAATGTCTGATTCAAGAGAGCGAGAGCAGAGGTTCATTAAGATTCACTGTGCAAGAGATCTTAGCTTAGCTTGAATGACAAGACGAATGTTGTGGTGGCATAAAGACTGTAGTGCTTTAGACGCCGTGCATGTTGGGGAAACTATAATGTGTATCAATCTAACTACAAAAGCAGCAAACTTGAACAGACTACATTAGCAAATCTGGGTCTTAAATTCACACTCAATGGTTTAGATGTTTCACTTTTACTCTGTGAATCTCATCATATCAAAGCAAAAGAAAAATCTGTAAAGCTCAAAGAAGCGTTTCATAACAACAAAAAAATCATATCCTGCGGGTCTCGCTCAAAGGATGCTCTTTTGAAGCTCGGGAGACTTTATTGAGTTATCAGTTGTGTTTTTAGATTAGTTTTAACTTTGTTACAGATCTTTCGTCTCAAGGTCTACAAAAGAAATAAAAACAGATACAAATTAGAAAATACAGTAAAACTATAAAGCTTTGAAATAAATGTGATGTCACATTGTGAAAATTCAGAGCACTATGATATTCTAGCAATAGCACAAAGTAAAAAAATATATATTTTCTCTTGCACTCATTCGCATGCAAACATAAACAGCCCCATGTTTGAAATATCAAAACCAGGAGAAATTCACACTTTATCTGTAATGTCATGCACATTAAAACACCAACATTGCTAGGAAATGTCAAGGTCTTGCTATCTCATATTTAGATCTACATGCATTCATTCTTTATGTTCTCACATTAGCGTCAAGCTGAGCCATTCATTTCTATTTCCAGATTTTAAGTACATGCTTGAGATATATCTACCTATAGATATACAGTACATAGATGCCTTATTCGACCGCTCACTCACTGTTTTCAAGGATACAAGAATGTTGCGTAGCCTCTGGTTATAAACCTTGCAGAGATTTATATTTCCAAAAAAATTAGATAACCTTTTTACAGGTGAGAATGTGTTGTTTGTATTTTTATTCATTTAATATTGATTTTTTTCTATAGTAACAAGAGATGCACCGGTTTTTAATTTTTCAAATTAAATATTTGCCAGTACCGATGTCAATATTGATAGTTTGATTTTGTTAACTAAATTCTAAAGATTACATTTTCTAAATGCTATTCATTCACATAATAAACATTCACAACTTCGCATTAACATTTAACCAATAGGGTAATGAGATAAAGCATATTTGGGCGTGCTGTCCGAGGGGAGGGCTCTGAGCGATGAGGTGGAGGAGGGATGCTGAAAAAAAGAGTGGAAAAAAAATCACAGGACAGAGATGAGGGGCGGCTATAGAGACCCCTTTGCGCTGATTGGTTGGATTACATAACGATGCTCCTCCTGAACTTAGCTAAATAAACTTTATTTAATATTGAACATTAAACGAGAGATTTCTTTACATTTTCTACACACAAAGCTCAAATTCATTGCATTTTCCTTTTTTTTAATGCAAGGATATATCAGCCATAACGGTCTGCCGATATCGAGAAAAAGCGTTTTTATCGTATGATACCGATTATTGGCCAATATACCACTGCATGTCTAATATGTAAGGAATAATTGACGACGGGCCATTGAATTGTTAAAAAAATAATGCACACCCAAGGTGGTTATGCAGAACAACACAAAGCGGAGTGCCATTACATTGCAGGTGTGCATTATTCTCAAATAATTCAAAGAACCAGAGTCAGTTATTCCACTTATACCACGGTTACCACAAACATTGCTCTGGTGCCTATTTATTAGACATCTGAAAAGTTAGGTGTGCGGTTATCGAAAAATAATGCATACCCATGGAACATTTCTCAACCAATCAGAATAAAGCATTCAACAGACCCGTGGTATAACAATTTTTAAGATATAATATTAGCTAACACTTTCATCGTGGTATTAATTTAGCAATTATAACATTTGGGTCTATGGCTTATAGCTGGGTTGCATATTTTGCGTAACTAAAGCTAGAAGTATAGTTTTTACGCATATGCGAGAGTTACAAGTGTGTGTGACGCAAATTTTATCATCACAATTGTATGCGCGCACTTTACACACAATGCCGGATTTTTGTTACTTTGTACTCTTAGGTCACACATGTGCATACAGGAGAATGTAGCATGTAATCTAGGAGATGCAATGCATTTTGTCGCAATATGCATGCGTTGAACATTTGCACGCACGTACAAGTAAAATATGCTTTGCAATGCTGTGCACTCGACTCAATACTTACAGTTTACGAAAAAAATCCTTACACATCTAATCCGTAGGAAAAACAAGCCGCATCAACAGTAACTTTTTAAGTAATCGGATTCTGCAGGAACACCACAGATATGGTTATCATATCACCTTATACCACTGACTTAAAAACAATTGTTAATGAGGCATCTATATCTATCTATATCTATAAATATTTATATAGTGTACATAGGAGCTCATGATCTTTGGCACAGCAAAGGACAACATAAATAATGACAAAATAATTAGCAAAGACACATGATCTCTCTTTCTTTCACATTAGAGACTGTATGTATGGTGATGTGTATGGTATGGTGAGATTTTTCTGGTGCTCTTAATTTCTTGGGGCCCTGTGTGGTTGCTTGTCCGGTGTTACTCCACCCCTGCCAACAGAGAAGCACACAGACGCTTTAAATAGACGCCTGTCTTACACACTCTGGATTTTAACACGGAGACGCGAAGATTCAGGGAAGCACGACATTGTACGACGCTGATGGATTTAAAACCTTCACCGTGAATCTTTCCAGAGAACGCTTGACTCGATATTGACTGAACAATAAAGCGTGCGGGGTGTTAAAAGTCACACAATGCGGTTGTTTAATGGATTAACTCAACCATCACTTCACCATAAAAAGCTTCAATTAAAACCTGTTTCCTTCCCATGTGGCGCTGACACGTTTAACTAGGAAGGCATTCACGAGGTCTCACTAACATTTACAGATGTGGTCTCCACACTTCCCCTGAATGTAACCACACTATCAGTGTAAACTCTTAATGATCCAAACCAAGCAGTGTCACATTACACCGAGTAATTGTACGTTAAAAAGCTTTAAAACGGTGCTGTATGTACAGTAAATGTATATATAGCTTCAGCAAATTAGACAAAGTCTGTTTGCTTTTTATTCTGTTTCCTAATGATGCCTGCAATGAGAACAAACAGCTGTCTACAAACACTAATATTAAACAGACAAACTGTTTCACACCAACAGTCTCGAGTCTGAACGCTCTATGATCTTAGCAACGCTTCTTAAAATAAATGACTGCTAGATTTTGTGTCAATTTGACTGATTGTGTTCATTTGCACATACTATAGAGAGCAAATGTCTTTGGTGTGAACGGCTTTCAGAAATATTCAGAAGCAGATTTTAATGGAAGAAAACGTGGTGTGTTCGAATCTCTAATGTAAGATGAGAAAGAGATTACCTCAAAATATGCAATTAGACATATAACCTTACTAAATGGTTTTACTATAGTTAAAGATGGTAACCACAAAATAACCAGGACATTTGGGTGATTCTCATGAAATCCAGATTTAGACGGTGTCCAGCATCAGATTTTTTTAAAAGCCATTTAAGCCATTTTTTTTGCACATATAAGATTAAGGTCTGAACTTACTATAACCATTATTTTTAAAAATATTTCCTGTAGAATTACTTAAATTTTTTAGATATCATTATCAAAAATTATCATTACCGCAACATGATATTACATTAAATATATGCATTTACAAACCTATGTTTTGGTGATGAGAACTAAAAAGTTGTCTAGGTACTATGAAAAACAAAATTTCAACTTTTATCTGTGGATAAAAAATAAGAACTGCTTACTTGGTAGCCATCTTGAGTGTCACAGTCAATTATGTCCCTTACAACATTTTTTTTATTTAAATGTTAGTTCCTTGAGGGCTTAAACAATGATTGAAAATTGTTGCGGAGGATGAGAAAATTGGTCTTGGGACACATTTATATTCCTTATTATTGTCTCTACATTTACCAATGATCAGCAAATAGCACATGTTTCTTTACTGTAAATGTTTATAGTATAACATGCACTGAAGCTTTTTATTTT